>NC_026504.1:1457352-1757352 GCF_000182925.2 Neurospora crassa OR74A
GATTATTTAAATTTATAATATTTTTGAGAGAAGGAGCGGGCTAATGCGAGGTAGAATTGGTAAATATTAGAATTAATAGTATATAATTTTAGGATTAAATATTATTTAGGAAAGTTAAATCCGGCGGATAGGTTATTAAAGAAATTGTAATTATAAGGAGAAGAATAGGAGGTAGGGGGCGACTACCTATTAATAAAAGTTATTAAAGGGAGTGAAGAAAAGGGTTAGGTAATAAAGGAAAATTGAATATCGAAAGTATTAGTAAAATAGATAATTTTAATTAGAAAGGAGGCTTAGAGGACGGCGGTAGAAGAGAGGGAATAGTAATAGAATATAAGCGAAATAAAAGAAGGTTAAGTATTAGAAAACGAAGGGGTCGAATTACGGGAAGAAAGGTAGAATTTATAAGAGGAAGGTGAATTAAATAAAAAGGAGAGGAAGTATAAGGGAATTGAAAATAATAGTAAAGAAGATAGAGTAGTAAGAAAAAGGGTAAAGTTCGTAGGCGAGGCTATTATTAAATTAGAAAAGGAGGACGAAAGTATTATTATAGGAAATATAGGCGGATATATAATAGTAGTAAGGGTATAGAAAAACGAAGAATAGTTACTACTATTAGAATAGTAATTATTAGAAGCGTAGAAAGAGGATTTATTTATTATTGAGGAAGCTTAGAAGAACAGTAAAGGGAGAAGATAAGCGAAGAATTAGAAGATAGGGGAAAACGGAACTCTATAGTATTAATACTAGGTCTATATCCTAGAGTAGATATAGGCCGAATTACTCTATATTTACTATAATATAGCGATAATTAAATACCCGGGCTAGAGGAAAATATTAAAATATATTAGTTAATTCTATTACTAACCTACTATTATAATCAATATTAAATTATACGTTTACGAATATTTAATATATTAGAAGGTTAAACCTTATAATTACTAACTATATAGGTTATTAAGGTTATTACCTATTCCTATTATCCCTTAGTAAAATATTTTATACGATTTTATTACTAGAGTACTAAAATTATTCAATTCTATATTTAATTAGACTTATAATATAATCCTTATTATTATTAACTACTTTACTAAATACACTTTATATATCCTTATACAAAAGACAATCGACGCCTAGTAATTTATATTCCTCTTTTAGTAAAACGTCTTCTAATAATTCAACCTCCTAAATTCTATTATATCGAATAAAAATAACCTTTTTATAAATTAATTTTAAAAAATTTATTATAAATTCTTAAATATCTATAAACGTTTTAATATAATCTAGTACTCCTAAACGGACAAATAAATAGAGAAGTAAAATTAGAATTTAGAATTATACTTTCGGATCTTCTATAATATAAAGTAAATCAATTAGGCCAAAAAAATTATACTAATACAATAGACGTACAACAATCATTTCCATACTACTATCGGAAAGTCCCCTTTAGAACTACTCTTTAAATATTATTCTTGGGGACTGGTAAATCCGGAGTAAAGGTAGAGGATAATCCTCCTAATAATAGCTACTAATTGGATTAACGAATTGCTTCGTAGGTAATTAGAAATTGTAATAGCTTTAGAAATTATTAATTAAAAATACACGAAATAATATAATAAAATTTGGAAATTAAAGGAATTTGACGTTAGAAGTTGGGTTTTATTTAATATAAAATATATTAAATAACGCCGCTTAAATACTAAATTAGTAAATAAATTTTTAAGACCCTTCTAAATTACTAAAATTATTAGAGAGAAGAAGATAGTATACCGACTCGTACTCCCTACGTATTACCGAATCTACCTAATATTCCTTATTACTCTATTAGAATTATACTATAGGAATTCTACTATGGTAGCGCTGCGAAGGGAAATTATAAATATTAAGAAGGATAATATTTAGTACGAAGTTAAGGTAATTATAAAGTATTATAAATCCGGCCGCTAATATTAATTCTAAATTAAATAGAAGGGGTATCCGAACAATAAGAATTTGTAGGTTTTATAAGAGGATATAAATTGCCCAGACCTACTTAAGGAATATAAAGCTAAAGAAATATAGTAGCGGCGTACTAGCAGCGGGCTAATTACTAGGTTAATAAGGGTTAGCTAAGTAATAGAAGGAAAATAGTAATTATTTAAAAATACTAAGTAAAAATACAAAACGTAAATGTAAGCCGCAAAGTAAAAACGTAAAACGCAAACGTAAAATATAAAATGCAAATGTAAAATATAAAATATAAAATATAAAACGTAGACGTAAAATACAAATATAAGACGCCGACGTAAGTTATAAAATAGAGACGTAAGTAGAGATGTAAGATGTAGATGTAAGATGTAGATGTAAGACGTAGATATAAAATATAGATGTAAGATGTAGATGTGAGGTATAAAGTAGAGATATAAAGTAGAAATATAAGAGTAGAAATATAAAATAGAGATGTAAAAGTAGAGATATAAAAGAAGAGACGTAAAGCGGAAATATAAAGTAGAAATGCTAAATAAAACGAGAGATAGGAAGGGAAGGTAGTTTAATTTAATATAGGATACTAATAAAGTATTAGGTAGAATATAGCTTATATTTTCTATTATTGCCCTAAATAAAAAAATCCTCGGTAGCGTCCGTTATTATTAATATAGAATTAGAACTTATAATTTTAGGAGGAATATTTCTATATACTATTATACTTATTAATAATATTTGTAAATACTACCTTATACTATTTACTTATAATCTTCCCTTGCGAATTCTAATAATTCGTTTAATTTCCTATTTATAAACGCTAACTTCCTATTAACTATTTAATACTAGGGACTATAGTTATAATTGGGGGAGGGGGGGATATAAATAAGAGTATTCAATATAGAAATATTTATAGGAGAACCGCTATTACTAATAATAGGACTACTAATAAGGGCTACCGGATTGATATTAATATTAATATTACTAATATTATAATAATTAAATTTCGAATAGCCCTTATAATCGAAGTTCTTAATTCGGAATATACTAGGTAATATTATAGAGAGACTATTATTAATAAGGTATATTTATATTGTAACTTAAAACACTATTACGGACTAATATAATTATTATAAAAGGGGGGTAGGTAGGGGGCTACTAATATTGGTAAGGCGTACAATTTTAATTACTATATTTTATATATTGTTTTAGAGATTATAAATACTATAAGAGACTTCGAGTATGTAGTAGCGTAGTGATAGCGAATATTGCGATCTCTCGTTGAATTTTAGAAGGATAAGATGTTAGTAAAAAAAAAAAAAAAAAAAAAAAAAAAAAAAAAAAAGAAATAGGAGAGATACTAAGGGGAAGGTAGCGTACCTTTAGTCTGGTAGGTATATATACTAATTAAATAAAGTATTTCGTATAAATTTAGGGCTAGGGTACTAACGAACGTTTAGGCTAAAGCGATGTTATATTCTAAATAAGTAAAGGGGTAGACGTTATTAAAGGATAGGAAAGGAATAATTAATTAAAGGTTAATAATAGGTATAGGGTAAGAGGAGGGAAAGGATGGGGCGAGAAGAAAGAAAATAGAGAGGGGAAGTAAATATACTAATTAGATTTATAAGGGAAGTAAGGATTAGTACGTAGGTATATAGTAAAAATACGTATATTTATAGCGGGGGCTAGTTTAAGTAAGGGGGTAACCGAAGTAGTTATAGAGTTAAGGGAGGGGGTAGTAAATATAGTTATAAAGGTAAGGATAGGAGGAAGAAGAGAGGAGAGGCGAAGAAGGTAAGCGGAAGGGGTATTATATAAATAAAGGAGGAGGTTCTTATATAAATATAATTCGAAGTAAATAAATATAATTCTAAATAGGCGAGTGTAAAATAATGTAGGGTAAGAAGAGTATTAAGTAATTATATAAATGGTAGGAGGGGGTAAATAGAAGGATAAAACGAAGGCGATAATTAGAAGGGGAAGGATAGGTTAAATAAATAGTAATAGCGGCCGTAAAAAAGTAGGAGAGAAAGGTAGAAAATAGGAAGGTATATAATTCGGATTATAGTAGGGAAAGCGGAGGTAATAATTAAGAGACGTACTATTAGAATAAAGAGAATAATATAAAGAATAAAATAAAGGTAGCGGAAAGGCGATTAAGAAGGAATAATATAAATAAAGGAGGTTTATAGAAGAAGTAGTATATAGAATTATAGGAGGCGAAGGAAGGAAACGAAGGTCCCGAGGATGGAATTTATAAGGAGGGGGATTATATTTAAAATTCGTAGTAGGTCGTAGTAGGCGCGAATAAGGGAGAATAGTTTACGAAAGGAATTTTGGAATTTAATTGCGTAAGTATTACATAGTAGGTATAGATAATAGAGGGTGCCTTACGAGAATATTAAGCTACGCTACGAGCGTGGATAATGGAAAATATCTGGTAGGAAGAATTACGGAGTATAATTATATTAGTATTTTAAAATATTTATTAATACTTTTAAATTCGATATAATACTCCTTATTAGGTAAAATAATATTTACTATTTCGTACGTTTATAGAACGATAATTTTAGTAATAGTTAGGAATCCAATTAACTTTTTAAATTTAATACCGGTTTCGTATTCGTTGTCACGGCACGTAGACTGGGCAAGTGGCTGGCACTGCTAATCTAACGAATATAATAAATAATTAACTATAGGGAGTAAAAGAGAAGAAGAGGGAGTACACCTCTAGCTGCACGACTAAATACAGAAATAAAGTAGGTCTCTAGAAGGGATACAACCAATCAAACAGCACGGGTGGATATAATAAGGATATACCCAACTAGAAGGCGCAAATAGGAATACGGACCACGGGAGTGGTCTTAGCAGTCTTGGCAACCAGTTTGGCTCAACTATAACATTACCCCCCCAGTAGAAGAAAGACTCAAACCCAGAGTCGACCAGAAATGCTATAATCTATTAATCCACGTAACTATTAAGGTACTCGCAAAGCCTCAACCCAATTCTATATCCTTGGGATTTATTAATTTAAATCGCGACCCCATCTAGCTAATCTATCACCGTAATATACGCATTCCAATTTACGTTCGAAGTCGTCTAACGAATAAGAAGTACAAGAATCGTAACTTGAAACGGAATCTCCGTCGTTATCGACGTTATCGTCGTTATTGTTGTATAGAGCCGCAATAGTATTAAGTTGGGCGCGGGAAGTTAAAACTGTAGCCGTAGTATTAGGAACGGTATAATTAAATTTAATTGAATTTATCGAAGCTTAAATTATATTGATATCTATAATATTTTTATTTTTATTAGTACTATAGGCTCTATTAGAGAAATAAATAGATCTAAACGCCTCTTTCAGCTTTTCGATATATTCTACGTAAGTAGTTAGCTGGGGGCGTATTTATAGTGCGTGTTTATAAGTCTCCTTATTGAAAGCCTAACGAAGGAGGGAGATCTTTATTAGTTTGGATTAATTATTAGTTTGTACTTTATAAAGGAGCTTTTTAAATTTGGCGATAAAGATATTAAATAAATTATTATTTTACTAGAGGGTATATAGAGTTCCTTTAGTTTACTAAACTTTATTAGGATTATTGAAGATACAGGCTAATTAATTAAGAAGAGTTTAGGGGTTGAAGATGCTACTATCGGAAAATTAAATTAATTACAGTATAATTAGGGCCTAGATCTTTCTATTAAATTAGGAATAGATGTAAAAGAATTATATTTTATTATTATTAATAGCTTTACTATCGAATTTAAGCTTCGCGCAAATTATAGGCAATTAAGTTTTAAAAGAAAAGTTAATTCTAGTGAATTTATTAGTATTAGGCAATTTTACTTTAGGGGTAGGATTCTTACCTATTGTTTTGATTAAGAGAGAGAGTTTTTTATTTAGAAGGTTAATTTTATTACGTAACAATTGGATTTCGCTATTGTAATTTTAAAGTAATTGCTTCGGGGTAATTTAGTTAGTTATAATAATAATTATCGAGAATAATAGGTTAATAATAAATAATTATATAAATAGGCGTAGAATAGCCGTTAGTAACTAAGTACGACGGTAGTAGTTATTAAAGTAAAAAAAAGAAAAAATAGGTTCCTTCGAGGGGAGGTAGATTGAATTGCCTTTTGAAGGTAGTAAAGTGAAAGAAGTAAATATTAAATATAATTTAATAAGATTAGAGAAATAAAATTATTAAGATAGTACTAATTAATTAGTATTAATAATATAATTATATAGAGTTAAAAAAAAGAAAGTCCGGGTTCGGGATAGCTCTATTGGTATAGTAAGCCCTAGGGTTACGTGTAATCCTCTACTTTTAATTATAAACCTTCTAGTACTCTAATAATGTAACTATTACGTAGCTCCCCTATGTACGTTATATTAAGGTTAAACCTAATAAGGTAGTAGGCGCCCCGTTTAGTTACGTATAGAAATCGGATTCTATTGGTCGGATAAATATTAATATAATACGGCCTTGCTCTTAGTAGTACTAATCGAAGAATGGGATTATAGACTTTAATTGGCTAATTAGAGAAGGGATAGTTAATTAAGTATTACGGCACGTAGATTGGGTAAGTGGTTGGTACTATTAATTTGACGAATATAATAAATAATTAACTATAGGAAGTAAAAGAGAAGAAGAGGGAGTGCACCTCTAGTTGTATGACTAAATACAGAAATGAAGTAGGTCTCTAGAAGGGATGCAACCAATCAAACAGTATAGGTGGATACGATAAGGATGCACCCAACCAGAAGGCGCAGATAGGAACACGGACCACGGGAGTGGTCTTGGCAGTCTTAGCAACCAGTCTGGCTCAGCCATGACATTCGTATTGGAATTTATAAGAATAGATATTATAATGCTAATATTCTAGCGGGCGGAATATTAGCGCTTTAAATCTAATACCGGTTTCGTATCCGCGTTGGAATTTATAAGAATAAATATTATAATACTAATATACTAGCGGGCGGCTTCGTACCTATATTTAGAGCTTATAAGAATGGATATTATAATACTAATATTTTAGCGGGCGGCTCGCCGCATTTAGAGTTTATAAGAATAGATATTATAATACCGATATTTTAGCGGGCGGCTTCGTATCCGTATTTGGAGCTCGTAGGAATGGATATTACAATACTAATATTCTAGTAAGCGGCTCGCTACATTTGGAGCCTATAAGAATAGATATTATAATATTAATATTTTAGCGGGCGGCTTCGTATCCGTATTTGGAACTTATAAGAATAGATATTACAATGCTAATATTCTAGCAAGCGGCTTTATATCCGTATTTAGAATTTATAAAAATAGATATTACAATACTAATATTCTAGTAGGCGGCTTCGTATCTATATTTAGAGTTTAAGAGAAGGGATATTATAATATTAATATTCTAGCGGGCGGTTCGCCGGTAGTAAAGCGGCTACAATATCCGGGATATAGCGTCGGCGGCTATTACGAGTAACGGCTCACTTAAATTAAGGAGCGAAGATTTCGTACTTTCGCCGGTAATATAGTCTAATAATATTACAATAGTATAATACTAACGCTTTCCGCTACTAACTAGGATTTACTCCGAATTGTAAAGGTGCTAAGGATGGAACCTATAAGGGGGGGGGTTGTATTAGGAGGCTAAAAGCTCGTATATAGAAATACTTCAGCGGCTACTTGTTACAGGGTTAGCCTGTGTGCCTTATACCTAGTACCAGCGTACAGCAGCTTCTAAAATTACCGTACGCTATCATCACCGCCGGCAAACCGACTATTACCGGCAGCTAATTAATCAAAACGCTACCTACCGCGGGTCTATTAAATCCGTCAGCGGTTACCTTCATAAAACTAACCTTCTAGGCACTCGGCTATACTTCTCTTCCTTTCTCCTTCATATAATTATATATAGTTATATCTACCATCTACCCTTTACCTATAATAATTAATTATACCTTTTAACTATTACGTTTATAGTATAAAAACCTCTCTTTCAACGCGCAATTAATCTCTAACATTAGCACACGCATACAAGAATCGCCTTATTAACGAATTATTAAATCTAATACCCTAAAGCCCTAACCGATAATTATAGTTATAATAATTATAATCCTAATCCCGCTCCCTTTATTTAATAAATAAGGGTAAGTACTCTTCATCTAAGGAATAAAAGACCGCCTCGCGCAATTACTTATCTTTCTTATATTGAATAACGAAAATAGTAATTATATATCCTTCTTACCTATTAATAATATTAATAATCTTATTAACTTTAATACCCCTCCTAAAAGTATACTATTTAACTTAAATAATATTTATAAAGTATTTAATAAAATTATTAATATTACTAACGTCGCCGTTTATTAAATAATACTTATCGAACTCCTTCCTTTAGTAATAATCAATAACCTTCTTACTAATATTAATAATAATAAAGAGAAGAAGGCTATTCCCTACGCCTATTTTAATACAATTAACAATATTATTTAAAACCCCGCCTTCCATTCAATCATCGCCCCACTCAATCGCCTTTACTATAACGACCTCGCTTAATATAAGAATATTGCTATTAACTTTAAATATAGCGAAGACGAATTATAAACCGTTCGTACGGTAGTTACTAAAGTTTAAAATAATTTTAATTAGAAGAACCTCAACTATTTTAATTTAATAACTAAATTTAATACTCTTCAAAAAAAATTTAATAATTTTACTACAAACTACACTACACTTAAATCCTATAGCGCTAATATTAAATCCTTATATAATAACCTTACTAAAATATCTAGTACCGGCGCTAATAAAATATCGTCTTTAAAACAAACTATAGAAAATCCGCCGATTTTTACTAGTAAAGAGAATATTAATACCGCTCGTAAATATAAAATCTTTAAAATATAATATTTCTATATTTAATTCTAATAGAAGTACAACCCCCTCCTATATATTAATAAGAATATTAAGATTATCCGTACTACTATACTATTAAATCCTAAAATCTTATTTAATATTCAAAATAATCTAAATATTATCCAAAACGGAGGAAATACAAATTCCTAACGTTAGAAAATAAACGCCGAATTTATAGAATACCTAATCACCCATTTCCAAAACATCAACTTAAAAATAAACGCTAGCTATCGCCTCGAAGAATTCTTTATAAAAAACATATCTTTTACAAAATTCGAATTAGAACTTACTAACCTAATAAACCTCTATAATTTCAATAACTCTATAAAAATTTACTACTTACGCAATAAAATTAATAAACGCCTTCGTAACGCCCTCGCGCACTACAACCTTCCTAAGGCTAATAATTTTAAAAAATAACTTACAATCTACTATATTATTACTAATAATTTAAAGGATACTAATTACCGCTATAAAATAAATACCCGGATCTTTAATAATAGCGCCCCTACCAATAGAAACTCTAATAGCACCAATACCAATATAAGTAACGCTAATTCGTACAATACTAATAACGTCCCTATTAACTAAAATAGTAATAAAATAAACCTTAATACTATTAACCTTACCGTTTTTATCTACAAGGACATTCTCAATTAATATACCCGTAAAGGTAAATACCGCTATTATAGTAATAATAGCCACATCGCCCATAACTACTTCGCCTCAATTAATTATAGTTCTTAGGGCCCCTAATATAATAAAAGTAAGAAGAATAAGGGTAAAGGAAGAAGTAAGGGCCGTTGCAATAAGAAAAAAATCCGTACCGTTAAAGCCGCGCCCACCACCGCCGCCGCTACCCCGGCCGCAACTACCGCTACCGCCACAATTAATAATAAATACTACAACGAACTAAAAAACACTTAACCTCTATACCTAATCGTATACAAAAACTTTTCTTATTATTACTATAGAAATAAATTTTAAATTCTATAAAATTAAAAGGTTTAGAAGAAGTTAAAATACAATTACTAAATAGTTCTACTTCCCTAAATTCAATATTCTTATCTTCTTATATTATAATTAAATCGTACAAAGATTATTATATTACCCTTATCAATTCTAACTATTCTATATTCGCCTTTATCGACCATTCTTTTATAATTAAACACAACCTTCCCTATTTTCGCCTCCGCTAAATAAAAAAGCTTATCCTCGCTAATAAAGTAATCAAAAGCATTATCTCTAAAGGGGTAATAGCTAAATTCCGAATCGGACACTATAGTAAAACAATTACTTTTTTAATTTACAATATTTCAAAGAACTATCCAATAATTTTAGAATTCCCTTAGATACAATACTATAAACCCAAGATTAACTACGACCGGTATAGAATATATTTTACTAATTCTATTTATTAAAGTTATTATTTACCTATTAACCTTCCTAAGGACTAATTAATAACGCTGAGAATTTTTACTAACCTAATTTTAATTATAACCGTTTATAGTAAGAACGCCCTATCTTACTAATTAACCCCGAAATATAAAACCGTTCCTCCCGCCTAGAGAATACTAACTATTAACCCTATTCGAACAAAACTAATACCGCTACTACTATTATAAATACTAGTAACAAACCTAAAGAATAGAACTATTTACCCTATTTAAACAAAATCACTACTACTACCACTACTACTATCTCTTATAATAAGGAATAATAAAAGGACTTTGTCCGCTCTCTAGGATAATTACTAATTTATTTTACCCCCTATTAAAGCACTAATAATTAATAGAACCGGATCTAAAATCGGTATTACAAGTACAACGGCCCTTCTTATTAAAACTAAAAGCCTAACGTACTATAACCCCTATATCTATTTAAATAGCTAATATATTTCTATAAATATAAAGCACCCCCGCGCTAGTCGCTACTATAATTTTAATAGAACCTCTTCTATCGAACTAAGTAATATTTGTCATGGGACTGGCGCCCGACTAGGCATCTGGCTCTGACTGGCCAGACTTGAGTGCCAAGGCGGCAGCCCGCATTGAGACCGCTCCAGCTGACTCGGACTACGGTACTAAGCCTCCGGCACCCGGTCTTCTGGAGTATTCTCTAGCTACCTCAAGCCACAAGGCAGCTACCAAAGTGTACGGCCATTTAAGCTCGGGCATTCGAACGATCCGGAGGGTAGCGTTTTATCCTTTTCTTTCCTCGTAGAACCTTAATATATATATATAAGGCCAATACCTACGTATTGCTCTACTATCCCCTTATATTAGGTTCTACCTTCTTATTAGTTAATTACTAGAAGGAAGGATAGCCTATAGTTAATAGCGTAGCGTATACTAGCATTAGAATAGTTTCTTTTTCTATACCGAATAATAATAACGATACTAATACCGATATAGAAGCTTCCTGCGATTCTTTAGCAATTAGGAGCGTTAAAATACCTCCCAATACTATTAGCCTACTTAGTAATCTACTCTAGGTTTTACAAGCGAATCCTAAATTGAAGGGGAAGGTTAAATCTATAATCCCTTTCTCTATTTACTCCTAGCCTACCTTAAAATTTAAATTTACGTACCTTACTAAGTAGGATTCTTCTAATAGTAGTAGTAAAGATAAAGAGAAGTCCGGCGCCAACAATAATTCTAATAGCAACTCCAACAAGCCGTACCGGCGGAAGCCCCTCGAATTCCCCTAGTAGGACGGCAAACCCACTACCTTCCTCTTCTACTACAATAAATTAATTAAAATATATAATACAAACTTTAAGGCCGGTCTACATATTAATTTTAATATTATATAAATTAAAATCCTTAATACTCTACCAATTAATAAATAGTAACGGTTAGAGGGTTACTAGACTACCCGTACCCTCTCTAGTAATAAAGATCCAACCGAATTATTTAAATAAATCCAGTAGGTCTTTAGTATTTATTATACCTAAAACTACGCCTTTAATAACTTTATTAAAATAAAGTAAAAGGATAGTAAACTATTTTCCGAATTTTTTACTAATTTTAACAACGAACTTTTAAAAGCGGGCGGCTATAATTGGGATAGCCGCGCCAAACTAGGATTCTTTCGTTACACTATTAATAAAAAATTTAATAATTACTTCTTTACCGTTAAATTCTCTAACGACTACTTTACTTACGTAGAATAGCTTTAAAATATTATTTATAAATATAAAAAGATTATAGAATTCCGAACGCTCTACTAGAGCTACTTGCGGAACGGTAATTAAAATAATTGGCGAACTAGAGTATATATCCCTATTGCCGCCGGCTCGGATCGTTCTAACTATTAATATTAAACCCGTAGTTCTTCCTCCGCTACGCCCTCTAAAATTCAATATAATACCAATAATAATATCCTTATAGGTACAATTAATATTCATAGCGTTCGAAGTAAGGGGTCTTCTATTTAATTAAAAGGACGGGCTAAATAGGTATTATAGGATAAAAGGGAGAAACGCTATACTAAAAGATAGTATATTTATTATAGTACTACCGGCTACGTTATTACTAAGTGCCCGTACCTACCGGTTATAAATCTTTAAAGTAAGGGAGTATATATTTAGACTACTTAAGTAGCCCTACTACTTAATAAAGAGTTTCGAATAACTAAACTCTTAAACTCCGAATCTAATTAGGGAAAAGAATAGTTCTAATACAAAATTAAGTACTAGAGCCTACCCCCGAGGTACTAAATAAAATAGAAGAATTTAAGACCTAAATAGAAATAGGACCAACCCTAATACTAATTATTATTAACTCTACTAATTTATTCTACGCCCTTATTAATAAAGGTTACTAATACTATACTATTATTAATAAAAATATTATTTAGAATTTCTAAATCCCTATTATACCAATCCCAATTTAGTAAATCCGAAGCGCTATAACAATTATAGAAGGTACTTTTATTTAGGGTATTACTTATTTCCTTATAGAATTTTAAGGCTACGTTTCACTAATTTGTATATACATAGTCCCGGAACTCAAATACCCTATTATTCTTAGGAAACTCTAATTAATAGCTAACTAAATATATTCAATCCCTTACAAGAAGAGACTCTAATATAATATTATACAGTTGTAAGTAAGCTACGTCAATAAGTTTTAAGCTAATACCCTACTCCTTAAGGAACTCTAGGGAGTTAAATATATCCTCGCTACCACCTTTATTAAGTATATTCGTTAGATAAAGAAAAAAACGGGCCGGGCTATTATAAAAACCTTTATATTTACTATTTAATTAGAAGATATTGAAAAGGTTTTAGCGCCTAAACGGATCCGGACTGATAAAGAACTTTAATAAATTATCCCTAAGGATTTTTAGGATTTTATTCCCTTCTTTAGGAAGTAGGAAATTAATTATTTTAATAATTATAAGCCTGGAATTAATTTAAAAATTAAATTAAAGAAAAGGCCCGACGGTAAGGATCTCCTACTCCCCTTTAGCCCGTTATATAATATATTTCAAAAAGAATTCTTAATATTTAAAAAGACTCTCCAGGATTTAATAAATAAAGGCTTTATCCGTACTAGCAATTCGGCCGCTAGAGCCCCCATTTTCTTCGTTTAGAAGCCGGACGGAAACCTTTACTTCTATTGTAACTACTAAGCTTTTAATATAATTATTCGAATAAACTAATACCCCCTACTATTAATCTAAGAAATATTCTAAATATTTAAGGGAATAAAGTAGTTCTCTAAAGTAAATATAATACAAACTTTCTATAAAATCCGAATAATAGAAGGAGAAGAGTATAAAATAGTATTTCGAACGCGCTATAGCCTATTCGAATAATTAGTAGTCCCTTTCGGGTTATATAGTACTCTAATTACTTTTTAACAATATATTAATTAAATATTATAAGAATTTCTTAATAACTTCTACTTAGCGTATATAAACAACATCCTTATCTTTACCAACGGATCTCAAAAGGATTATATATAGAAGGTCTATATAGTATTTAAGTATTTCTAAAATACCGGGTTTTATTTAAATTCTAATAAATACGAATTCGCTATTAAGAAGGTTAAATATTTAAAATTTATTATTTATATTAATATAAGTATTTAAATAAACCCTAAAAAAGTTAAAGCTATTTTAGAATAAGACGTTCTAATATCCTAAAAGGGGGTTCGGAATTTCTTAGGATTTGTAAATTATTATTAAATATTTATATCCGAATTTATTATAGTAACCGCACCACTTATAGCACTAACCAGCAAAGGAGTCCCATTTAAATAGTCGGCAGCATATAAAGAAGTATTTCAACTATTTAAAACTCTATTCATTTAAACGCCTATACTTACTAAGTAAAACTCCAAGCGCCCAATATTCTTAGAAGCCAACTACAACAGGTTTACTCTTAGGGGCTATCTAACGTAGGAAATAGACGGCCAACGGCGGGTAATAGCCTTTTACTTAAGGAAGCTAAAGCCGGCGGAATATAACTACCCTATCTACAATAAAGAGATACTAGTAATTATCAACTACCTATAGGAGTAATAAACCGAACTACACAATTGCAATAGTTTTACTATCCTAATTAATTATTGTAACCTAGAATACTTTATAACTCGACAGTATCTATCTAAATAACAAGCCCGCTAGGCCAAATACCTCTCCAAATTCTCTTTTAAACTCCAATATCGGTTAAGTAAAGAAATAGTAATACTAGATATATTATTTTAGAGGGAGTAAGACCGTCCCACCAAAGATAATAGAGAAGCTCGAAATCTCCAACTCATTCCCGAATCTGCTTTATATAATTATATCCGTATTTTAACAATAAATCTTCGAAGTTTTCGAATAATTCGGAAGAAAAGTATAAAAGTCTTTAAAAATCCAGATTTATAATAGCTCTAGGACTCTACAATAGGAAGGGACACTATATATTAGTAAATCCTCAAAATAATAAAGAATAACATAAAGAATTTACCCCCCTCTTTCAAATTTAAAATTTAAATAGCCAACTACTCTATTAACAACCTTAAGCGCTTAAAATACTAAGGGAAGCTATAAATCCCCGGGTGCCCGGTAATTACCGAAGCAGAAACTATAAAGTTATCCAATACCAACCGAGAATTTAATACACTCCACACCTATATCATCCAAATTACATACAACTCTCAAGTACTCGAATACCCTAGGAGAAAAAGTACTATTATAGCCCTAATCCACTATTTTTACTAACTACTACTCGGAATTTATATAAGGCAATTCCTATATAATTACTATATATATAGCTCTATTAAATATTAAAGAACCTAGAGGAAGGGGCTACTCCAATCAATACCAATACTAGATCAATTCTTCTAAGAGGTTTAAATAGACTTTATTACAAACCTCCCATTAATTAGAGGCAACACTTACCTATTTATTATTAAGGACCGCCTTAGTAAAAACGTAATATTAGAATTAATACTATTAATAAACGCTAAAGCTTACGCCGAAAGATTTATAAACTACTTTATAAAGTATTATAAATAATTATAATCTATAATTAGTAATTAGGGTTCTAATTAAACTAGGCGGTTCTAAAACAAACTCTACAAACTACTTAGAATTAAATAACTTCTTAATACCGTTTATTATCCTTAGACTAACAATAGCCCGGAACGAATAAACTAAAAAGTACAAACCTTCCTAAGAGTATATATTAATTAAATTTAAAATAACTAGTACAAGTAATACCTATTAGTACAATTCGCTATTAATAGCCGTATTAATACTTCAATCAGTATATCTCCTTTCTTTATAATCCACAAATTTAACCCAAAGTCGGTAGTCCTAATAATCCCCGAAACCGCTAAAAATTCCTATATACCCGCCAATATCCGGGCTCAGTAATTTATTAAAAAGCTATTGCAAATTACGGACTTATATTAAACTATAATAATTATAGTAGTTTAAGAATAAAAGAAGTTTACTAACCGTAGCCGTCAACCAGTAGAGAGGTTCCGAGTTAGCAATAAGGTATAGTTCAACCTTAAGAATTATATTTTACTAAGGCCTAAGAAGAAATTAAATTAGTTATACGCTAAGTATATAATTTTAAGAGTACTCTCACCTCTAATTATAGAATTCTCAAGCTTCCTAAATAATATCTATAACGTTTTCTATATTAACTTCCTCTAATAGGTTATTAGAAATCCCCTATTAGGTTAAATTATAGTTAACGATTAGCCGCCGCCGGTAATTGTAGAAGGAGAGAAAGAGTATTATATAAAAAAGATCCTATATATTAGAGGGCCCCTAATTAAACGGATAGCCTTCGTAAAATAGAAAGGATATTACAAACCTTTATAGTACTAATTTAGAAACTTTTAAAATACCGAAGCGTTCGAACTCTTTGAAAAATAATATAGGAATACTCGAATTAATAATAGACTATTAAATAAATTTACGAAAGGAGAGATATTAATAGAGTAAGAAAAGTAAGTAAAATTAGTATTTAGAGGCAAAAAACGTAGCTACCAATTCAAAACGCCGCCAATACTAGCCCGCTATACCTAAGATTCTCTAATACCCAACGCCGCCCCAATATTCAACTTAACTATATTATTTAAAAATAATAATACTATAGCCGTACTACTATTAGGAACCTACAATCTTTTCCTCTTCTTCGGAGGAGAAGTAATTTCTTTTACTAAATCCGAGAACCGAATTACCTTCTTTAACCGAATTTTCTCCTTAAGGGTATCCCCCTCCTACTATACTATTTCTATTAATATTACTAAATCCTCCTTTAATATTTAAATATCTATTACCCCTTCCCCTAATTCTTCTTCCTCCTCTAATTCCCTAACACTTACTACCTCCTCCCTACTAAATAATATACCTAAATAAATATATAACTCCTCCTCCCCCAACAATACCCTATCCCCCTCTATTATCCTATACTACTCCTCTAACTTCCTAATGTAAACCTCTAATTCTATAATTAATTTATTAAAAATAATACCTACCGCCCCGGCCGCTACCCTTTTTTAGAAAGATTAAACTACTTTAAATATTCGAATATTAATTTTAATAATAAGGGTATTTAAATAAATAGCGGTTGTAACGGTAATATATTTAATATTCCGGGTAGATTCTATAGTAGTATTTACTAAAGCGACCGATTCGCAACTAATTAAGAATAATTCGGCAAATAATAATAATTATAAAGCCGTTAAACTACCCTAATTTATACGAAGAACCCTAAAACTCTCCTCCAAAATTTCTAGTCTCTCGAGTACTACGACTAAAGTTGGGGTTAAGGATAAAAAGGCGTCTAGAATTGCAATTAGAAGTACTATAGTGGTAGAAAGGGGGATTAGCGGCGCTTTATTAATAGGGTAATTGAATATAAGGTAGACGGTATTTTTAAAATTGAATTAGTAGTTAGAATAGAACAAAGGGATTCGAAGAAATTTACGGAGCTATATAACCCTCGGCCGCCAATTACTCGAAGTTCCGAACTGAAATTATTATATATTAGAAAAATTAGTAAAATAGAACCTTACTGTCTAGGTAGCCCTCCTTTAATTAGGAGGAGTACTATTCCTAAATAGTAGAAGGCTACCGCCGGTAGGTAGTAGAATTCTTAAAGTGCGCGTAAAGTACGTAATAACCCTTACCCTCGTCGGGTATATAAATGCTATAGTCCCCCAATGCTATATAGCGGGAGTATTAAGTAATTATAGTACCTTTAATAGGGGCCTTAGTAAATTTATAGTAATTACTGCCGCCGCCGCCGCTATTATTAGGGGTCTAGGGTATTAGAGAGACCGGTATAGTAGGAGTTAGAGCAGGCGTAGTAATAGGAGTTAGCGTAGGTATTAGAATAGTAGTAATAGTAAGTATAAGAATAGTAGTAGCCGGCGTAGAAGCGGGTATAGGCGTAGGCGCGGGCGTAGGAATAATTATAGCCGGGCGGTAATAAATTAAAATAGTAGGCCGGAGCCTAAAAGGATTATAATTAGAATTAGTATTATAATTAGAGGTTAGTAACGAATATTTAAAGGTATTCTAAAATTAAGTTAAAAGTATATGTATAATATAATTGTAATTGTTCGTTGAAAGAGTAAGAAAGAGAGTATGAGGGTTGAAGGGGTGAGATGAGGGTAATGTAAATATTAATTATAGTATGCGACTATAATTGAAGGGAGAAGGGGGAAGCTAATATTATAGGACTAGCGCCCGACTAGGCATTTAGTTCTAATTAGTTAGACTTAAGTGCCAAGGCGGTAGCCCGTATTGAGACCGCTCCAGCTGACTCGGACCACGGTACTAAGCCTCCGGCACCCGGTCTTTTAGAGTATTCTCTAGCTGCCTCAGGCCACAAGGCAGCCACCAGAGTGCACGGCTATTTAAACTCGGGCATTCGAGCGACCCGGAGGGTAGCGTTTTATCCTTTTCTTTCCTCGTAGAACCTTAATATACACATATAAGGCCAGCACCTGCGTATCGCTCTGCTGTCCCCTTACAATATTAAAGAATTTAATGTAGCTACTTTTAACTTCGTCTACGAATCCCAACACTTATAGCCGTATATTACAAATTATACCGAACTTAAAAAGTTAACTACTATAATTAAAATCTAAAATATAAACTTAACCGAAGAAATAATTACAAATATTATAGCTAATAACGGTTAATAATATAAAAAAAGTCTCCCTCCCCTCTTCTACCCCTTTATTAATAATTTAGCTAGTACTTATTTATCTAAAGAATTTCGGGAGGCAATAGTTCTAACTAAAGTAATCCATTTAATTAGCAACCTCAATTAAAATACACTACTCTATAAAGAGATAATCCGGCGGATATACCTAATTAAAATTTTTAATAAAAACGTAAAAAAATTCCTTAATAAGGCCAACCGCCCGATTAAAATAAAAAACGAAATTATTACCTTTTTAAAGAAATTAAAGGGTCGCTAATATATTAATAAAGTAGTAATATTCCTCCCCTCCTTAACCAAAAAAATCCCGCCTCACCATTCATATAACTACAAAATTAAACTATAACTAAGGGCAATTCCTCCCAATATACACTGCGCTATATATCCCTAATAAAGGCTAATATTATTAAAAAGTAGATCGATAATAACTTAAAAAAGAACTTTATCCGCCCATCTTAATCTACAACCGCATCTCCTATTCTTTTAATTAAGAAGCTTAGTAGCAACGTCTATATTTATATTAATTATTATAGTATCAATAATATAATACTAAAATTATATTACCCTCTACTATTAATTAAAGAGACCCTTAATGTAATTTATCGTACAAAGATTTTTACTAAATTTAATATAATTGCTATATTTAATAAAATTCGTATAAAGGAGGGATATAAATAGTTTACTACTTTTATTACTCGGTTTAGCCTCTATAAATCTATTATTTACCTATTTAACCTCTAAAGCACTCTAAAGACTTTCTAAAACTATATTAATAACGTTCTATACAATATCCTTAATATATATATAATAGCGTACCTTAATAACGTTTTAGTCTATTCGGACAATAAAGAAGACTATAAAAATTATATTAAAGAGGTCCTCTAACGAATAATCCGAATAGGACTTTAAATCGATATCGATAAATATAAATTCTATATTACAAAGACGAAATACCTAAATCTGATTATTACACTAGAAGGATTTAAAATAAATCCCGATAAAGTCTCTACTATTATAATTTAGGAAGTTCCAAAAACTAAAAAAATACTATAACGTTTCCTAAACTTCGCTAATTTCTACTAATAATTCATCAAACACTTTTCGATTATCGCTAATCCGCTATATAAATTAATAAAAAAATCGGCTAACTAATAATAAACCAACCAATACTAAAAATCCTTTAAAACCCTTAAAAAAGCCTTCAATAATAGCCTAATACTTCGAATCTATAATTAATCTAAATAAACTATTATTAAAACAAATACTTCGAATTAAATTTACAATAGCACTCTATCCTAATATAATAAAAAGGGAATTTTATACCCAATCGCTTACTTCAACCAATAACACTCTTCAACCGAATATAACTATAATATTTATAATAAAGAATTACTCACTATCGTTAAAGCCCTTAAAAAGTAGCGCCCTAAATTAAAAAATACCTAAAAACCGTTCGAAGTCCTTACTAACTATAAAAGCTTAAAAACCTTTACAATTAATAAGTAATTCACCCCCCGTTATATATATTAATCTCAATTCCTCTCCCATTTTAACTTTATAATTAAATACCGCTCTAAATCTTTATAAGTATATCCCAACGCACTAAATAGGAAGCCAAAGGACTTACCTAAAGATAATACCAATAAAAGGCTACTAACCAAAAACAAAATCTTACTCAACTATAATATTTTTATTAACGGAATATTCGTTCTAGAAGACGGAAATAAGGAAGTCGATATTAATACCGAATATATTTACAATCTAAAGGTATTAAATAAGAAATCAACGGATAATCTAATAGTAAAAGGCTACGAAAAATCGATAATACTTTAAAATATTATCGCATACCTAATAAACCCCAACCGTCGAACGTAGTCTAAAAAAGTCAAAGACTACATAAAACGGATCCCCTTCGCCAAATACTATATAATCTAAAAATAGGCGTACTTCTATAGTACTATCCTCGTCGACCCTACTAATACAAAACTTTATTTCTCACTCCTCTAACGTATTTACAACTCGCCGGCCGCTGGCTACCCGAATTACAAAAAAATTTACTTACTATTATTATAATCCTTCTTTTAATTAGGAATATACGCTATAATCCAATCGTACTACAAAACTTATCTAGCATACGCCAAATCTAAACTATTACAATACGCCCCCTATAATTTCTTAAAACCGTTAATAGTACTCTTCGTACTATAGAAGGATATTTCGGTCGACTATATTACCCCGTTTATACCCTATTTACACCGTAAACAAAATTTCAAATATATCGCTATTATTATTAATTAGTTAATAAAAATACAATATTATATCCCTACTATAAATTTAATAATAAAGGAATTAGTAGAACGTTTTATAAAGAGAATTTATAATATTTACAATCTACTAAATTCTATTATCTCTAACTATAATACCCAATTTATTTCGCAATTCTAAAGAGCCCTATCGTTACAATTAAAAATCGCCCTCAAACCCTCCTCAGCTTTCCACCCTACTATTAATAGCTAAACCGAACGTATTAATACTAAAATAGAAAAATACCTTCGCCTTTATATTAACTAAATATAAAATAATTAAGTAAATTAACTACTAATCGCAAAATTCGTTAAGAATAATTTAATTTCTAAAACTACCAGTATCTCTCCCTTCTTTATTAACTACAATTTCTACCCCTATATAAGTATTAAACCGGCAAAACTATACCTACTAGAAATATTAATAATATAATAAACTAAGTATTTTAAAGTTAACAAACTAATTAATTAATTTAAATAAATTTTAAACTTCATTACGAATTAAGCCTAATAAATATAATAATACTACAAAAATAATACGAACGCCCAACAAACCGACGCGCCGAAATATAAAAAGGGAAATAAAGTCCTACTTAATATTAAAAACCTCAATACCGGCCACCCCCAGGCCAAATTTATACCCCTCTTCGAAAGACCGTTCGAGATTATTAAAGCAAATAGCTATCGAATTATACTTAAACTCCCAATTAATATAAAGTATAACCCAACGTTCTATATTAGTAAAATTAAACTATAGAATAAATAAAATCTTCCAGGGTAAATAGATATAGGAGAATAAAACGTTCGTACTAACTATAGCCGAATTATAAAGAGGATTAATAATAGGGAAAATTTAGTAAAATACGAATTTAAGAGGATTAATAAATATTAAAAGAATAATAAGGGCCGTTAAGAATACCTTATTATTTAGGTACCTCTATACACGCTATTATAGTAGCCGCGTACTAACGTATCTATAGCCCCCAATATTATACGAGCCTTCTACAACGGATACCCGGAAGCGCTATACCCGCCGGCCTAGGTAGCAACGGAGAAAAAGCGGAAGGAGAAGGAAGTAGAGTAGGAGGTTCCAACTCCGCAGCCGAAGTTACAATAACAACTACTAGCGGCAATAAGGATTTTTCAAGAATAGACCGCTCGTTTAATAAGGATTTCTATTATTTTATATAATATTAGTTAACTATATAGTTTCTTTTAGTCCGGGGAAGTATCACAGGGTTAACCTATATACCTTATACCTAGTACCAGCGTACAATAGCTTCTAAGATTGCCGTACGCTATTATTACCGCCGGTAAGCCAACTATTACCAGCAACTAATTAGTCAAAACGCTACCTACCGCGGGTCTGTCAAATCCATCGGCGGTTACCTTCATAAGGCCAACTTTCTAGGCACTCGGCTACACTTCTCTTCCTTTCTCCTTCGTACAATTACACATAATCACATCTACCATCTACCCTTTACCCGTAATACTACTACTCCCTTTCGTTAATTAATACGTAGGATTATTAATAATAACGCCTATATTGGGTCGGGCTTGTAAGAAGGATAATCCGGCACTACGCTAAAGCGCTAAACTAGTATAAGGCTCTATAATATTTATTAGTAAATAAATAGAATTTGTATAGGTATAAAAAAGGCTCAACGGAGCGTAGTTTATTATAGTCGGTAGCTATCAATATATCTTTAAATTAACCTCTAACTTACTATCCCCTACGTGTGGCTACGACCGTAGTCACCTCAGCCTACCTTTCGCCTACGTTCTTAACATAGTAGTAGTAATACTAAAGGGCCTTAATATTTTATATTTTTTAAATAGGGAAAAGGTATTGTTCCTAAATAGGGAATTAGTAGTATATAGAGAATTAAAGTAAATAGGAGTAAAGGGGTTAGTATATACCGAATCCTATTTAGTAGTAATTCTATTTATTTTTAAGTAATAAGTATTAAACGCCTCTAAATTAGAAGTAATAATATTATAGAAGCGAGTGGCGGCCGTTATAAATCTATAGCCAACGATAATTAAATTATTGTTAGGGTATTATTTATTAGTATAGTCTAATTAGTAGCGACGATAGGTACTCTAAACTTTAATTATATAGATATTAGAATTAAAATAAATATAGGGGGCGAACGGTTATATACTAGGCTCTTAAAAGTAGTAGGCCTTATTATAGCCCTTATAAAATTTAGCGAAGGTTACGATAGTAATATCTGGAGTTTTTTTATATAGAAATTTAATATATTTAATATACTATTTATTTTCGTTAGCGACGATAAAATATAATATTTTTTAAAGGTCTTTCTTTCTATTACTTTTCTTTTTATTCTCTTTTACCTTCGCCTCCGTATTATATTTATATATATTCTAACCGTCCTTACTCTAAGCCGAGGCTTTAGCGGACGGGGTAGATAGTTTAGGCTTAGGGGGTATTACAAATTAATATTAGTTTGGGTAGGGTTTAATAAATAGGTAGTTAAAGGATAATCGACGGGAGGCCAACGGGAAGCTAAGGGAAAAGTAATAGATAAAAAACGGATAAGGAATAGAGAGGGCTAAGTAGAATAAATAAAAGAAGAAGAAGAGGGAGAGGAAGGGAGCGGGTAAAAGATTTAATTATATATTAGATTTGTATAGAAATACGAAATAAGATAAAAACCGAGGGGTAATTCTATAATATAATTATAGTATTATATTACAAGTAGGCAAATAAATAATTAAATTACTATAGCAATCTATTATAATAGAGGCGAGTAGTATAATATTATATATAGTATATATAAAATAAATATATTTTTTCTATTAAGTATATATAATTTAGCGGTTGGGTATAATATTGTAAAGCGAACGGGTATTTTACAATATTATACTTAAATAATATATAAATCCTATTTTTTATATATTCCCTTATATTTTAATATATATTCGATTATTATTCTTAGAAATATTACACTCTTTACACTCGATTAATAGGGTATATTATATTATTTAAATTATTATTACGAAAGTATTACTAGTACTTCGGCGGTAGTAGTATTATTAGCTACTATATTCTAGGTATTTATTAGTATTGGGATATTAGTAGTATAAGTTAAAGTAGCGTTACTTATTTAGATTTAGGGGCGATAATAGTATATTTACTACTTTGTTAATAAAATTGTAGTACGTAATAAAGAATTGTTTTATTAATTAGCGGATAGTCTAGTATAGGGTAAAAGAGTAGCCTATCTATACGAAGAATTTAGTACTAGTGTTTTTTAATTTATAGAAGGAATGTAGCACTCTTAGTTTAGGGTTTGTAATAAGTATTAATCGAAGGTTACCTTATATATACTTCGTAATCTTTATTTTACTAGTCCGACTAGTATAATACTATACGTAGAAGGCGGCTATTTACTAATCGACGAGTTTGCTATTATTTAAGCTGGGCGGGGCTATAGGCGGCGGTAAGGATAGTATAATAAAGGGTACTATTATTAGTACTATTATTAGTAGTAGTATTGAAAGGAGGGCGCCTTTAGTACCGGTAATTTAGGAATAACTATAAAATACGTAATTAAAGTATAAAGATAGAATTGACGAGGGGCCGGTAATTATAATATAAGAGGAGGGAGGGGGGGGGAATTAATATAAAAGTAGTAAAAGTAGTAAATAGGAAGGGTATTAGTAATAAAATATACCCTCCCTTAAATCTCTTTCTTTAATTATTATTAATTAAGTTAGAATATTAAATAGATTGTTGGGCGTAGTATTATTTTAAATAATATTAATATATACGGGCGCCTTCCTTTTACCTTTACCCTAACCTTTACTTATTATAATATTACTACTATTATTAATTTTATCCTCCTCCGTCTTTATAAATTACTCTATTAATTAAGAAGGCGGTATATATACTATTATTAAATTTATTTTAATCTCCTTCGCCTACTTCCCGGCCTCGTTGGGGGTAAAGTAATAGTACGTATTATTCTTATTTATTACGAAATATAGTAAGGGATTAATATTTTTATTATAGTTCTTATATTTATATTTTAATTTATATATTTAAATATTAATAAGGATTTAGAACCCCTTAATACGTATTGTAGTACTAAATATACTATTAATTATAATAGTACTATTATAAACGCTTCTAGTAATACCCCTTCTATTATATTATACCGTTATAGCCTCCGCCTATACTATTTGTAATTTATAACCGTCGAACGCGTTTAGTATTATAATTTCTAATAGTATTATATTTGAAACTAATTTCTAATTGGAATTTAGCGTTTTTACTAGTATAACTACCGGCGGAGGAAGGACTGCGGTTACTAGTATATTAAGGTATAGGTTATTAAATTTTAAAGGGTTGTAAATACTTCGAATTGGCGTTACTAATATTAGAGTTAGCGGAGCTAGGGCGGGCGGAGCTTTTAAGAAATAAAACGTATAGGTTATATTAAAATAATAGTAATTAATTAGAAATTTCTAATGTATAAAAGTATGTAGTATATAACCTATATTAAATTATTTATATAGATACTTCGGGTTTTCGAATATATTAATTTAGTACGAGTAAAGTACTTGTTTAGAAATATTCGTCCTCTAATCGGCGAATATAGCCGTATATTCAATTATATAAAATATAACTTTATTAAGGATTTGCACTATTAGGTAATTATTGTAAATAGCTTCCTAAAGTCCGATTTAAACCGAATTTAAAGTGGTATCGAACTTAGAAATTAAATTTAAATTAATATAATTATACTTATTCTATATAATATTAATATTAATTATAGTAATTTAATTTACAAATAAAGGTAATTTAATTTTAAGCGACTTAATAATATACGTAACGTTCGTAATTATTGTAATATTAATAGGAATAGGGTTGTTATAGGAATAATTTGGAGACGAATTTAAATTAGGACCGGTAGGCGTTTTTTAGGGAGGGGGTTTAATAATAGTAGAGATTATATAAGTTACTTAAAATTTTCTTATAATTACTATTATTACCCGAAGTAGTTTCGTAGTAGCGGGTACTGTTATTAGAAGTATTATTATTAGAAATAGCTTTATAATAGAGGGGATTGTAGGGGTTACCCGAAATGGAGTATCGGGCGTCTAAATAAACGAATTGGTAGGCAATAGGAATAGGAATAAATAATCTCGGTAGGATAACTATTTTACCTTTTATATTAATATAGGCCAGCGAATAGAGGACGTTCGTATTTCTTTATTTTTACTATTTTTAATTATATTAATTATTATATCTATAAATAGATTCCCTATATTATCCCCCTCCTCTTTATTCTCTTCCTTATCCTCCTCTTTATTCTCCTCTTTATTTTCCTCTTTATCCTCCTTATTATTATCCTCTATAGATTCTTATTTATCCTCTTTATTATTATCTTCTACGGACTTTTATTCTTACTTATCCTCCTACCTTTGTCCGTTATTTAAACTAGTTTTAGAATAGGTATTAGAAATTTTAATTATTTTAAGGGGAAGGCGCTTAGGTTTAAATAAAATAATTTTCGAATTGTATTTCGAAGTTAGTATTAGGGTTTTTAATATAATTTTATAAGAATTAAATAATTTAGGCGTAATAATACTCTTCTTAGAAAGTAGCTTCTTTGGGATAGGAGCGGCTTTAGAGGTTAATTTTGAAACTAATTTTAAAACTAATTTAAAAGTTAACTTAGAGGCTAATTTGGAAGTTAATTTAAAGGTAGGAATAATAAAGGTAACCTTCTTTATAATCTTAAGAATAACCTTCTTTGGAGTAGGAGTAGGTTTAATAGGGGGGGTAATAGCTTTACTTTTACCCTTCGAATTAGCGGTAGGAGGCTTTACTTCCTCTAGTTTGGATTTAAGGTCCGTTACTTTACGGCTCTTTTTATATTACTGTAGAGGGTTCTTCCTTATAAGAGAGGATAGTAGAGGTTATAGGTTATTAATAGTTTTATAGTCCTAATTAATATCCGCCGCTTAACTAGTACGGCGCTTCCTACCGAATGCTATAACAGCGGCGGCGGCGGCGGCGGCCCAGGGGTTAGTCTTCTTAATAGTAGTACGAAGTATAGTGAATTACAGTAGGTAATTACGGGCGTACGGGTGTGAATAGCTTCGTTGTTAATAAAATTAATTGATTTTGACTATCTACTAGGCTCGCTAGCAACTCGAAAGCTAGCCAGATGATGGGGGTGCAAAGAGGGTCTAGCGTTTGGCGGTGGATACGAGGGTCTGGCGTTTGGCGGTGGGAAAAGATATAGAGAGCCCCGATTCATACCTATTTACCCCTGCCAACTCAGCCCTGGCTGCGAGACACTGACTGCCTTCATCAATCCTAGTCACCTCGTGACCGCCATCGGTTTTGGACGCCTGGTTGCACCGCCTTGCTCAGTCCGTTAAGTCGAACATACATACCCGTTGGGGGGAGGCGTGAGGTCCTGTCGTTTTCCCAACTCTGCTCCACGTCTTCCACCATACCTGTAGCCTGGCAGCGCTTATGAGTCGGAGGCTTGAGAATACGCAGCTATAGAGTCGCAGAGTTCATAAACGGGGCAACGTAGAGTCAACAAGTCAATGGAAATGCACGCTAAGTCACACAGGAGTGAATTTGTAACAGAAACAGAGAACCAAGGCGATGTTTGAGTACAAGGAAATGCTAAAATGGAATGGAAGACCTACCAAGTCATACCAGGTCACGCGTCTTCTCCACAGTGGGAAATTCGCATTGGTTTGGGAGACAAGATTTGAGTGGACGTCTTTTGTCCCGTCAGTCAGGTCTTCTTCCAAAGCGGACAGCCAAGAACTCTGCCCGTCTTTGCAATATCCTCCTCCGTGAGTAGAAGCTCAATCCCCTGGCTAGCTCCACTGGATGAGGGAGAATGTCAATGCCTCGCTGTCTACCTACGTAGCGTGTCAAAGAAGCTCTCGGGAGGATTTCGGTCGGTCGGTCGCCTTTGCAAAGTCGAGCTCACCGTCGGCGGTCTTTCTGGCCGAAAAAGAGGGAAAAGCATGGCAATGATTGCTAGTGTCCCAGAAGCCTTGTACAAGGACACCCACGCACTGCCGCCGCCACCGTACCACAGGCATATTCCCTCGACGAGTAGCGTGTCGTTCAGTCATGGAACCGACAAAAATCAGGAGAGAGGAGGAAGGGTACCTGCAGACTGAAGCCCCTCTCGTTTTCCTAGGCAGGGACAAACAAAAGAAAAGCGTGAGTGGACACAGGTGGTCTCCCCGAGGTTGGCGGGCGGAATGTAAGAAGGGTTAAGGCGTGTGATGTCCGCATCACCATCAGCAAACCTGAACAGGGCTGCACTGAAATTTAATTTTTTTTCCTCCTCTTTTTTTTTTTTTTTTTTTTTTTTTTTTTTTTTTTTTTTTTTTTTTTTTTTGGGGGGGGGGGGGGGGGGGGTTCAGACCTGACATATTGTCTAACAGAGCGCTTTCTACGATTATTGACTTCACTTGATGTATCTCAACGGGAATACCTGGGGTATCGAGTTATCCTTGTGACCATCATGGAAGCCATTCCCGCATAGTAATGGGTTAGTCTCTTTCGCCGATGGAAAATCAAAGTTCTCATGGCAGCTGAACGCATGGCTGGATTGCTGAGACATGTGATTGGCCACTGGTCGTTGGCGTTTCTCAAGCATCATCTCATGCGAATGAGAGTTTCAAAGGGTTATCGGAATCGCCCGGGGCTAGGAACACACCAAAATGCAAACCAAGCAAGTGTGTTCGTTCGATACAGCCATCCCATCGGTGACAGGTCAGGCCAAGCGACGTGGTTCGTGGATTTTACTGGTGAAAAGTAGGTAAGGAAACCCGGAAGGCGTCACCGACTACTCGAAGTCTTGGGTGACACCTACCCAAGGTACCTTACGTCTTTGGGGTCCGAGAAGAAAGGGAATCCGAAACCCGACCAACTTGAGACACAGCGAGTCACCCAGATGATAGATGAGCCAGATTAACCTTAGGAGGAGAGTCTTGACGCCAAGAATTTAGGTATTCGTGATCACTAGTCGGGTTGCGGGCGCTTCGTAACACCCAACAAATGGAGAACGACGAAACCCGTCTCCATCCCCTGGCAAGGCTGCCCATTTTACCGACACTGCATGGTTTTTGAACAGCTAGAGGTATATCTACCTTGCACTAAGCCAAGTGAACAGCGACACATTCCTCAACCGAACTTGAGTTCCAAGACGCCATCGACTGACTGCCTCTACACCATCATCATAGCACCTCTCTCAGCACTCAGCTTCTATCCTAACCAGGTGCATTTGCCAGCCAACTATCAGACAAGCTGCTTGAGGCGCAGATGGACCCGGTCTCTATCGCCTCCGCTGCATTCGCCCTCGCCGGGGGCATCATCAAATGCTCGGTCTCGATAGCCCAATTCGTTCGCCAGGCCAAGCACGCACGGAAAGATCTCGACAGGGTCACCACCGAGCTTGCAGTTCTGTCCGGCTTACTCACTCCGCTTACTGTGGCTCTAAATCTGATAGGAAACCAGGCCAGCGGGCTTCTCCCCCGTGAGCAACTCGCGCAGATCGGAGGTCCTATCAAGGAATGCGACTTGTTAGTAACCCGCATCAACGAATACATAAGTCTTTTCAAGAACGATGCCATATGGACAAGGGCAAAATGGGCCATGTGCGGCAAGGAGCATGTTGAGGATTGGTGCGAAAGTTTGGAAGTACACAAGCAATCTCTCAACTTGAGCCTTCTCATACTCTCTCTGTAAGTCAATATCCCCTTGGAATTAAGCTACCATGCTTCCTATGAGATTCGACACCCAACTGACCCTCAAATTTCTGGACGTAGCTCCGATACTCAGGAAATTAGAAGAGACACTACCGAGATCAGAGGAACAATACAACGGATGCACAAAACTGTTCGCGAAATCCGAGATCGAGTCGTCGTCCCACGACGAAGTAGGTCAGCGCCTCTAGCACGTCCTCCAAGAGATGTCCAGCAATGGGTGGACAACATCTCCACCTTATGGCTTAGGTCACCTTCAGGGTATGGTTCTGAATACCGTTCCACAATACCGACCCGAATCCCGTCCTCAACGGCTAGTCGCTACTTCAGTCTCGCGGGGAGCGAGAATGAATCGTCTGCATTGCGACGCCAACAACCTGCTAGGCCAGGTGAGCTCGAGAATTTCGAAGTCTTTCAGGCGCCGTCTCAGCCGCCTTATCTGCCATCTTCCGAGCTACCGAGTATCAACTGGACGGAGATATATAACTCGCCTACTAGCAGCCAAAATGAAGCCCGGCTTCGGTCTGAAGTCAGCCAGGCGCCATCTCAGCCGCCTTTCGAGCTACCAAGTTTCAACTGGAGGGAGACATATAACTTGCCTGCTAGCAACCAAAACGAGGCCCGGCTTCGGAAGTCAGGGATAAGTGGTACATATGTCCAGTGCTACGGTACTTTGGCCTCATCTTCGGCGCCAAGAACTACCATAGCGCAGGCTTTGCCTACTTCTCCAGTATCAGACAACCTTTCCGTCTGTGAACCTTCCGCCTCTCCTTGAATCCCTAGCATTTGTCTGAGCTTCCAATACGCACCCCCAATCCCGCCACCCTCACCTTTCCCATCATCAACTGATATCTCTACCTCCATTTGTTCTTTGTTTCGGCATATTGCCTGTCTTGCCTGGGCTGGTGAAATGGGCACACTTGTTGATGCCATAATCTCCTATATCATCTCTGTCACTCTACGTCCCCTTTCTGTACGCTGTCGGATTGTATTTGGACTGCCCTTTTCATCGAAAGTTGCGTCCAAAGGGGTCTCTATACGGCTGTTTTCATACAGAAATTGTATAAAAGTGCTGTCCTTTGGTCGGTTGCTGTGCGGAAATGCAATATGCGACTGCCGCATCCGGGACAGGGTCATATGTAATAAAATAATGTACATTTTCAGTATGAGATACCCACCAGTACCAGATGTCCTCGATGCCTAGCCAGACACCTCCAGGTAGGTATAATAACGGTGCTGAGAGGGAAGAAACACCTCGGCGGAGCTCATAGTTGATTGGATTGTTCGATGCCGAGGACTGGAGGGACATGCCCCGTCAGTGTTATACAACATGGTATATCTACCTCTAGGTCGCGGTGGGTTTATCTTTCATCGCTGCTTCCGAATCTGAGGGATACTAACACAACACGGACCTGGAATGTCACAATTACCTCCTGCTTGAAATACTCCAAGAAAGCTCTTCTTTTTTTTTTTTTTTTTTTTTTTTTTTTTTTTTTTTTTGGAATGGGCCTGGGCACTATGATTGATGAACATTCTTCCTTGGGAGCCATAACTGCATACAGAAGTGGAAGCCGAATCTATGAAATGAGAATCAGCAAAGGTCCTAGGTATCCATCGCAGCATGGAAGCAGTGGCGGGTATCACTACCTCCAAGGTACCTAGGACCGGGATCGACCCGAGTCTCGGAGCGCAGATCAACAAGACTCGGTCTCAAACTGACCATTGTGTCACATAGACCCAGACACATCATCACACCTGTACGGACGGACACAACGCTTTTTTCCATACGTTACAAACAAGACCGTTTCTTCTTCTTCTGCGTACATATTACTCCCCAGTTCCCGAATTCCAGCCCGTCTACACTCCTCAAATCCTGTACCTACACTACCGACATGTACTTCCCTACCCCAACCCACACAATTCATACCTCTACCAAGCGGTCGTTACGGTGTTCCAAGCGCCAGGTTTATGCCAGGGCTTATGACCCTTGCAGAGGGATCCTTGACACACCTCAAGACTACCGCCATCTCCCTCTACTGTTTCTAGACTACCATTTGACGCATCAGGATTAGTCTCATAAACCCATTTATCCCCCAAAAAGGGGAAAGGAAGTCAGCAGACACTAGAAGAAGACGAACCGGAGTGACAGGTTCAGGTGTCCGTTCAGGCGGCGCAGGCACAAAACTACCCGGCGGCGGTGGTGCTGAGGGTCTCTGAATCCTTGCTCTTTGTTCCTCCCGCTCTGGATCTAAACCCGGCTCTGGCTCTGAATGCTCTGAAGGGGGATACCAAAGTGGAGTATCTGGTGCCCCTGGGGCTGGAGGAGGAGTACTAGAAGGTATGAACAAAGGCGGCGGGGTACTAGGTTGACCAGAACCACGCAGGAGAATAGGCGTTTGTATCACAGCAGGAGAAGGAGAAGGAAGAGGAGGAGAACTCCAGATTGTTATCTCTACAGGGGAACCGCCTCTAGCTAGAGGAGGAGTACTGCGAGGAGGAGTACTGCGAGGACTAGAACTAACTGGTCGCGCAGCATGAAGATTTAGAGGAGTCTTCTTCTTTGTAGTAAACACATGCAGTGGAGAAAAGTTAGCGGGTTCCAGTGAACCATTTGACGACGTCGGAGAAGGAGGAGAAGGAGTTCGAGGTATAGGGGTGCTTAGTCGTTGAAGACGTCTCATACGTTCTGTTGCACTTGCTCTTTCCTCTTCTGTCTCTTCTTCATGCTCTTCTTCATCTGCTTCTTCTCTCGTGTCTGGGGGGCACAGCTCACGAAACCGGCTTATCAAATCTACAAGCTGCTCGCAGTTTCGTCCTTCCGCGAGACGCTCAACTGTATATTCCCCGCCGCTGCCTTCAGGACTATCGATGTAGCACTTTGGATACCTGATGATACGCATGAGCTGTTTTTGGTCTTCTTCCTTCCGGCTCCAGAAGACTTCAATGAGGAGGATGGCTACTTCTGTTGATTTTTGTAGTAGTTGTTGGGTTTAGCCATTATTTATCACTTGATTTTACGCATCCACTGGACATCACTTGATCTCTCCACAGAAAGTCCAGAAACTAGGTAGGGGATTTACCTACTTTCAAGCCTTTCGTCCACCAAAAAATGCAGCAAATTCTTCCTGTTGTTATCTCCATCCTGCCATTGTACGAGCTGTAGTTGCTTAAGTCCTGTAGCGTTAGCTGCATTCTTCAACAGCTGCCGGACTTCCCAGGTATATTGTGCGGAGCGGAGGCGGTCGCGCAGAGCTCGGAGGGCGGATATTTGCTCGGGTGTGTAGTTGGGGGTGGCCATCGTGGAGGCCAGTTTCAGCTACACCAGGACTGTTCATGTTGCAACGCAATTGCGCCGTGGGGAGGGATGTCCGAATGTTATAAATGGATAGCGCGCGGGAGGGGGTGGGGGGGGGGGGGCTAAATACGTATGCGTCAATGCCACTGGGATGTTGGCAAACGGCGAGTGACAGATGGTTTGTGACTCATGAAGGCAAACTGGAAATGCCACAAACTGTTTACCTACCTACTGATGCGCGTGATCAAAGAGAGGAACGGGAAACTTTTGCACCAGGTAAGACAATCAGAAAACGAGACAGTGTCAGACTCTGCCATGGGCATTGTATTGAAGCCGACTAAGCTCAGGGGTCAATCTACCTCAACATTACTTCCTACATACAGTTAGAACACAGAAATGGTATAAGCGAGGGTATGAAAACAGAAAACATCCACAACCACCACCAGAAAACGAACCGTCGGTTCTTCCCAACCTGCCCTTCCTCGTCGTATTTCTCCTTCTCTCCAAAACCTCGTCATTAACCCAAAAATTAACAAGAAAAAAGTCATCTGACGCCCACCAACAACTCCGTCATCACCAGTCATTAATCATCGATATCATGTCTTCCTCCATCATTCCTCATCTTTACTCTCTCTTTTCCCATCTCCAGCTCCATTTTCTCCTTCATAACCAACCCTCCCATCAAGCAGTTAACTCCAGCACCCCCCACCTCCACCCATTCAACCCCCTAAAATCATCCTCGCCCAACTCCCGTCCCCTTTCCACCTTGGCCGTCAACCTCTTCAGGCGTCTGCTCACCGTCCTTGCCGCTCTCAGTGACACCTCGTTCGTAAAGACGTACAACACGGCAAAGACGAGGAAACTCAAACTGGCCAGTCCGGGACGCCGAGCTTGCGAAAGGATCCGGTTGATCAACGACTTGGATTTGCGGAAGGCGTATTCGGTTCGGTTGTGGGAGCGCTCGCCGCGATGCTCGCGGGCGTGTGCGCCTCTGTCGACGGAGGAGGGGCGGAAGAAGGACTTTACCAAGGGGATGAAGATTGCGCTGTTTGACTGGTCGTTAGTCTTTGGTCGGGAAAATGAAGGCGGAAATCGAGCGAAGCGAGGAAAAGAAAAAAAGGCCGAGCGCAGCGGGTCACCACGACCGGAAGAATGAAAGGAAAAGGAAGAAAAACTCACAAAGCTCCACTCCACAAATACCTCCTCCACCTCGCCTTCTCCCCCCTCCTCACGATCTCCGCCACTCTTCCGCGCAAATCAATTAACTCATCGATCGCTGTGCTGGCCTGATGTCTCAGCTTCTCCTCAACCTGTGCCGCCTCCTTGCCGCTGTTGCCCGCCGCAATCTTGTAACTGATTTGTCGCCGCTTGCGCTGCAACGCCATGTACTCCCTTAGAGAACACTCGGTTGCTTGCCGGTAGTCACCCAGCTCCATTTGCGGCGGGTATCGCTCGGTGTCGCCGTACAGTAGACCCTCTTCGAGTTCGGAGAGCTTTGCGGCGTTTTTGCTGGGCTTGGTGAGGCCGAGAGAGGGATGGATGTGGCCATGGCTGTGGCTGTGACTGAGAGCAGGAGGAGTGGGGTGAGCGGCGGGGCCGGGCATCATTTCAATGATGGAGCCGTGGCGGCCCGGGCCGATGGAGGGACGGGTCGTCGGGTTGGTTGCCCCTGGGTTGGGGTTGGGGTGGACCTTGCCATTCGGTTTGCTGGTGGGAACTCCATAATCGCTATTTCCAGTGCTGCTGCTGTTGCGGGGAGGGGGTGGCCGGATCGGTTTGGTGTATCCTGGGCTAGGAGGACGTTCGGAGCCGTATCGGGTGTAATCAGAGCTGGGCCGAGGTCGCCCATCACGATCAAACCGGTCGCGGTCATCTTTCTTGGAAGGGAGCGAGGCCGCAGGGCCGGGCATGGATTCGACTACGTCGGGACGGCGGTTGCTGCCACCGCCAATGGCGTTCAGAGAACCGTTATGGTCGCCGTTCATGCCGCCGTTGATGGGAGCAGGGCCGGGAGGTGGACGACGGACGAAAGAAGGCGAGCGTGGGTCGAGAGGGTCCAGGGGAGGAGTCTGAGTCTTGAGACGGCCACCGGTGGGAAAGCCGCCGGGCCCATTGGAGGCTGCTGGTGGGTAGTTGCCATGGGAAGGGTTCCGTGAGCCGGGAGGGGAGTGACCGGGGGCATAGGATGGCTTGGATGTGGGAGACACTGGAGCTGGCGGAATGGCGCCTGGTGCTGGGGACGAGGCTCTGCGTTGTGGTTGGGGTTCACGATCACGATCACGGTCGCCGGGGCGGTAGGCTGGGTCGGATGGCCGTCTCGTGGGATCCGAGGTGCCATTGGGAGCGGGGCGGTATGGTAGATCCTTAAGGCTGGATGGAGGAAGCTTGAGAGTGGTTTCAGAGCCATTGGGCTTCTGAATGGTTACTGTATCGTTGTCTGGTCGGTATGGCAAACTGGCATCAGACTGACGCGGGTTATACAGTTGGTCGCGATCACCGGGCCGCCTGGTTGGCGGAGACATGGTCCGGTTCGCTGGGGGCGGTGGGGGTGGCATATTTGGGTCGGTTAGGTATGTCGTCAACTGAGACTCAAGCGAACTGTTGCTTGTTCGTTTTCAAAATGGAATTGTGAGCTAGTGAGTGGATGAGATGGAAGAAGAAAACAAGCGGTGTCCAGATGAAAATCGCGAGATATTTTATTTGATGTTGAGAAGCTGAACAGGAAGCGCCCAAGAGGATGGACCTTGGGACGGGGGCAACCTAACAGGACATGGATGAACCTCAAGGGACATCCCATGCCCAAGGTCTCTATGGATGGTGACCCAGACTTTGAAATCAGTGGATGCTCTTCGCGTTACAGTGACACTGGCCGGCCGCCCACGGGTGAATTCCAGAGGCTGGGAGACGCTGGAAGGGATTGGGACGATATGACTGGTCCGTTGAGCTAGCATCTCGAAGCCTAACCCGAATTGGGTTTCAGCTGCGCCAGGCACCACAGGGAGCTTTGACCACCTGGGTGGATCAGCTCTTCGTTTTGAAGCTCCGCTTGCCCCACAGCTTGATCTGCCGGTGGTCTGAGCTCCTACTGTTTGGTGGAGCAGGGGATCCTCTTTTGACGACGTCGAGGTCCCGTGCTCGTCAGGTCCTCCCTCACCCACGCTTCAACTCCATCACTTCACTAGACATCGTCATTCACAATGTTGTCGCCAAGGCTCTGGCGTCGAGCTCAACCATCTTGACTTACACCACCGATGCTGTGCCTCTTGGTTACCCAATGACAATGAGATCGTCACCACATGTTTTCGGCACTGCGGTTGTGCCACCGGCCCGCGTTTGAGCATCACACCCTCAGTGACACTCGCCAGTCATCTATCAGTCGCACAGTTCATGGATTGTCAACAGAGCGACTGGATCAAGGCTCAGGTCACTGGTTCATGATCAATATGAAGAATATGAACTTCAAGGGAAAACCAGCAATTTGATGACTACCTAACCACCTCAGTCATCTCCTAGGTATATTTTGGCAACCGAACGCCCATAGTCCTGCTCTGCATCATCTTCCTTCTTCCTGCAACTGCAACGCTACCTGGTCCGACAACAGAAAAAAAGGAACGCCATTGGCACCAGACTCCCCTCACGGTGCCACCGACTCTCAACGAGTCTCCCCTAAACTCCAGGAACATCCAGTCACCCAAACTATCAATTTCCATGCTCTGACAACCCGATAACTTGATATGCCTCGGAAGACCTCTTTCTTGGCCTCTAACGACGAGAACGGCGAGAACGGCGACGTTGTTCTCTACGGCGCGCCATCTCCTCAGCCGACGGATACATGGAGGGCGGGCTTCTAGGGACATAGTCTTCCCGTCTGATGCACACCAGCTGGCCTCCCCGCTTGATGACCTTGTAATCATCCCAGTTGACGCCGGCCAACTCGTTCTGCTCATCGTCATGTTCAGAGGCGGGGGGAGTAGGGTTGCCCATGGTAATTTGCTGCGTCGGCTCTGTCACGAGCTCCGGAACGATCACCGGCTCCATTGCCGGGTTGGTTTCGTGAGGAATAGTCGGAGCGTCGATAGTAGTTGGAGTGTCCGGGTTGGTAGGACTCTTGGGAGTGTCGGGAACGGTGGGAGCGATATTGGTCGGAGCATCGTCCTTGGACGGCATTTCTTGGTGAGCGATACTCTCGCCGGTTGTGACAAACTTCAGCTCATCCAGTACAACCTCGGCCAAGTCTTTCATGGACGCTTGAATGTTCTCTTTGTTGATGGCCATTTCGGTCAAGATGATGCGACCGATCTCTTCGATAGCTTCTCTGTGGCTCATTGGTTGTCCGAGCCAGGTAACAGCGGCATTCATAAAATCCTGCACGTTGTCGAACTCCTTTGGAGGAAGGGTGTCTGAGAGCGTACCAGCTTCCTTCTCGGCAGACTTCTCTCCAACATCTTGGATAGATACGCCTTCGGAAGTTTCTTTGCCAGTGTCCTCGGGTTTGTCGGCAACCAGAGCATCCTCCGCCGTCCTCTCGACAATGTCCTCGGGCTTATTGGTAACCAGGGCTTCCTCCGCCGTTCCTTCGCTCGTGTCCTTGAGTTTCACATGGTCGGTAACCAAAGCCTCTTCGGCCTTCATCTTCGCATCATCAGGCGTAGCATTGTCCAACCAATTCTCGATCATCATCATCTTTTCCTCCTGAATCTCGGCTTCGCGCAACTCAACCTCTGTATGTTTTGGTCTGTCCATGCCGCGGCTGTCATAATTGTCGGCTTGCTGCTGCCCAAAACTCTTCGCCTCGGCCTTCACCTCCTCGACTTGACCCAAGCTGGTAGCATAGATATCAGTTGTCTTAACGTTGTTTCCGGTCGAGGCATTGTTCTTCTTGCCGGTCGAAATGTTATTCTTCTTTCCTCCAGTCTTCGACTCGTTCGCCTCCAGAGCATCCTTCTCATCACCCTGTTCAACGATCCACTGCGGTGACAAGACCTTGAACCAGCGACCATCAACGCAGCTCTTGAACACGATGCCTTCACCGCCCCTCACCTCCGCCAAGGAGATCAGGTCCTCGTGACTCTCGGCAATGTCATGGAGTTTGTGGTATCCCATCACCTTGACGTGCTTGAGGTTGTGAGCATCGGCGAAATTCTTGACAACGCGGGGGTCCCAGCGCTTCAGGTTCCGGATGTCCCAGATCGAAAAGACGTGAAACTCCGGGTCGGAGTTCTCCGGCAGGTTGTGGTGGTTGCCATTGATTCCAGGGCCAACGAGTTCGCCCTGGATGGCAATGGTACCGTTTTTGTTCTTCTGGTGCAGGCCTTCGAGAATGGCTGGCAAGTTGTTTGCCAGTGCTGCCTTCCAGTACGGGCAGTCCTTGGAGTAGGGCAAGTCAATGGTCTTGCTGCAGACACCAAAGCGACCTGAGCTGAGAACAGTCTGGGCCTCAGATCCGGGATGAGGTCGATGAAGGCTACCAAAGTACTTTGATGTCTTGGGAACGAAGTAGACGCTCATGCTGCTGCCGTCGAGCTTGATGGTTTCCTGGTAGATGATATGCTCGTACTTTTCCTTGATGAAAAGGTTGAGGCAGTTTTGGACACGTTCGATGTTCGTCTTTTGAATGAAAGACGGCATCTTCACGAGAACATTGCCGTTTCCGTTGGGACCGGCGGTGCCATGGGGCTCCCACTTCGTGACGCCCAGCATGTCCGAGTAGTCGACCAATTGTTGAGAAATCTCCTCTCCCTCAAACATCGCCAGCCTACCCTTCCGGATCACATCAGCGTTGATCTCCGGGAAGTCCTCCAGCTTGAGGACAAGTCCCTGCGAAACCCACTGTGACCTTGGATTCTTCGGGTGACCAAGACATTTTGTGGCAACGCGGAAATACTCCTTGCCCTTGATCCAAGTGCGGTTGCCGGCCTGCGAGAACTGCCAGTAGTACTCATCCACAGCAGGCAGGAGAGCATCGGGCTCGATGAAAATGGCAAGTTGACCCTCGCGGACGGAGTGGCGTGCGGCGGCGACGGTCCAGCCGTCGATAACCACTTTGTCGAGAATTTTGTGTCTGTCCATGTCGACCTTCTGCACCCGCCGGACGGTCACCAGCTTCCGCTGGTGGGTCGGTGTGAGCGGAGAGCGAGGAGGCGTGATGACCGAAGCAAGTTGAACGGGGCGCTTGTCTGCCGGAGTGGCAGGGCAGTGGAAGTTGTGAGACGTGGAGTTGGTAGACGCCATGTTGTCGATGGGCCTGGAAGTGTCCAGAGGCATGGGCATGGGCTGAATCTCTGGGGCAAGCCACGCGAGATTGGCAGCAGCGCGGGAGGAAGAAAATAAAGATGGGGCAGCCATTTTGACTAGGGCGGAGGTACTGTCGACTGATCTTTTGCTGGTAAGCAACGGCCGTTGTGAAAACTTTTTCGTGATATGGTTTGTTGAACGGCAATGCTAGAGGCGATGATGGCAAGTGGTACTGTGCTCTAATTCCGCAGTTAGCAATGGTCAGAAGGGAACATGTCTGAGAGATGATGTTGTCGACATGTGATGATGTCGGTAGGCGGCTTTCAAACAGAGGATGAGCTGAGGGCAGGAGTTCTACCTACTGCGTTCGAGCTGACGTGGTAGTGGTTTTTGATGGTATCTAGGTAGGTGGGTGGTGGTAATGTCAGTCACGAGGCCAGATTTGCTTGACTGCCTGCTCCGTTGAAGGAAGAAGAGGAGGGAAGTGTGCCCTTTAAGTATCCCAAGGTGGAGAGGCTCTCCGCCTACGCCCCATTGGAGGCTGGCCGGCTAGGAAGGACGAGTGAAGGGACTGAAAGCTAGAAACGGGCCGTATCACTGGCCGCTGGAATCCCGATCAATGCCTTGCAGGTGATTGGGTAGGTAGTGGTAGGTGATACTTTGATGGGTGATGTTGATAAATTGCTGGACTGCCCTACTGCGTAGGAGGGAAGGGAGAAGAAAAAGGAAGGGGAACAGAAACGCAGGCTGCCTTAAGTATTCGAGGAAGAGAAGGCTCTCCGCCGGTGAGGATCAGTGGCTAACCAGGGCAAGAGCGGGACCGTTTGCGTTGCGGTGAATACCAACACCGAGTAGGGAGAGCAAAGTTTGGGACCTTGATATCGGGGGGTAACTGGCTGGGTTAGGTGATTTGCCGATTGGATCAGCTTGGATGGCGTTGGGATGAAATAGGACGGCCCCAATGCAAACGGCGTTCGTGAACCCTTCAATTGGGATTCGATTGCTGGTGAGTGACGAGGGCTCTCCCAGATGAGATGCCAATGACTCCTTACTGGCCAATGGTTGGGGTTCGAGATGAAAGCGAGGTCAACTTTGACGGCCGTGGAAAGTGATAAAGGAGTTCGCTTCCATTGGAATTACTAATGGGTGATATAGGCCCCCTCGCAATGGGTTGTACCAGGCCACTGGCTGGTGGTGGGGATGGGAATGAGGTCAACTTTGACAGTGTCATCTCAATCGACTGCCCACACCATCTGGAATGATTGTCTCCAAGCTGAAAGGGGCAAAGCAGACTACGCAACATGTCCGCTGTGATTCATGTGAAGTCGAAACACTCCCATGATTTACGAAACATCCGCACGGATAGGGTCATGCAACGCCACTGGGCGCTCATCGCAACGAGGAGTTGACTGTTACAGGCGGTGTCTTCGAATAATCTCGAATGAGGCAGCTAGGACAGTAATGATGGCAGGGCATAATCCTTTCTACATTCAAATGAACTACAGAGATGTCTCTTGTGGTTGTTCATGGAGGTGCTTTGTGATAAGGAGGTACATGAGAACGATAGCAGTTACAAGGATAGCAGGAATGGCAGGTTATGAATTACCCGTTCTTCGTGGCGGGTAATATGAGGCACTCTGTCATTACTTCTAGCTGGCCACTGGGCCCAGAGCCTGAGAAGAAGACGACGGCCGGGGTTTTAATGTGACTAGCGTTCATTGCAGAAGCGGACACAACAGAACCAAGCCATGTGAAGGCTGGATGAGACGAATGACTGAAGGTACAAGGTGAAATCTGAGGGCTGCAGATGCAAAAGATGTGAAGGGCGTGTTCAGGATCAGGCAATTGAAGTTATAGGAATGCAGGTGCAGAGAAAAATTGATGAGAAGCATCAACAGTGGATGTCTCGGGACAATTTCCCAAAAGATATGTGGATGGGAATGGTGAATTAAAGTGAGAAATGAGGCTCTTACTTGAGTGACCGAAGGTTGCTGATAGCAAAGGAGAAAAAAAAATGGGAAAAGAATTTCATTCTGGGACAGAATCACTCCCTTTTAACTTGCCAGAAGAAAAAACCTCGGAGCACAGCAAGAAGCTATTCAAGACACAAGAACAATAGAAGTAAGTAACAACTTGGTATTCCTATTGTGCATCTTACTTTTCAACAACTGACGTTGCTTGATAGCTGTGATTGGTCCCGGTATGTTGGTAAGAGAGTGACTAGCAGGGACTGAAACACTCTACTCCGTGTCATCCGCTCTACACTGAATAAAAACAATAGATAGACAGATGGCTAGAGAAAGCCGAGTGATCTCACACTAAAAGGAGCGCATTCTAGTTACTCGAGCGGTCGTTGTTTTACTGCTCATGCGTGACCACTCGAGGGCCTGACTATCGACTTTTGGTGTACTATGGGAACTCGGTGAACTCGATATAAGAAATGGGAGAAACCCAAGTCTGACGAGTACATCCTTACAGAGGACTGTCCCCGAGTACCAATGTGACTAGACCACCTGACTAATTACCTAATGATCGTCTGCCTTGTCAATCACACAATTCCATTTCAGTCATAGGACAACAACTCCTTAACACGCTACTCGAAGACATGACATCTTCCCCTCCATGTTTTTCGTGCAACTCAGCTGTCACTACTATAGACTGTCGTGTGTTAAACCGTTCACGGTGCTGAAATCAACCTCGTGCTAACCTCAAATCCGACGTCAATACCGGACTACCCCCCTGAATCAAGCTATGATCGTGGTACTCGTTTTAAGGGAATAGTGAGATGAAGTAAGGTAAATTCGGGTGAATATAACGTTGCAACTTTGTACACTTTACTCCGATCAGAGTCTGTTCGTTGCATATCGGGCAATGGTTATTTACTCTGATCAGAGTCTGAAGATTGTATAGAGACTGAAGGTGGTAATTAGTGTGTGACGTCGTTCATTTCGCTCCGATCGGAGTAGACCTTAACTGTAAAGGGGGTGATTGGTTGTTCCGAAGGGTACATACCTAACCACATGGCTCAGGATCGAGTGATGGGACAAGAGTTCCTTTGAGATGGAAGTTTGAGAGGTGAGCGTACAATGCGTTTAGTCAGCGCCAGCGCGTCCTGATCGTCGTCAACCAAACATAGATGCAAATGTAAATGTGCACCTCGTCTATTTCTCAACTATTTCATATGGGGGTAGATTCTGTGCCCACTATCGGAAACTATCTCGAGCTCGTCGGCTAACTTCGTTAGGACTCTTTACTCCATCCTCCAAAAGGCAAGCTTCACGGTTAAGGCAATCATGTCAAACCAGAGTGCCCAAGAGCAGGCAGATATTATCCGAGAATGGAACGACCAACACGCTACCATCGACATTCTCATTTTGTCCATTTGGCTGTGACCCCCTTCCGCCACCTGGAGAGTTTGGTTGAGGATGGCCACCCCATCAAATAATTCTCTAGCGTTCTGTCAGTCTACTCCAGCTCCCGGAAATTCGTCTGCGTCTTGTGGAGGGCGACGCTGGCCACGACAACTGTGGCCAAAACCAGACTCTCATGGGGTTGTTGCTCGAAAATTCCCTTTCAACTAAAACCGATTCCAAGAACTCGTCGGTAACTTGTCCGTTGTGTCAGACTGATGACACCGCGGACCTCACGGCCAGATCAAAGGTGTGGCCGACAAGAGCGAATGAAGCTGGAAGTCCACATGAAGACGGGACACACCGGCGAAGCTGTTTGGAAAAGGAAGTGGGGACAAAAGCAGAACGGAGTGTTTGTTTGCCCGTACTGTCTCGAAGATGGAGTGAAACGAACGTTCACTACCCTGCCCACACTGGTGCGCCATGTTTCACAGAATGACAAACTCGTTTGGGTCTTGACACTGCATCCACAGGTTGACAATAAGAGAACCCTGCCCGCGGGCTTCCAGCTGAATGGTTTTGACGAGGGCCATGAGGCTCTCATCATCGGTCGTAACTTTTGCCACAAATTGATGCCCATAGACGCCGGCACTTGGACAGTGGCCACGACCAGAGTGACCTCAGGGCAACGACAACACAGAAAGAAAGGGGCAAGAGTGACATACCGGTCGATGAATCCCTTCTTATGCAACTCGGCAGCATTCCTTTGAATGTTCATGCATCGATTCAGGTTCTCTCTTGCCGCCGCCTTAGCCGCAGCGCCCGACGCCGCCTCCTAGACGGCGAGCGCGCGCAGGGTCATGGGCGATGCCCGGTCGCATCGCTTACCGTCATTTCACCATGAACAGCCCGTTACACCACCAACACCGCAATGGGCCGTCGACCCTATCAACGATTTCGACCTATCAAAGTGTACCATCACAGTCGACAGTTTTGCGACAAACATGGCAATGGGCTTCAATAGTATCGACTATTGGCCGAAGATTCTTGCTCTCCTACGTGCGGTACCTATGCAAACTCCCCTTTGGCGGATGGACAAGTCCTTGGGGATGCCCAGATGGGCAAGCACAACCACCAGCTCTCGACCCCGACCCCCGACAATAAGGCTTACTATGCCTCTCTGCGCGATTTGAACCTGTGCATGTCGCATCATCAAGAAGACATATCAACCTACTTCAGATGTCCGACTTGCAATGCCCATTTCAACAGCATAGGGCAATGGATCGACCATACCCGTCGAGAGCATAGTAACGTGGCCGTCACAGTTGCCGAAGAGAGATCGAAGCAGACAGTACCGATTACGGCGAAAAGGAACCACTGTATCCCACTGGCACAATGGAAAAAGTCACTGGTATGGGTTGACCATGAGCTTTGACCACAGCGTCAACAACAAGGTCAACGAAGATGCAGGGTTTGGGGCCTGTTATCAACCAACGACTAGCAACCCCGACATGGCTAAGCTCGAGCTTAGTGACCAGTACACAATTGTGGTAGTGAGACATGGGATGAAGGAGTGACGAGGGAAGCGACATGATCAGATGAAAAGACATGATTTTTTCTCGGGCTCCTCCCATCGTTTTCTGAGAAACGTCTCATGTACCAAATATGGACTTGAGATCAACTTCTCCATCTTCCCCTCGAACGTCCAGTGTAGGGCTGCTGTGAATGTGCCCTCCAGATTTCTCTGTATTGCTGGCATGCCACAGGTTGATCAGGCCCAGTGCAGTTGATGCCCACGGGAGTCTAGGGGACCCGGACGTCCTGGGACAGTTGGGCGACGCGGTCAACCATGCTGGTCGCTTCCGCAATATAGCGGCTTGTTGCGTCGTCCTATAGGTAAAAAAAAAAAAAAAAAAAAACGAGGGAAATCCCCCTTATTCACCTTTGTTGTAAAAAGTCGTGGCGTCTCCCACTGTTGAGAGAGCCGCTTGGTGCACACGTCGAGGCAGTACATATCAAGATGCAACGTAGGGTCGGGGCCGAAATCTGCATTCGCAAGCCCAAAGCAAGACAGTGTGGCGTCGGTGATGTTAGACCAAAGCGTGCATGGTGTCTGGGGCAAGAGATGTATCTAAGAAAGCTGGAAAGATGAGAGGGCCCTGTACCTCGTTTCTGGTATTGCGGTGGGACTTCGTAGCCCCGAGGGCAATATTGCCAGCGCGAAGATAGCTGAATACGGCTAGGGCCTGGAAAATCCTAAACCAATCGTCTACGTGGCACCCCTTGACCGAATGATGGTCACTATCGTCGACCTTTTGTGGTTTTTCTCTCGGGCCAGTCGAGGGGCCGGATCAACTGTGTCCTCCCTCATGGCGACTTCAAATATCCGCTCATCTGGCTCGAGTGTGGTGACAGTGTATGTAGGGGATCTGTCCACGTCAATGAACTCGTCTTCGGTGAGCGCCGCAAACCTCCAGCAGCCTCCAACGTCACATCCAGGAGGCCGTCGATGCGCGCATGATCGAAATCTCTACCACTATCAAGAAAGACCATGAAACACTCGAATTTGAAGCTCAACTTCTGAACAAGACGTTCAACGCATATCATAAGGCCTCTTTGGCGGCGGTGTCAAAATCGGCTTCCTTGTCATAGGCCGACAGGCGTACTGCTGCGCAGGGAATACTCAGGTGGTTATTTGTTTAGGCCCTGCGTGACCGCATTTGCTGCGTCTACGCAGTAGCGGACGGCTGCGTAGGCACTACCTGGTCATGGACTTGATGGATGATGGTATTCATTGATGATGAAACTGTCTGAGTCTAAGTCTGTTTGCGTTGAGCGAGTCGGACTTTGTGTCTAGACTCTTTGGAGCCGCAAGTCCCTCTTACCTTGCGACGTCGGGCTTCCTCACTCCCTTTCTCCAACAGTCGATGAGTTTTGTAAGGGTAGACTCATGGTGAGGTTCGGTTTTGGCGGTCTTGACAGGCATCTTGGTAGCCGCTTGAGCGGTGGTTTCTCCTCTTCTCCGCCGCTTTGAAACCTTTTGTAGCCGTTTTGGTGGGAAATTGTCATCAACCTCGACAAATTTGGTCTTCGTCTTAGTGACGGAACCTCAGAGGGACACCGTGACATTTTTGTCTGTTACGCTACCGACGTAGATCGAAGACGATTGCTCGGGCTTTTGGAGTATTGTAAAAGAGGTGCACCATAAAACCGGGTTCGTCTGTCTTCGTAGGTAAATTGTGGTGAGGATTTGAGAGTGACCGAGGTTGGAGGGTTTGGGGACTTGAGGATTGTGGTGAGCTTTTTGTTGAAATTCCACATTGGAGTAAAGTAGAGGTAGGTACGTTGCAATAGTCGCCTTGTCCTTGGTTTTCATCAATACAACATCTAGTAGGAGCAGAGTTTTCCATCTTTTTTGAGGAAGGAACACTTCGTCTTGGTCGGCTTTTTTTGTTAGCTCCTTCCCAGAAAGACCACCTCGATGACGGACTCGGTTGCGTCAGGTGATATCACTCGTTTCGTGGCGATGGGAGGGGCTTCGGAAGGGCAGGCAACCGAGCAGCCTTAGCTTCATTGTATCGGTGTGTAGAGGTAAGTAATGGGTCGCCTGTCTCCCTCGCTACTTACCCAGGCCGGGCGGACAAACGACGCAGTTGTAGACGGCAGAGGTACGCTTGGTTTGGTCTTGGTTGAGTTTGTCTAGATTTGGTTAACGACTTGAATTCCCATCGCCAGATTTCGCAATGGTTCATACACGCTGAAAGGCGGTGCGGAGTGGTTGACACCCGATCAATCGAGGCTTACACAAATATGAGTTGGACTGAACCGAAGCTGTATCGGGGTCGAGTTGCCTAGTGCCAAGGCGCACCGAAGAGAGGTGAAGGAAATGATGAGAGGAGAACGGAGTAGCTAAGACGGCACAATGTGGAAGGGAAGTGGAAGTTATCCTCCTTTATTTTCGCCAACTGCTCTGGATTTTCTCCTCTCTCCCACACATATTCACATGAGCTTCCTCGGAAATGCACCTCCTACTCTTTTTTTTTTTTTTTTTTTTTTTTTTTTTTTTTTTTTTTTTTAACATCCACGTGCTCGTTTCAATGGACAGACAGATAGGTCATGGTATCTAAACATCACAAATCAATTTTGGGTCTTCACCAACCATCTTTTCGTGGGCTTTTGTCCGGCATCAAGCCTTCCTGCCCGACCAAGCCATTGGTGATTGAGCTGGTAAATTGGCCCGCTATAATCAGTCAGCTGAGAGTGTCTATATCGTTCCTATCGTTAAACTGTGTTGAACAGGACCATGGTCAATAGTGTATTGTCTTGACTGTGATCCTTTCCGACAGTTTACCCTCTCATAATCTCATCATATTTCTGGAAAACACCTCTTGAAGAATGAAATGAAGGGGTTGTTGTTGTTGTTGGACGAGACCTTAGCTACTACGGACTGCTCTATCTACACACTGATGCTTAAGGTACCGAAGAACGGGCGAAGCTCACTTGAGTAGACTTCCTCCTTGGCCCTCCGGCTGATTACTACAGTCGAGCAACGACTATCGCCGGCCGGAGACCAGAGCGACGATCCAAGTCCAGATATTCTCCGATGTCATGTTCATCATTGATGAGCTTCCAGGAAACACGGATTCTATGCCGAATAAAATCTCTCTAATTGGCACCCGCCCTAGATCTCTGACTCTGCGTGGCGCGACGGGTGAAAACCTGTCAGGCCGCTGGTGCGCACCCGTGATCCAAACAGGAGTCAACAAAAAATGGCATGATAGTCGGTATCGGATAAAGGGAACACAGATACCGTAGAGGTACCCAAATTGGAGGTAAACATGAGAGGATAAGAGAGAGATGAGCCGATCTGGGAGCAGAAAGAGCTGCAAAAGGGACGTTGAGGGTCGGCTGTCACATGCGAGTGAGATACTGTCGTGCAGTCAGTCACATTATGCATGTACCTACCTCTGTTGGGTGTGCCCTTCCAAGGTGTGACACGCATTTTCAGCAAGTACTCTTGAAAACCTCAGGCGAGATCACATGTGACTGCAGAACCAGGACCACAGACAAAAGGGGGGAATAATTGCCTTTCCTACTTTCGAACGACCGCATTGGAAACCCTTACTTACAAACGCCATTAACAACGGACTCAACCACAATCCTGGCATTATCCGTGGCGACCAACTCCTCAATGCGTACCAACCCTTTCATTTTCACCACTCATCATACAAACTCCCATCCACCTAGAATCCACACCATACAAACACGCTCTTTCTTAGTTCACCTATCTAAAAGTTGTAAATCTGATCCTGGGTATACCCCAACTCCTGCAACACCCCCTTCTTGCCACCTCCTACCCATCCCTTCGTTCCCTTCAACGCCTTCTCCATGGCCGGCGGTCCACAAAGCAACACCTTGGTCCCCTTGCTCTTCTCCGTCGCACCATTGAGCCCGGCCTGTTCCAGCACCTGCCTAGTCACAAACCCCTTCTGATGCGGGGACTGTGCTGCAGGTTGAGCAACGACGTAAACAGTCTTCAAGCGGCCAGGGTAGTTCTGCTCAAGCTCGGCGAGCTGGTCACGCAGAAAAATGTCCTCGTCCGTGTTGACGCCCCAGACGAGGGTGATACGGGTCTTGTCGGCCGGGTTGGTCAGGATACCGCGGACGAGCTGGTACATGGGGGTGATGCCGGCGCCGCCGGCGATCATGGCCACGTGCGGGTGCTTGTTGAGAGTCCACTTGAGCTCGGGAATGGGGGCTACGGTTAGGGTGTCGCCAGGCTGGAGCGAGTGCAGGTGAGTGCTTTGCTTGCCGCCGGGGTAGAGCTTGACCATGAGCTCAACGAAGCCGGGTTCGTCTGGGAGGTGGATGTCGTTAGTGAGATCATAGGTTATTTAGAGTCGGTAACTCACTTAGGTCATTTGTAGGGGTGTATGGGCGGATAACAGGGAGCCATCGTCCCTTGGGGAAGGAGATGGTCAGAAGAGCAGAGGTGAGGCCCATACCGCTGGGCTGAGAGCGGTCAGGAAGTTCGAAACGCAATTTCTTGGTATTGTGGTTGATGAGCTCGGTACTGTGCAGGCGCAAGCTGTGGAAGCCAAAGCCGGACAGAGGCAGCTTGCCCGGCTTGAGATCGCTGGCGTCCATGTTTGTGGCTAAAGCAGTTCCCGTTGCGCTCCCGCTTGCGTTCCGTCTCAGGTAGAAGGCGTAGATTCCCAGGCCAGCAACACCAGCCGCGACGGCAACTTGAGTACTCATTACACTAGCCTTGAAGGGAGGGCGGAGGAAGTTCGGGTTAATCTTGAATGGATTGTAGGGAGGCATGCTTACAGGCGCGCGGAGGGGTGCTGTCGTTCTTTAATAAGCCGTAGTAGAAGCAGGAGTGGCGCGCAGAGAGGTGCGTGTGATGGCTTGCTTGAGCTTCAGACGACCGGGCGAGACCAGCAGCTTGTCTGCGTCGTAAATAGTGTTATGCTGTACACAAGGTCTCAATGCGGGATGTAAGGGTTCACAAGGACTGAGGTGCACGGCATCCGGAACTCGCCCTGGGGAAGTCCAGGAGGGGCGCAGGCCGAAGGCCAAGTGAAGGCCAAGATCCGGGGCTGAGCCGAAGGGATGGACAAGGGGGCTTCCATCCCATCCTGATGGGGAGCTTTGGAAGGGTAGGTAGACATGGCGTTCGTTTTGATACTGCCCTGGGGGGCTCAACCAACTGAGAAGTAAAGATGAGCTGACATCACGCGAGGGAGGAGACGATCAACGTCGGCTGTTTGGACCCGAAACCGGCACCCCAATCCTGTCAGGCGCAGTGGTAGCCACAGGCAAATGGCTGAGCTTTATTTTCTGCTTACTCGGTCCCGACGGGCGCCCGACACCAGATCCAACAGAAGGAAGCATCCCGCCGTGCCGTGTTCCGGTTTTTTTTTCACATTGATGTTGCATCTCCAGTGTACGACCATGTCGGCCAATGTAAACGCCGTGTGCCGACCGGGGACGGATGATGACTGCATCAACGATCCAGGTAGTGGTTTAACACAAGAGAAAAAAAAAAGAGAAAAAAAAGGTTGATCGAAGATGAGGGCTGGGGTTCAAAACCCTCCTTCAACCGGTAAACCTTGGATATTGCTGGCTTGGAAGGAAAGAAGAGAGAAAGAAGTGGGTGAAGCTTCCATTGCCCGCTGGAGGAGATGGCACGGTACGTACCGAATGGTATCCGCCAAAGTGGTGGGGTAATGCAAAGGAAGCACGCTCCCGGTCCTGTCAAGCTCAACTAGGTACCGTGCAGTTCGCTTTGTTAGCAAGATCGGGTCTTTTCCCCGCAGTGTTCTGTTAGATAACTGATGTGCCTCTAACTGCAAAAGCTCCGGGGTACCTACGGTAGATAAGGTTCTCTTGGTGCCAAGCAAGGGACTGGGACCCGGACCCTTCATCAACCCACTTCCTCTCTCTCTCTCCACCACCTCGACTCCAAGTCTCCAACTTCACTTCTCATCCGCAGAAAACCGAACCCGCAAGCCCTCAGTTACCTCGGTGATGCATCTCCGGCCTTCGAGCGTCATGTCTGCCAACTTCTCCATACAGCTATGTACTGGAAAGTTGCAGCGCGCAGAAAACAAAGTCACGCGGTCAAGACAAGCAGCTCGACGATGTATCCCCCTCGTCCTCAAAAACCATCTCATGTCCCAGAGAGCTTGTATCCATCGTTCTCTTCCTCTCTTTCTTCCTCATCCTTGCCCACATTGATATAGGCAACCCCAGACCCAAGGAATAGCTCCTTGCACCCTTATACCACCATCGATATAAGACGGTTCAGTATTCGCATAATGACATCGTCGTATGCTCAAATTCCTCCGCGCCAAGCCTACTTACTCTGAAGCACAGCTGATGCCAGAATCCCGTCAAGTGTTCTGCCGTGTGCTGTATATCACTATCCACATACAAGCTGTCCTTTTGTCAGTCGGCACCAGTCATCTCGACTTCTTCCTCAGCGCTGCTTGAGACGCACCGACAGACCGAATTTCAAGACCCTGAACTGGTTCCAACAGAGAACCATAGAATTACGTCATGCACGCCTTCCGTGGCCGACCACCGCCCGATGTATCAGAAAAGGAGAAAGGTGATACTGGTTCACAGCTGGGAGAAGATGCCGACACATTGCACCCTTCAGACTCGGTTTCCAACAGAAATTTCTATGGTCACGCACAAGTCCATGAGGGACCACGGCCGAACATCAGGACCGAACTGAAAAAGGATGATGCCTACGACGAACTCCCCTTCTCGTACTCCAAGTCCACGAAATGGATGATTCTCACCGTCGTCTTTCTCATCCAGACATCTATGAACTTCAACACGTCACTGTACTCCAACGGTCTGACCGGCATCTCTGAAGAATTTGGCATCAGGCTTCAGGAAGCCCGCTGGGGCGCAGCCATCTTCCTCATCACCTATGCCTTTGGGTGCGAGCTTTGGGCGCCTTGGTCAGAGGAGTTTGGTCGCAAAAAGGTTCTGCAGACCTCGCTCTTTCTGGTCAATATTTGGTGCATCCCGGTCGCTCTCGCTCCCAATTTCGCAACCATCCTCGTTGGTCGGGCCCTGGGAGGCTTATCATGCGCTGGTGGCAGTGTCACTCTCGGCATGATTGCCGATATGTACGAGCCTGCTGACCAGCAGGTTGCCGTCTCATTCATCGTCTTTTCCTCGGTGGGCGGATCAGTGCTTGGCCCCATCGTCGGCGGATTTGTCGAGACCTATCTAGACTGGAGGTGGTGCATCTGGATCCAGCTGCTCTTTGGTGGTTTCGTTCAGTTTCTTCACCTACTCCTTGTTCCAGAGACGAGATGTACTATCCATCTCGACAGAATCGCCAAGAAGCGCAGAAAGTCAGGCATGGCGCCCAATCTCTACGGCCCCAATGAACTCTGTCCTTTCCGTCAACGCTTCAGCTGGAAAGAGGTGATAAAAAAGTGGGGCCGTCCCTTTCGGATGTTTGTTACGGAGCCGATCGTCCTCACTCTCTCACTACTGTCAGGATTCTCTGATGCCCTCATCTTTATGCAGATCCAGTCCTTTGTTCTGGTCTACAATCAATGGGGATTTTCCAAGATCCAACTTGGCCTTGCTTTCGTCCCAATTGGCTTAGGGTACCTGATCGCCTGGCTGTCCTTCTTACCAGTCTTTAAGCGCAACAAGAGGGCGCGCGATCTGAAACCGCATAGCGAGCATGCGCAGTATGAATCTCGGCTATGGTGGCTTCTCTGGACTGCGCCATGCTTGCCCATAGGTTTGATCATTTTTGCATGGACGTGCAGTGGACCGCCCATACATTGGATTGGGACCATGGTCGGGTCTACCATGATTGGCATTGCAAACTACTCCATCTATATGGCCACCATAGACGTAAGCTTAGGTTCTACCTCATTGACTGACAAAAGACATGCTAACCAAATACTCAACAGTATATGATCTGCGCTTACGGTCCCTACTCAGCTTCTGCTACCGGAGGTAACGGCTGGGCTCGCGACTTCCTTGCTGGTGTTCTAACGGTGCCGGCCACGCCCTTCGTCAGCAACATTGGCGGGACGAGGCACTTGGAAATCGCAAACACCATTCTATTCGCTATATCCCTTCTTCTTGTTGCGGCTATCTACATAACGTATATCTACGGACCAACTCTCCGTAAGAAGTCCAAATACGCGCAAAAGCTGGCCAAAAATACCACCCTAGATGAGTTCGGACGCTCGCGGCCTCCTTCCCAAATCTCCGATCGGGACCAGCTCTGTCTCTGACGAGATACATAGAGATCTTGTAGAAGACTCCTTCTGATTTCGAGTGTGACACGCGTATCTTTTAACTATACGGGGTATGTTCTTGGCTTGACCTTCGTCATTGACTCAATGCGTTCTGAACGTCGAGACCAGGGATTCGCCTGTGATGGGACGACTCTGGATTCTTACCAAAGCCGCTTACTGAACCTTCTGGTGGGAAATTCTCGGACTCTGGAAAATTGGGTGCTATTACAGGACGATGAAATATCTTAGCAAGGATATGTTACCACATGCGTACATGTTTTGCGAATATTTCGAGCAGCAATTCCTGACAACGTTGGCAGTTCACGGTGGCTTTTTGTCGAATTACCAGTACCCATGTATTATTAGCAACATTTGATAAGCAGCTATCACGAGCCTTGTAGCCATATCGACATGATCATTTCCAAGACACATGCAATGGTGGTGTTTTGTGTTTTATGTTGAAGGCGCATGGTGATTGTTATGATACAGATACAGTGCGAGTCGACACGGCTCACTTACACAGCAGGCGAGAGCCCCACTTTGATCTGGCCAAGGACCCAATTCCACTTTCAGTGCAACGGCCCCGAGTGCCAGTCCACTGAGAGCCACTGTGTTGCGGGGATCGACATGGACGTTGAACTTTTTTCTTGCCAATACCCAGAATATTGTCTTCCAGTCCCTTGAAACTCCCCATTTCCAATTGATTTTTGCCAGCACCACCACACCTCGAGGTCTTTTTGCAGTGAAATCATTCAAAATGGCGGACGACGGTGACATGTTCCTCAACTTTGAGATCGGAGATGCTCCGATCAAGCAGACGGTCAAGTACACAGGTGGCCGGTGGAGGGACAGAGTCAAGGCGCAAAAGGGCGAGAAGGGTGGACAGGATCAGTCAAAACAGGCCTCGACAGCTCGACGAGATACCGGCGCCGACTACTACACGAACAGAGCCGCGAAACGTCAACGGACAGAAGATGGCGACTCTGGCAGATTCTCCAAGACCCCACGAACAGGCAATGCCGCCGAGAGAGGTCCGCCGCCGCCGCCGACACATGCCATGAAGACTGGCCTCGTATCGTCGCGACTGTTTACTTCGAATCCCGTTCCCGTAACCGACTTCGAGGAGCTTCCCCAAGCCGAAGAAGCCGAGCCTGCACAACCTTCGAACGCTCCCCTCAGTGCCGAAGCAGAGAACTTCCTCTCGTTGGGTCTCTCCCGACGTGTATCCCAGCACCTGGCGACGAAGCTCGAGATGAAGGCCCCGACCGCCATCCAGAAGAACACGATACCACAACTAGTCAAGGAGGATAGCGATGCCTTCCTCCAAGCCGAGACGGGTTCCGGAAAGACGCTAGCATACCTTCTCCCCATTGTCCACAGGATATTGGCCCTCAGTCACAACGAGGACGGTACCCCAAAGACCACCAAAGTGCACCGCAACTCGGGACTCTTTGCTATCATTCTTGCTCCTACCCGCGAACTCTGCAAGCAAATTGCCGTTGTCCTCGAAAAGGTGCTGCGCTGTGCTCCTTGGCTAGTCTGCACCACGGTAATAGGTGGTGAAAGCAAAAAGTCAGAGAAGGCGCGCATCAGAAAGGGTGTCAACATCCTAATCGCTACTCCCGGTCGCTTGACAGATCATCTCGACAACACAAAGGTTCTCGACGTTGGTACGGTCCGCTGGTTGGTACTCGATGAAGGTGATCGCATGATGGAAATGGGTTTCGAGGACGATATCAAGACTATTGTTGGCAAGATCAGGGCTGGTACACTACAGAAGAAGAACGCCGAGGGTGTGGTTTTGGACGGCGTTCTCCCTTCGAGGAGAGTCACGGTTCTTTGCTCGGCTACAATGAAAATGAACGTCCAGAAGCTGGGTGAGATCAGTTTGGAGGATGCTGTCCACATCACAGCGTCCAAGAGCGATATGGAGAAGGATGCGGAGACTGGTGCTGTTGAGACGGCATTCTCCGCGCCCGCCCAGCTAAAGCAGGCCGCTATCGTCACACCCGCCAAGTTGCGCCTGGTGACGCTTATTGCCTTGCTCAAGTCAACTTTTGCCAGGAAGGGCTCGGTCATGAAGGCTATCATCTTCATCTCGTGTGCTGACTCGGTTGACTATCACTTTGAGCTTCTCAAGTCTACCACACCGCGTGCTGAGCCCGAGCCCAAGCCTGAAGGCGAAGCTCCCACCAAGCCGAACATCCACATCGAGTCGACCGTCGCGCCAGCAACATACATTACCTCCCCAGCCAACCCTACGGTGATGCTACACAAGCTCCACGGTTCGCTCGCCCAGCCCGTCCGTAGCGCCACCCTCAAGGCCTTCAGCGAATGCAAGGACCCCGCCGTGCTCATCACCACCGATATCTCCTCCCGTGGTCTCGATGTCCCGGCCGTCGAACTTGTCATCGAGTACGACCCGGCCTTCGCCGTGCCTGACCACGTCCACCGTATCGGTCGTACCGCCCGTGCCGGTCGCGCCGGTAAAGCCGTGCTCTTCCTCCTCCCCGGGTCCGAAGAAGGCTACATTTCCATCCTGCCCAAATCGACCCCCATCGCACCCCAGCTGTACGATTCCATCCTCCAAAAGGGCTTCGCCACAAACATCAACGTGCCTGGCACCGAGTCCGGAGTCCTCGAAACCGATCGTCAATCTTGGGCCTCCCGCGCCGAAGCTCTTCAACTACACTTCGAACAGCGTCTCCTCGCTCCTCTGCCCGGCGCCACGCCCGTCTTTGAATCCAAAAGCGAGAAATTTGCCGCCTCCAAGCAGGGCAAGAAGGGCAAGAAGGACGCCAAGAAGGATGAGAACAAAACACCTGACAACCCTCTCCTCGTCTCCGCCCGCCAAGCCTTCCGCTCGCACATTCGTGCGTACGCCACGCACGTTCGCGAGGAGCGCGTCTACTTTGACATTACCGCGCTGCATCTCGGTCACATGGCCAAGGCGTTCGGGTTACGCGAGGCTCCCGGTGGAATTGGCGGCGGTGTTTCCAGGAGGACGCACAGGCCCGTGCAGCCGGGTGACAAGACAAATAAGACGAGCAAGTCTGTGGGCGATGGCACCGCTAGGAGGCCGAAGAAGGATGATGATGATGAGAGGGACTTTGGTGCGGCGGATGAGGATGCGGGCAGGAGGATGAAGGAGAAGATGAAGATGATGATGGGCAATATGGCTAGCGAGTTCAACTTGGGTTAAGTATGGGTTGTTGTGGCTGGATGGGTTGGGATAGGATAAAAAATCTTGAGAAGAGATGGATGATGGACAATGGACAGTGGGCGATGGAAGGAATGGAACAAAGTGCATTATCAGTCAGACTAAGGTACTAGGAACATATACCCCAGGAGAGAGTATGGATGTGGACGTGGTAATGGGAATGCAATGAAAGCTGGATATATTTCTTTGTTTACACACAGGAGCCCGAACTGGTTGGTGATGTGGATGCAAGGAGTGGCTTGTTTTCTTTTTCTTGGTGATGGTCCTCATTGTGTTTTCCTCGCATGAATCTTTGAGCAAAAGCACAAGGTCATTCCAGGTTTATAGGTGGATGTTTTGCACGACCAATCACACAAAAAGCCCGCGTGGCGCAATTGGTTAGCGCGTCAGACTTTTAAGAAGCCTGTAAAAAGGTCTTCTAAGCCATCTGAATGTTGCGAGTTCGAGTCTCGCCGTGGGCGATTCTTTTTGCACTTTTTTCTTTCTTTTTTTTCCCCATGTTTATCATATCTTCCTTTTTGTTTTTCTTTCTCTGTTCACCGGTCCTTTTCATCATCCTTTAACAGCGTTGGATCTCTTTCGAGTGTTTGTTTATTCCTCTATATGTACAGCTTACCATCGACGTCATATATGCGTCTGTCTCGATACATGCAAGAGTGCAGACATCATTTACATTTTGTTTTCGCACGTCTTTCCTCAGTGCGAACACCTATATTCATCTCCCATTTTCTCCCAAAAGTAACCAAAACCGTCCACACACATCAACACCACCGCATTACCCCCTTAACCCACCCTCAACCCCCAATCCGGCAACACACCAGCAATATGTTTCCCCAACAAATCGTTATAAATAGCGCTCCCACCCGGTAACCGATGAATCAACCCCCTGATCCACTCCAAATCCTCCCTTTCCTCTTCCTCCTGCCGTTCCCTTGTCAGTACCTCTAGCAACGACCCCGTCGCCGTCGGCCCAGCAAACCTCCTCCGATCCTCCAAAGGCACCTTGGCAAGTACATCCACCATGGCACAAGCGACATCAAAAACCTTCTCCGTCAACCCGACGCCGTGCACACGAATGCTTTCTAGAGGCAAGGATTTGGTGACTTGGACGAGTTGGTGAGCGATGGAGAGGGGGTGGTGGTAGGTTAGTGATTCCTTGATGGTAGCAGGGGAAGCTACCGGGGGGGCGGAAGGAGGAGGGATCAATAACCCGATGCGTAAGCGGATCTGCCAGAGGATCACGCGCAGCCAGAGTTGGGTGATTTTCAGGTTGGCGATTTGGGTTGTGTGGAAGTGGCTAGAGGTAGTGGGAAGGAGGGAAGGGGTCGTTGTGTTTGGAGGAGGAGGAGGAGGAGGAGGAGATGGTGGTGGTCGTGGAGGGGAAGAAACACACATGATCGAATCCATCAGGTGTCCATCTGGCGACATGGACGGGAGGGAAACCGGACCTGAACTCAATCCCGGACCCGAACCCGGGCTAGGACCAGGCACCGCCTCCGCAATCGCTCTTTCCACCACATCCAACGGCCCCGCCACCATCGCCGGACTCCCAAATGCGCTGCTCGAGGTCATTGTCACCTCCTGGTTCAACAACGCCATGAACCCCGTATCCAACGGCCTGAACAGCGCCACCAAGCTAGCCAGCCCTGCCAACTCCGGGTCGTCGGCACAGCCCGCCAAATCTACAGGTAGCGATGGTGTGGTGGGCGTAATCTGCAGCGTTATCGGTCTCCGATACCTAATCCCATGCGATCTTTCGCTCACCAAAAGCACCCAAAATAACCGATCCGCCAGCATTTTCCTTGTCCGCGTCATCTCACCCCCTCTTTTCCCATATTCCTCTTTTTCTTCTTCTTCTTCTTCTGGTTCTTCTTCGTCTTGTTTTCTTTCTTCAGATCCAGATCCAGATCCAGAAGAATCATCACAATCAACAACCCTCAAAACAAGCCACAGAGTCGTCGCCTCCCTCAACCAAAAAAAGGCCTGAGAGTGATGAAACAGCACCGCGTGGCACGCGTACAAGAAAAAGGTGATCAATACCCTTTCTAACGTCGGGGCAAACCTTTTTGGTGGTGTACCTGTACCTGTGCCTGTGCCTGTGCCTGTACCTGTACCGGCACCTGTGCCTGTGCCCGAAGCCAAAAGGTGACGATGGTGGCTGGCTTGTGCTTCTTCAAAGAGTAAACGGCCGTAAACGGAGTTGGAGTGCGGGATGCCGATGGAGGTGAAGAGACATTCGGAAGGGTGTTCGATTTGGAGGAGGGTCAGGGCGCAGAGAGAGAGGAGTAAGGTTTGGGCTTCGGCGCCTCTGTCATCTAGAGGTAGGCGTTGGCTGAGCTGGGGGGAGGAAGAGATGTGGAGGAGGTGGTTGATGTAGGTAGGGGTGAGGATGGGAATGGTGGGGTAGAGGCGGGAGAAGAAGCGGGTGATGCAGTGGTCGAGTACTGGCTTGGGGAGAGGGTTGAAGTGCTGCTGTTGTTGATGATGATGATGCTGCTGAACCTGGTGAGGAGAGCTGGCTGATGCTGCACCGCCTGAGAGAGGGTAGTTGACCAGACTCTCGGGGCTGGCTGGGAGTTGGGTGAAGGACCATGTCGTTGTTGCTGTCGTCCCTGTTGAATCTGGGGCCGTAGCTGTAGCGGGTGCCAGTCCGCCGGCATGTGCATGAGTTCGGGGCAGTAGAACATGTGTCTGCGTCTGGTGATGTTGTCCATGTTGTCGACTTCCACTTTGATGACACCCAATCATCCTCTCGCTCCTGAGACATTGATCCTCCAATCCGACACCGATGCACCTCTGACATGGCCTCGATTCGCTACACCCCTTTTGCAGTCTTCTGCATCGTTGACAGGCCTTGGACACCTGGGCTCTCTTCTTCTGTGTTCGTACTGGACCTGGACCTGAACCTGGACCGGAAGCTGCTGCTGCTGGTGCTACTGAAGGCATGTCACCGTGATGCGACGACATCAACGCTACCGCATTGGACGAGGGAAACGAGCCGCTTGTAGGTGCAGGTACGGGTTGAGCCGAATGGCCAGCAGTCGCAGGAGCGGTTCCCTCCTCGGGGACATGTCGGTTGACGAAAGCGTTATCGCCATAGTCATTCTCGCCCATGTCGTCGCCTATCGCCTAAAAGCGTCGTTCTGCTCTCCCATGGTGAGTTATAATATGTCGCCGGTGCCAGTCCCTGCCCTCTTCTCGTCCCGTCCCTAACCAGGAAATCGGATCAAAGACGCGCCTCTGGGGATCGGTCTTAAGGCACACGCGAGAAACGTGCGAGTGTGTCTTTGTGTGGCCGAGCTCTGCTACGGTCCGTCCCACTATGACTGGCAAAAATGGTGGTGGAAAAGGAGAAGAAGGCCGCAGGTTCGCAAGCCTGGAATCGGACATGGAGATGGGATGACCTAAATGTCGCTCCAATGGAACCCTGCCCTTCGTTTCCAGTTTTACGGCATTATGCCGGCTATATTGACTTGGCACTAGCCCCTAAAGAATTACCAAGCCGCCTGAAAAGGGAAACAGAGTGGCTGCCTAGAAAGGAGGCAAATGTGGTCTTGAAGTAATCATCCACGGCATCAACAGATATTGTGTCTGGTAAGCATTCGTTTACGTGTCAAGGCGGTGTCGACTTTAGTTCGTTAACATGGGCTCATCCCAGCTTTGCTCTTCGCAATATATAGGTAACTTTTTTTTACACGTTTAAGCGGTCATCGAGTCCGAAGCCACGACCGGACATGGTTAGGTACTGACCTCCAAACTTGACTTCATTCTCTCCGAATGATCTGAGACACTCACTCTTCCTCACTGACTGTAGCCAGGGACGGACAATTTCAAATGCACTAAATGTACCATTGAGTCGCTTCCAGTCAAATAACAGACTTTTCTCTCTAACCTCATCCTTTAAGCCTCGATTTCCTTCCCCTCATGACTCTCCATCTTCTCAAGCGACATCTTCTTCTCGCCATGACTGCGCAAGTCAAAAGGATCAACTTTGGTCTTCCTAAACTTCCTCGCTGTCACCTTCTTCTCAAACAAAATATCCAACTCGGCATATGTCCTCCCCTTCGGCTCCGGCAGTCTAAAGAACACCCATATAGCCGACAACAAGCAGCTGCCCGCCCAGAAGAACGCCGTCCTAGCGCCCCAATTCCACGCCGTCGAGCTCAGCTGGTAATTCGTCATTACATTGACAAAGATGTTACTAGCATTGTACGCTGCACGGGCAAGCACGATGGTCTTGGCCTTTAGACGAGTTGACGACAGCTCGGAGATGAGACAGTACGTCACCGGACCGACAGCAAAGTCGTAGACGAACGTGAACGCGACGAGTACGCCGCCGATGGCCCACACAGAGGCCTTGTTTCCGCCAAAGGAGAGACAGCCGACGATGGCGAGCAGACAGAACTGCGCGCAGAGACCGCTAAAATGGATGCGTCGACGGCCGACGCGTGACATGAGGAACCACGACCCGGCGGTGCCGACCATACCGAGGGCGTACTGGCCCATGGAGAGCGAGAACGAGTTGCTCGGGTCCATGCCGGCTTGCGTGAGGAAGTAGGAGAAGTAACCCATCAGGTTCTGGCCGCCGAGGGTCTGGACAAGCCAAATGCCCACGACGATCTCCGTACGGCGAAGATCAACACCCCTGAAGCAGTCGCGGAAAGTGACACCCTCCTTCATCTGCTTCTCGAGCTCGTTGGTATGCTCAATCATAGCCAGCGTCTCGTCCACGTTGAACCCGGGTTGATTCCTCGAAGTCAAACGGAGGAGCGACTGCTTGGCCTCCTCCCTCCTGTCATGTCGGACATACCACCAAGGCGACTCGGGAGCAAAGACGAGCCCGGCGAGGATGGGAATTGGCCACACCCACTGCACGCCAAAGGGAATCCTGTACGCCCACTGATCAGTCCGGCCCACGGAGCCCTTGTTGACGGCGGCAGCGAAGAACTGGCCAATTACCCAGCACATGTTGATGAAGGTTGTCAGGTACGGGCGAAGCACCATCGGCGCAACCTCGGAGGCATAGGCGGGTGTAACGCTCTGAAAGGCACCCCAGGGGATACCTGTTTTTGGTTCGGACCGAGCGAAGGTGATTAGCAAGCATACAACGTTGACCTTCCATCAGGTATACTACATCCCGAAGCCGCCTTGTGTCTATCGACCCTTGCGAAGGAACAGTCGGTACATCCATGAAGACAGGCTTGCAAGTGAACTTACCACAAAGAACCTCCCCAACCACCAACACCTTCACATTCGGCGCAAAAAACAAGACAAAAATAAAGGTAATCATCAACACCAGACTCGCAATCGTCGTCTTCTTGTACCCGATCCGATCAGCCGCCCATCCAGCAAAGATCAAGCCAAAAATCTCTCCGGCTCTTGCCCCGTTGGACAGACCCGACTGCCAAGCAGCAGAGACGGCGTACTTGCCCGTGGCCGGGTTGAGCTCGCCGAATTTCTTGTTGAAAACGGGGGAGGCGTATAAGCTCCCCAGGAGGGCGAGGTCGTAGCCCTCCATGATCAAGGTCGAAGAGAGTAGGACGGACCAGCCGATGGCTTTGGGGTAGAGCTGGATGGCGCGGAGGAGGGTCATTTCGTGCTCGGTGTCGGCGGCGTGTTTGGCTTCGACGAGGACGACGTCGTCTTGGATTTGGGCTTGGGGGATGGTGGTAGTGGTAGTGGTGCCCGCCTCTGTGGCCTCTTCAGGCGAAGAGGTAAGGGGTTTTTGGTCCGCCATTGCGGTGGTGAAAGAGTGCTGACCTCGGCCAAAAACTATGAGGAAGATGATTCAGGAGGAAGCGATGAAAGAATATCCAGGTCTGAAAAGAGCTTTTGAATGGAGAAAAAGAAAAGAGAAAAAAAGACGGAAAGAATGGCAAACGGGGCCCGGAAATCATGCGCCTTTATTTGTGCAGACACAGACATCGTGGTCCAGTATCAAGGGGAGAAGATTCCCAAAAAGGGTCGAATAGACGGTGTTAGTGGTCTGCCCGTCGGTGGGTGGATCGTCATCGGCATTGCAATACATTGTCCCGAGAATCCAGGCCAGTCCAACCACGTTGCCTGGGAGGAAGGGGGGGGGGGGGGTAGCTAGCCTCCGCCCTCCGTCCTTCGGGTGCGACAACCATGGTTGCTTTGTACCCAAAAATCTGACCAGAACAGACTGATGATACGTTTCCCGGGTCCGAAAAAGATCAATAGCTTCGCTCAACCTTAACCGTTACCATTTAGAATAGGGTGACATTCCATTCCACACATCATCACCCTGTCGAAAAGGGATCAGATATTCTGCGGCATAGTCTAGGGGTAGTCTGTCTAGACGGTCTGGTCACATCATGTGTATGTTCTTTGGTCCATTCCCCATCATTCCCCGCACCCCACGTTTGGGTGTAGTCGCTCAGGTTTACAAATCCGGGGTAAAGGGGATCTCGTTTTCCCTTGTCTCGCGTTTTGCCCCGGCACAATGGCACATGGCGATTTTCAGATGAGCCAGAGTGCTGGGCCGGTGTGAATGACTGTGAAAGAATGCCTCGAAACCAATAAAGTTAAAGGGAAAAAAGTCCAAGCCAGTGACGTCTGTGGATCTGTCAGAAAAAGGAATGAGGGTTGCATTGGAGACAAGGGTGTCGGAGTTTTTGGCCCTTTGATCATTTCAATTGACACTTTTTGGGCCGGAGGGTGGTTGAGCCAATGGGACTCTCGGGCTATGACTTCGCTACGTTAAGGATACTTGGCAAGTATCGTCAACAGCACGCTTAATCAGTCTCTTTGAGCAATGAATTGTTAGTGTCTACGTACCTCCGGACTTCCAAAAGCGGTACCAACAAAATATCACAAGCGACAAGGAGGTCGGAGATTGACAGACATCGATATCAAAGACAGTGGCAACCACAGTCCCAACACCAGGAAGTTCATTCAACCATACGAAGAGACGAACCGAGGTGATATCTTTACAGCACCTGAGCTCCGACTCCGATATGGACACTTCGAATTTTCTATCGAGTGGGATCCCAGCTAGCCGAAAGTCTGCTTTTGGTCCCGCTAATGAGGATTTTCTTACTCCTAGCATCTGATCCTTCATGCTCTTCGTGGATAAGTACAATGTAGAGGTAGGATCGTACCCCTCTCTCACGACGTTGTGTGACGATCGCACCAAAAATCTCCTCTCTTCAACCTTTCGTCTTCATCTGTACTCCAGTATTTGGGGTTCTATTCTCCTCAAGTAACTATCTCCATTACACACCCCTAGAGACTTCATCAACTTGAAACCTTCGTTCACTTACTTGGGCGTTCCTTGCTTCCACCAAACTTCATCTGTTTTGATCGATGACAAAAGCCTGATCTCAGTCTGTGACCAGATCGATTCAAGTATTAATATCGGGCCGAGGCTTACAAATATTAAAGTATTGGACTCAATTTACCTGAGCTCAAACCCTAATCCACCATGGGTTCCGTCAACAACGCCTCCCTATGCGTGGGCAAGACTCCCTGGTGGAAAGAAGCTGTCTTCTACCAAGTCTACCCAGCCAGCTTCAAAGACTCCAACAATGACGGCTGGGGTGACATTCCCGGCCTCATCGCCAAAATCGACTACCTCCACGACCTAGGCGTCGATTGCGTGTGGCTGTCTCCCATGTTCGAGTCTCCCCAAAAAGACATGGGCTACGACATCTCCGATTACCAAGCCGTCTACTCCCGCTATGGCACCCTCTCCGACGTCGACAACCTGATCGCCGCCTGCCACGTCCGCGGCATGAAGCTGATTCTTGACCTGGTCGTCAACCACACTTCCGACCAACACCCGTGGTTCCAAGAATCGCGCTCCTCCAAAACCAATCCCAAGCGCGACTGGTACATGTGGAAGCCGGCCCGCTACGACGCCAACGGGAACCGCATACCGCCCACCAACTGGCGCAGCTACTTTGCCGGTCCCACCTGGACCTGGGACGAGCTGACCCAAGAGTACTACCTGCACCTGTACGACAACTCCCAACCCGACCTGAACTGGGAAAACGAGGAGTGTCGCAAGGCCATCTACAACGAGGCCATGCGTTTCTGGCTCGATCGCGGTGTCGACGGCTTTCGTATCGACACCGTCAACAAGTACTCCAAGCGCACTGACTTCCCGGATGCGCCGGTCACCATGCCGGGCGAGACGGACCAGCCCGCCGCGGAAATGTGGTGCAACGGCCCGCGCATTCACGAGTTCATCCGCGAAATGAACGAGCAGGTGCTGGCGCCGTACAATGCCGTCTCGGTGGGCGAGCTGTCCAACACGCCGCTGCCGAGCCAGGTCCTGCCGTATGTCTCTGCTGCGGCCAAGGAACTGGATATGGTGTTTGAGTTTAGCACCATCCGCTTGGGCACGGGCGGGCCGTTTCATGGCAAGTATCTCTATAGAGAGTTTCCGCTGTCGGAGCTGAAAGCGTATGTGGCGACGTGGCAGCAGTGGCTGGAGGGTACGGATGGGTGGCACACGGTGTTTTGCGAGAATCATGATAACGGGCGGGCGGTGTCAAGGTTTGGAGATGATTCGACTGTGGAGTCGTGGGAGGCGAGCGCAAAGACTATTGCCTTGTGGCAGGCGACGCTGACGGGGACGATTTTCTTGTATCAGGGGCAGGAGATTGGTATGGTCAATATGCCGAAGGAGTGGCGGATTGAGCAGGAGTATAAGGATGTTGAGAGCTTGAACTTCTACAGAGAGGCCAAGGCGTTTGGGGATGCAGAGAGGATAAGGAAGACGGAGGAGGGTCTGAGGATCCTGGCAAGAGATCACTCGAGGATACCGATGCAGTGGGATGCATCACCCAATGCGGGCTTCACTTCTGCTGGAGTGACGCCGTGGATGAGAGTGCATGATGGGTTCAAAGATCTGAATGTGGAGAAGCAGGAGGGAGATGATGAGTCGATCCTTGGGTTCTACAAGAAGATCCTGAAGTTGAGGAAGGAATACAGCGGGCTGTTCGTGCATGGTGCGTTCAGACCTTCACTGCAAGAGGACGAGACACTGTTTGTTTACGTCAAGGACGATCAAGGTTCGGAAGAGAGTGGTGTCCAGGCAGACAAGAGGAGGAAGGCGTTAGTCGTCATGAATTTCTCTGGGCAGCCAGCTATTCTTCGGGAGCATAATCTCAACGTGGCAGCCACGCTGGGATGCAAACAAGGGGAGGAGCGGCTGTTAGTGACTACTCTGAAGAAGAAGGATACGCCTAGAATGGAAGCTGGCGTTTTGGAGCCATGGGAAAGCAGAATGTATCTGAACTTTTAGGAGCAGATGAGCACCGTGTCGAGAAATCCAAGGTCCTTGCCTACCAACGAGATTCTTTATTCTGGTTCAGCGAAGTGATGTTGTGATGCAATGTCACCTCCACTTATTCATCTTTATGTATCAAATTACCTTCAAGCACTCACACCAGAAAAGGACCGAGATCAGCCGAACAGATCAAAGTCTTCTCACAGTCAACTGAGACCATTATATTGCTTAAGGGGCGTGTGGTCAGGATGGTCATTGCAAGGGAGTCGGCACCTGGGCTCAAGACGGCGGAGCCAAAGGTTCGGGATGGTTAATTCGGAAGAGAAACTTGGGGGAAAGAGGGAGGGATGAGTTGATGAGGGATAAGAGTGGTCAGTGATGAGTATTCTGAAGGTGAAGAAGAAGGATGTGAAATTTGAGAGTAGATTTAATGTATCAATGCTTGGTCCAAAAGACCGATGCGGGCAATGTTTGGAAGATATAGTAGTATTACAGTCTTTCGTACAATCTCGGGTGTGTCGCCAAACGTTGCGGTCTTCCTGGCCCAAATCCATGATCAGCAAATCCCAGACGTAGGACATAAAAGTACCCAACTTTTGTAATCTCCTCATCTCCCCATCACACTACAATCCTGAACCTGATCCGTTCCTCTCATTACCTTCCTTATCCCAACACCAGACCATCTTCATCAACAAACAAAATAATTTCCCGCCACCACATCCCCTAATCCCAACATCTTCTCGAAACCCTCCTGGTCCCATCTCACCCTCTTTGCTAATCCCACATCCTCCCCTTCTTCTCCTCCCTCATTATTATTTAGCCCCAAAACCTCTCTCACTTTCTGCCCCGTCACACCCTCCGGTTGCTCCCAACACAAGAAAACATAGCGATGGGGACTACTCACCCCCGGCGGTTTCGGTCCCATGTACCCTACCACCGGCTTCGTCCTCCTTTCCCCCCTTGTAGGGTGACTTATCCCGTCACTTCCCCGGGCCTCCTCCTCCTCATCCGCCGTTAGATAGATATACCCCTCATCGGCATCCAACTCCTCCGTCACCAACCTCAGATCTGCTTCGAGGGAATGCAAAATCGGTGCCAAGACAGGAAAACTTGGGAACGGCGGGTCGAGATCGAGACAGATGACCATGTAATGAGGAATTTGGCCAGCGGCGTTGTTGGCTTCTGAACCTCTCCTAGAATGGCCAGAAGAAGAGGGAGAAGAGTGGTGGCTAGAGACGGGGCTGAGGTCGCAGTTGGGTAAAGTAATGTTGGAGAGAGCGGTGGCGGAGATGGAGTAAGAGGGGGGCAGGGCGGCAGCGTCTTTGGTGAGGGGTGTGCCTGGAGTGGAGACGGTGGTGGGAGAGGGGGAGCCGGGGAAGTGGATCCGGAGGGAAGCGCGGGCTGGTCGGGAGGGGTTGCTGGCTTTGGCGAGGACGGAGAGGGAGGAGAGGAGGGTGGTTATTGACGAGGCTTGTTTCGGCATAGTGGTTGATGGTTCTGGATTTTGGTTGAGTTGTTGATTAGGTAGGTACCTCTAGGCGTTCTTGGTGTTTTTCTGTCGTGGTGGTGGTGGTGGTGATGGTGATTGTTTGTGTGGGTTGGGGAATGCTGGACCGATGATGTAATCGATGGAGATGAATTACTCAGATCTGCTGTATGATGTTGAATGTTTTCAATATGCCAAGCCCCTTGTCAGGTGTTATGGACTGGGTTGAAATGTCATTTGTTGGAGATATCACCGGCCGAGGTCGATCAATGCTCGCAGTGTTGGTGATCAGAGATGGCAAAGAGTAGTAGATAGTTTAGAGCGGAATTGAGGAGTGGGAGAGAGTGTTCAGTCTGTTATCATGAGCCTTGACACTGGAAAGGCTTTGATATTTGAGTGAGGTGCTGATGCTGATACCTGGTGGGACAAGCTACCGAGAAATTCCGCGTTCCCTCGGGCTTTCTCTCCCCCCCTTCAAATCATCGTCGAAGAGGCAACCGTATGGAAGGAATGATACAATATGGGGTGACAATGATTGACTTGTTAGTTACGGGTATGCACATATAGAGGAGAACCGCCAGCGGGCAACGGCTACCCCATACTACCCCATACCCCATACCCCGCTCGCTTTCTTCCTCGCTTCTTGGGGTATTTTCTTTTGTCTAGCCATCTGGGGAATGTCGGTCTGATCTGGAGATGGTAGTGTACCTAGCTTGACATTTGAAAGTCTAGTTCAGTCCAGCCGTCGGCCCCGGCGTTTCCATGTTACGTTTGTGGGGTTGTCGGTGTTTTCGTCGATTCGACCATCAACGGCTCGGCAAAGGCTGGGCAACCTAAGCTGGGGTAAAGCGGCTGGTTGGATTGGAGTTTGGGGACGGAAGCAGAGCGAGGGGAAGGAAAAAGGAGAAAGGAGGATCGGGAAGGGGTGCATCAGGTGACGTTGGATCCACGTAACGGTAACTGCAGCTTGCAATATCCGATCGAGGAATTTGTCGCGTGGTCCCGCGGGAGGTGTGTGTCGGTCTGAATAAGAATCGTCTGTTTTCTTCGCTCCTTTCCGCCGGAGAGTGTGTCTGCTGACGATAGTGGTTCGGTGTTTTTTTCGTCGTTACCGATCAACCGCTCGTTGTAGTTGGAAGGCTAAATTGTGATGGGGATTACAATACTTGAGAAACATATTAGCCGGAGTCCATTAGATATTTTTTCCGTCCAGGAACCGCCTCGAGTTTGGGTTCAAAGGTGTAATGAAGACGCTTGGATGCGTCAAAGAGTATATCCGAGATGTAATGTACTGACCGTGGCGTGTTTGGTGTATTTTTGGTGACCATTCGTTCGCCTATTTAGTGAAAAGTCTTTACATCAATGCAACGGAATGTCCCTTGAGCCGCGGGCCAGATGGGACCAGAGCGGGCTAGAGGTGCGTTAGGCGGTTAGTCCAGACACTAACGAGAATACTTGGGGCTTTTCTGAGGGAACGGCCAAAGAACTGTACTTTCAGTTACTGCATGTGCAGTTTTCTGCCCAAGCCACTACCATCTCCCTGCCATCAAGATACCTACTGCAGGTACACCTCAGTCGCAGATGCGTTCGGCATTCTTAGACACGAGAAGATCAACAACGTTTTGTCACCAAAGATAATTAACAAGGACCAAATTTTAGGCAACTCATTCATTGAAGTATTATTCCAACCCTCGCGTCTCTTCTCTAGCAAACCTCCCGCTGTTTCAATACTATAATCCTTCATGCTTCCCTTCTTATGCCCGAGTACACACGTAGTATCCCGGCCACAAGTGATCGCAGTCGATCTGTTATTTCACAAAGCCATCGGTTAGCACAGGAACAATTCACACAATCTACCACTCGCCGGCGTTCTGTTTACTTACCCCTGGATTGAGTTTGTAACTTATGGAGAATTCCCACGTTAGCGTCCAATGTCATCTCAAGGAAGAAAAAAAAAAAGAGAGAAGAAATAGAGGAGGGGGTCAAACTCACAAATCCAACAACAACAACCCATTCCGATTCGCAATATCCCTACAACTATCGTCACTGGTAATCTTATCGTATGCCCTGCCTGCCAACCGCTCACAACAAACCGTAGGTTTCGAGTCAGCGCATGCACAATCTTTTCCCAATCTCAAGTCAAGATAAGAGCCAAGCCAGCCGAGAAAAGAAAAGGGGCTAGACAAAGAAAAAAGAGGAAAAAAAAAATAACTAACAAGTCTTTGAAGTCCCCGGCACCACCGGCCCCGGCGCATTTCCATTCCCATTCCCATTCCCACCACCCGGGACCGCCGTCAGCGTACTCGTCACTGTTGCCGTAATCACCTGTCCCGGCTTCGTCACCGTAGCAGTCGTCGTCACAATCGGCGGTGCTTTCGTGTCTGTTACCGTCTTGGTTGTAGTCGTAATAGTCGTGGCAGTCGCAGTAGCAGTAGCAGTAGCCGTCGCAGTACTATAGACAATACTCGTCAAAGTATCAATAGAAATACTCGTACTAGTAACCTGCGTCACCCTCGTGCTCGTCAACGTCTTGACGCTCGTTGACGTCTCGGTTTCAGTGACGATGGTTGTTAGAGTAGCGATGCTGTAGCTGTAGGTCCATGTTGTCGAAGTAGTTGTTACTATAGCTGTGGCTGTGGCTGTGGCTGTGGCTGTGGCTGTGAGCTGCTTGGTGTTGGTGATGGTGATGTAGACTGGGACCGTGGTGGTTATGGGCTTGGTTTGTGTTTGTGTCTGTGTTTGGGTACTGGTTACGTAGATGGGAAGGGTGGTGGTGAGCGTGTTGATTTTCGTGAGAGTTATAGTATTGGTGGTGTCGATTATGTTGGTTGAGGTGGTGAGGATCACGGAGGTGCGGGTTATGCCGGTGTAGGATGTTGCGATGACAGTGGAGGTTGTACTGAAGGTGGCGGTTGTCGTTGCGGTGGCGGTGATGGGGATGGTGTTGGTTGCTGTCGCTGTTTCCGTGGTTGTGACGAGTGTGGTGGCGGTGACGGGTACCGTGGCTGTCACCGGGACGGTGTTGGTTATGTTGACGGTGATTGTTGAGGTTGTTAATATCACTGAGGTTATAGTGCGAATAACCCCCGTCGTGGATGTAGTTATAGCTGTCGATGTGGTAATGGTTGTAAGCGTTAACGTGGAAGTGGCCGTGGCCGTAGCCGTGACAGGTACGGTAGCCGTGATAGGCACGGTACTCGTCACATTAACCACACTCGTTGACGTCGTCAAGATCACGGAGGTCTGGATAACCCCTGTAGTAGCCGTCCTTGTCAACGTTGAAGTAGCCGTAGCAGTCACCGTCGTCGTAGCCGTCGTCCCACCCGCAGTAGTCGTAACCACCGACGTAGCTGTAGCCGTGATTGTGGCCGTGGCCGTTGCCGTCGCCGAGATGGTCGCGGTCGTCGTAGTAACCGACGTTGCCGTTCTCGTAGTTACCGAGATATACGAGGCAGTGCTCGTAGTCGTGACCGTCACCGTTCCACAAGGCTCCCCGGGCCCGGTCGAGGGTGGTGAAGTGACCGGCGGCGCTGAGCTCGTCGACGAAGAAGTTCCAGACTCAACACCACATATCCCAAAATCCGACTGACACCCAGCCCCGCAGTAATCAGCCGACCCACCGCAGAACCCGTGCTCCGAGCAGCAGTTGCCGAAGCGGGATCCGAGACAAGTGACCCCGTTCCCACACGTACCGTCGGTACTGACTGTCTTATCTGGCCCCGTCGGCGTGGGCGGGTTACGCGGTGCCGGTGGCCGTTCCGTCCACGCAGTAGTCGTACCCCACCGTGAGCTGGGAGCAGCTGGTTATGCCGGGGTTAAACTGGAGAAACTGGGAGACGGTTATCCCGTTGGCGGCGGCGATGGTGGCACAGGTGTCTCCGGCCTTGGCTTTGACTGTTCGGTTGCATCCCGTTCCTGTTTGAGCGGAAACAATGCCAATGTGGTGGGAGATCATCGCCAAGGTTATCACAAGTGACCTAAGCAACAAAGTGAAGAGACCCATGGCGGCAAGAGTCGAAGGAACGAGGTGTGGGTCGTAGGTTGATTGCCGTCGACTCTCCGTCCCACGATTGTTAGTGATGATCCCTCACTCTATCTGAAGCCGGTAATACGCCCGAAGGAAACTCCTTATATGAAAGGAGGGCGGATGATCATTACCATACTTGCTTGGGGTTATCACTTATATATCACTTCGCGTTCCATTCCCCAAGTCTACCTCATCCAAAATTAGACCCGGCCGTGATGTCGTGGTCTGGTTTACCGGCTTTGAACCACATCTTTCCTCTCTTCGTTACCTGAATTGCCAGCCCCTGCTGATGGAACAGGAAATAACAACTGGATAACCATCGTCAGACTCGAACGATAGAAAAGGTGCCACTCCGTGGGCTGGGAAACACAAGTCCGTAAGTTGAGTCGAGATGGTAACCGAAGCTTGTTACATTGAGTTGCCGCCATTGATTCGAAAATTGGAAAATCGATATTTTTGGTCTCAAGTTCCAGAGTAAGCTTGGCCATAATGGTGCTGGCCGGAAGCTAGGAATATGGATAAACTCGAGCTTTGGAGGTTCTCATTCGCGGATGTCACCATTCGCTTCCTCCCGCCCTCGTTTATCTTGATTGCTTGTACATCCAAAGGCTAATACAAGGTTGTACTATCTGTCACCCTACGAAGGCTCGACCTAGTAGGTGAAATGTTCGGTAAGTGGTCTGGAAGTTCACGTAGAGTTGGAATCCAATGAGTATCTACGTTACCAAGGTACGGCAAGTGTTGTGTCTGGGAAGAAAGATTCCGGTAACCGAACGTTGCTAGTGTTCTCGTTCTTGTACTTGTTTCTTCTACCACAGATGTTACCAGACGCGTGCCGTTATGGGCACGTGTGTAAGACCCGGGAGAAGTTGTTGGGCCGAAAGCGAAAGGAAACAAGCCTTGACCAAGACCAACAAAACAACCAAGACTCGCTGAAAACCCAAAAATCATAATCAAGCCCTACGCACGAAAACCTCCAACCCACTCTGCACCACAAAGAAGGACGCAGTAGCCTTCAGCTCCCTCCCCGGATGCGCCAGCTCAAACCTGTAATCCCTCAGCAGTCTCGGAACAACCTTGTTGATTTCCAACAGCGCCAAGTTCCTTCCAATGCACAGATGACTTCCACCTCCAAACTGTTTCATGTTCGTTAGCATCTTGCCTCTTCCATCCACATTTGTTCGAGAGGTAGGTAGGATCCTCACCTGAAACATATATCTCTCCATTCTCCTCGCCTCCTCCTCGTTTTCCAGCCACCTCTCCGGCCTCCACTCATCCGCATCGTTTCCAAACGTCAATTTATCACGATGCAGCACCCACCCATTAACAGCAATGCTCGTGCCACCAGGGAAGAAGTGACCATCAAGCTCTGCGCCCTCTGGAGGGACAAACCGGGTAATGTTTAGTCCCACGGCGGGACGGAGGCGCATGGCTTCCTTAAGGCACGCTTGTAAATAAGGCAAGGTCTGGGCTTCGTTCCAAGTTAGGTTGCCAGTGGCGGGAATAACACCCGTGGCAACGGCGGATTGGATCTCGTAGAGGATCGACTGATACGTGGAGGGAGAGGAGAGGACGTGGTAGAAGAAGGATTGCATTGTTGAGGCGGTGGAATCGGAGCCGGCGAAGCTGTTGCAACAAAATCAAGAAAGATCAGTCATCATGTCTTCAAAAAGATGAAGAGGGGGAGATGGGTGGTTAACAACTCACATAGCACCATGCGCAACAGCAAAGACATCCCCCACACCAAATTTCTCCGGAGATTTCAGATGCCCCAAGATCAAACTAGCCATCAAATCCTGCCTAGTATCGCCAGTCTGCAACACCGCTGTGTCCTTGTTGAAAGGTTGTCTCCGACCCATCTCCTCGAGCGCCATCCGCGTGATCAGAGCATTCTTGGTGCTCAACCAAGGGATGGACCGCCACAGTGGGTTCCTTCTCAGCAGGTGATCCAGCTCGGGTACTTGTCCCACGATGCCGTTGTATGTTTGGGACTTATCGATCGTCTTGATGGCGTTGTCCACATCCCGGCCCTGTGCGAGGAATCCAAAACTTCTGCTGAAGGCCACCTCCCCGAGGACGTCAAAGGCAAAGTAGTGCAGGTAATCGCCCAAGTCGAACACTCCCTTGTGTTGCGCAATGTGTTCGTCGATCTTGCGCACCAACAGTTCGATGGTGTCGTCGATGAAGGGGCTCAGCTGCTGCATAGCAGCCATGCTGTAGGGCACGTTGGCAACTCGCTTCTTCTGAGCATGGGCATCTTCTCGTATCTCGGTGAAGATGTCGGGGTTCTCGGCCGGTGGGAAGACACTATAGAAGGGAGTCTTGAAGAAGCGCTTGCCGGCGCTCAGGAGGGTCCTTGCTGCTTCAGGTGATGCTACCGAGACCTCGTTGGGGGCGATCCTCACGACAGGACCGTATTTGCGATGAAGCTCGATGTGGTCGAGGTGTGTTCGGCCGCTTGCTGTGGATAGGACCTTCCATAGACGCGAACAGGAGGCCAGGAAGGGACCGGGATATTTGCGTAGTGGTGAGGCGTAGCGTTTGGAGGCGGCACGGATGACAATGGCGAATAGGAGGATGTAAAGCCAGTAACTGGCGAGCACAGTAGCGGTTGCGCCTACAAGCACTCGTGTCGGTGACACTTTGCCATCTTTGACTTTTAGCACGACACCCATGGTAAGGATACCCTCTCGTGAACCACCGATGGTGAAGGACTTGTCGTAAAAACGTTAAAAAAAAAAAAAAAAAAAAAAAGAAAGAAAGAAAGAAAGAAAAAATTAACTTGAATGTCCTCGATCTTTGCTGCCTAAGTCGAGAAACGAACTTTTCGTTTTGGTGTCACCACCTAAGACTGTTGGAATGATAGTAGTAGTATGATGACAACTGTTGAAGTTGACTGCTGCTCCTGGCTCTGGGAGCTTATATCACAAGGAAACAAGTAAGTGACATGACTGAATTTCGCAGGAAGTGGTAGGGTGAGATCATATATTACCGCTATCCGGGTGTCTAAAAGGGCTCCCATGGCCATAGGGAAGCCAGTAACCATCCCTTCTCTCCCAACACCTTGAAAAACATCTGCCGAGAGAGAAGAGGAGATGGTAGAGGCTTCTGGCAAGGGAGGGTGGTTGGACGAACCATTAGACGAATTCAACGCGCCGAACCGAACACTTTGTCCATCGTCATTGGTGACCGTTGAATGTCTTGATATCATTTGAGGTCAGTCGATCAGCCACAAGGAGGAGGAAAGGCGGGGATTTGGGATAGCTTCATCAGCGACACAAAGCATCTCGGCAATAAAAGTAGACAGCGAGCATTGTCGGAGACCTTCAGCCCAGGGTCTTGGAGCGTGGAATGTGGAGAGGTGTAGTATCGCCCTTGTAAGTCAAGGCCTATCAATGTGACTTTGCGAAAGCCTCTCCACAACACCGAGATGGCCGAAGTGGTTGAAACTTGGTATGTCTACCATGCCGAATTCCGAAGACACTCTTATGTTCCATCCTCAAGTCGTATTTTCGAAGGCAAGAGAAGCAAAGAGTAAGTGTCGAGTCGTCCACGCTAATCGAAGAGTTGTTTGACAAAGCCTCTTGAACTTCTCCGCGGAAGCTTAGAGAACATGACAATTGGCGTTCATCGGTGTCTTGTGGGTCTCGGCAGTTGATCTGGATGCCTCTCTCTGTAGTGTACACACACTAACAACAAAAGCAGGCCGAAGTGGGAGTTGGAGAGGCAATCTCAAGACTGATGTACACTGTGTGTGAAGAGAGAGTGAGAAGAGAGAGAAAAGAACAGACGTCGAATCACAAGTCTTGAGAGACGAGGATACATGGGTACTGTAGAAGAGTGGGGCGTGTCGCTGCCGGCCGGAGACAGGTTATGCAGCACAGTGCCGCAGAGTCGCGCTGACAGTTCGTTCTGGGCAAGCGCCACTGAGAATCCGGGGGTGGGGAACTGACTTTTCCCTTTTCAGTATAGTGGCTGAACCGGGTCCTGAACCTCCTTCAAGGTCAGTTGATGCTTTTTCGAACACCAACAATTAATTCATTGTGAGGTAGCGGCACTCTTTTTTTGGTTATTGAATGCTGTCGGGTTATTCCGCGGTCGGATAATGCTACCGAGATAGGTAGGGTTGCCTCACATCGAGTGTCAGAATCCGGGAGAGCTGTGCGATTCCTACTGATCGTTCGTCTGTTGTTGTTTGTTGAGGTTCATCTGATCGAGGATTTGATTGAAAGCATATCGTTTTCCATCGGCTGGCTGCTTGACTCATTAGCAAGTCTTTTTGCGCTGAAATCCCTTCAAGTACACAACCATAGTTACACAGCCAAAGACATATCATGGTCCAAATTGCCATCAGCAGAACAAGAGCCATGAGCATCGCCATCGAAATGTCTTCTTCATCTACGCCAACTTCCACATCTAATCCGCTCAAACATGAATACAATGAGGATATCTTCTCTTCGTCAACAACCTTCTAGTACATAGAACTAGTAGATAATACCTCCTGTCCTAACTTCCAGCTTTCCACAGTGTGTGTGTGTCTTTGTCTTTGTACAACAACAACAACTCCAACGAAACCCGAACGTGTGTTTTGTGTTTTACCATGGACGCCAAAACGCCAAGCAAATGCCAAGCAACAATTGATTCTTCTCCTCTTGCCTGTCGCTTTCAACCAATCAAACCCAGTCCAACCAGTCCAGTCCAGTCCAAGTCAGTCCCTTCAGATCAGAGTTTAGAGAAAATAAAAGATATTAAACCTCAACAGCCTTCTTCGCCGCAGCCTTCTGCTTCCTCAATGTCGCTTTCCGCGTGGCAATCTCCTTGTCGAGCTTGTCGTCATTGCTCTCAGGCAAAGCGGCGGCAGCAGCAGCCTTCTTGGCCTTCTTCTTCGGCCTGCTCTCGTCCTTAGCACCCTCCTCGGCCTTAGCCTCAGTCTCGTCGTCGGCGGCCTTGCGCTTCTTGCCAATGTTGGCCTTCTCGGGCTCGGCGCCGTCGGCGATGACCTTGCTGTCGTCGAGCCAGAGCTCGTCGGTCTGGTAGATGGGAAGGGCCGCTGTCTCGGGGCCCTTGAGGTAGAAACTCCTGACGTTGCTCCACTTGTGGGGCACGAAGCGCTCGACAAGCTCGTTGATGACCTTCTCGACGTTCGCCGCGAGCTTCTCGGCGTCCCAGCTGGCGTAGCCGACCTTGATGGCGGTGTTGGTGGAGGGGCTCAGCTAGAAACATGCGTGTTAGCCAATGTGTAACTACAAGTACCTTGATGGACACAGTTGTCGAGCTAGTGAAACATACCGAAACGAGCGCCGAGCCAATGGCCTTGCGGATCTCGGTCACAATCTCTGGTGTAGGTCTAGCATTGACATTCTCCACGGGGTCGCGCTTGGACTTGGGACCCTTGGGCTTGGCCACCCGCTTGCCGTCAACCTTCTCCCTCTGCTTCATAAACACAACAGGAACGGGGCGCTTGGCGGTGCTCTTGAAGAAGGTTTTGCCCAGGTGCTTGGGAAGACGGTTGACAATTCTGTCGTCGGCAAGGAAGATGTCATGGTCGTTGAACAGCTGGCGCTGGGCCTCGTATGTCTTGAACTTGGCCTTGAGGTGAGTAACGTCGATGACGCGGGTGATGCGGTTGCGCAGGTCCTCGGGGAACTCTTCAGAAGCGACAACGTTCTTGTAGTGGCGCTGAGGGTCGGCGACGATGATGCAGATGGTAGACTCGTTATCGGCGTTCAGGGGGTTGGGGAGGACGATCTTGGAGGGTTGCAGACGGTTGGTGTCGGCGATGTGCTTCTTGGTGGTGAGGGTAAGCCAGATCGGGGTCTCGGCAACAGTCGACTCCTCATCGGCGAGAAGGTTCTTGGAAACGGCAGTAGAGGCGGCGGTAGCCTTCTTGATGTGGGCGAGAAGGGCCTTGGAAGCCTTGGTGATCTGTTGATTTGGACGGTTAGCAACACGGTGAAAAGGCCAATTGCATTGATCAAGAAAAGACAAACCTGGTTGGGGTCAACGGGAGAGGCGACGGCGTCAGACGCCTTGACAATGGCTGTGGACTTGGACATCTTCGTTGACTGGGAAAGAAGATATCTTTGGGTGGGGTTGGTGTAGGTTGAGACGATTGCGACAACGAGTCCCAGGTGTTTTTTTTTCTTCCCAGAGCGACAGAAGGGCACCCTCTGGAAATTTTGGGAGGTCGGTGCACTGACGCTTATTTTTTTTCCATGCTATTCAGCTTATCGATAAGCTAAGCAGGGGTCTAATGTGGAAAGTGGGTTTGCGGAATGTGGGGCATACGTTGCCTGTGATTGTCTGGGCCTGGCGCTATTGGCGGCAGACGGACTGCAGCTGCTCTTCCAGCCATGCTGTTGGAACCAGAGCTTGGGTTTTCTTTATCATCATATGCGTCGGTGTCTTCTTCCAACAGCACCGGCAAAACAGCCTGACTCGGTAGGTACCTAGATAGCCATCTTCATTTGGTTTGTAAATGCCTTCACATCTACAATGCTAGCAGCTACCTCAAACACCAGGCCAGACAACCTCAGCCAGCTACATACCTCCTTCATCTCATCATCTTTACTTGGAGTTTCAAGTAAGCAGTGGTACAACTTCCTGCTCTTCAGCATGCTCCTCCATGTCGTGCCGGCAAATAACTGTCCCTCCCTCAACAGCACCGGTTGACCTCCACAGCAGGTCTTGACTCGAAACTCATCGTCCTCTTTCTCTTCCTTCTCTTCTAGGCCCATGGGCGCAAACCTACAACACAGACGCTGACGCCTGATAAACATGTATATAAATCGAACAAAAAACGACGCCCTGCGCTATGCGGCCCCCCGAACCATGCAAATACAGAATTTGGGAGACACAATGAACTCCTCATGACGTGTTAACATGGACAGTGAAAGGGGCTTACGTCGACTTTTTTTTTCTTTTGCGAAAAACACAAACAGCAGCGATTCCCCGTAGTAGACGCCTTGACAAACTAACGCCATAGCGGGTTCGGGGAAAAAATGGCACAATGGGTATGGGTAGGGTGTTGGATGGGTGTTGGGTGGATGTTGGATGGATGTTGGGGAGGTGGGGTGTGGTGATGGGGTGATGTGATGATGATAGGGCGGCTGTGGTGATACCATCAAGGAGTGCGAGGTTTCTTCCAATAGTATTGCTGTTACGGGTGGACACGACATGTTAACCGATTGACCTTGCATAGCAAACGGCTAGGCGGTAGAGAAGGAAAACGCTTACCTTGTGCTGCTTGCGGCAAGCCCTCAAGCTAGGCTTCCGCAAGCCGTCCGTCACAGCCAGGCGACGGTGCTCATCCGTGTCGAATTCGGGCACATAATAATACTCGCTTTCAAGCGGCTTACCGGCAGCATCCTTGCCCTGGCGTTCAATGATACCGATGCAAGCTGTTGCCTCAATGAGCCTGCGCAATTCATCCTTGGTCACCTGTCTCCGATCATCCGCCGGAAGATTGTTCATAATGGTCGACAGAGGCGTGGAAGACAGTCTGGAGAAGGCGAGTTGGTTGATGACATGATTCGAAATTGTCGCTGTCAGTTCTTCGCTGAGCTTGCTGACGGGCGATGGTGAGCGCGGAGCCGGAGTGGGAGAGGCCTGCCAAGAGGCACCTGCTACGTTCTCGCTTGACGACTTGAGAGGCTTCGGGGTGACACTGCCAGCCCGCTCTCCATCAGAGCTGCCACTGTAGTCGCGATCGGGAGTTCGGGCTCTCGGGGGTGAAGTGGCGGTGGTGAATGATTCGAGACGGCTGGACAGGTTCTCTCCACAGGGACCAAACGAAGGTATGATGGGGTCATTCTCCTCATCCGGATCTTGGTCGGCGTAGTCCTCATCTGATTGTGGGTCGCTCAAGTCACTCGAGATGGAAAAGCTCTGGTCCACGCTGGTGATCAAGGTAGTATCTCCCCTGCCCGTATCTGTCAACTTGGGCAGTTCCTGCTCATCCTCCTCCTCGTCCTCATAGATCTCAACGGCGGCACCATCCTCATCGTTGTCAGACAGCAAGTCGTCCAGGTCGGCCTTGGAAGTCGATCCGTTGGCGGGTGTAGGTGACTCGGGACTGCTGATACGTCTCGGTCGTCGAATGGGGCTGCCCTCGTCCGAGTCGGAGCCTGGTCGCCGGCCACGTCGCATTGGCCTCGGTGTCTCATCCCACGAAGAGTCGCTCAAGGGGGCCGACGAATCCCGATCCTTCTCCCGCGGCGGCCATTGCACGAGGACCCTGGTGTCATGAACATCGATCATAATCTCCGCGCCCTCGGTTTCCGAAGTGAAGGAATCGCCCTTTGCCAGCTCCCATGTCTGCCCTTGACAATGCAGCTTCAAACCGTTCCAACCCGTACACGTAATCTCGACCTTGTTGGGCTCAAGCGCTTCCGTGGCGGGGATATACCGAGCGTGAACATGAACTCGGCTGACCAGCCTGTTCGACGATAGCTGATAGTGAGATGAGTTGCTGGACCTTCCCATAAGAAGAGTCTCTCCATTCTCTTTCATAACTACAGCGCGTACGTCGGAAAGGGGGGCGCGTTCTGACACGGTCGACAAGGTCCTTTGAAGGCCGGGGCGGGGGGCCATATATGGGGCGGCATATCCATAGTTGTACCCGACGCGTGGAGGGCTTGACGACAGAATGCCAGTACTCGAGGTCGGGATGGGCGTTGGGTATTTCAGAAAGGCATTGGACGTGGCCTGCCGCTTCGAAGGCCGAGGCAGACCTGGGGATGAAGACAAAGGCTCAAACGGCGGCAGCAGTGACGGGGCCGGGCGTTTGATGCCTGCTACCGAGGGCAGGGTTGGCTCCATCCCGCCGAGGGTCTTCATTGCCGATGGGGATGAATCCATGTTGTGGTGATCCTGTCAGGTACTGGTCATGACAATTGGCAGGACGGGATGAGCAATTGAGCTCTGGGAGAGGCCTAGGTGGTGGAAGAAGCTTGCTCGGATTGGGATATTGAGGTATGTGTGGCCCAGGACCTGAGGTGAGGTTCAGATTGGATGCGCTTCCAAGGTCGCGTTCTCCACGTCCAGATCGCGTCCGATGTGAAGTCTTTGCCCCCTCTCCGCTACAGCTGCCGTCCACTGCCGTCCAGCTGCCTAGGTATTTCCTGGCTTGGATTGGGCCACCAAGTCTCCTATCTCCGGGGTCTGTTTACCTGCAACGACGAACGGGGGAAAGGGCCTGAAAACAGAGCTGGAAAAAAGAAGAAAAAGCCAAGGGACGGGAATCGTCAAGAAGCCAAAAGACGGGGTTCTGCGAATCAAGACGACAAGGCTTTGCACATCTGGCCTGTCTTCAGTTCTATGATGGGACCGGGCAAGCGACGCCAGGGCAGAGGATGGAAATGCTGTAGCGGAACGAAGGGAGTGGGGATGAGTAAAGTATTTAAAAAGGCGATATGCACCATCTGGATTTCGCGCCCGTGCCTGTGGGACCCATTCACCAAAAAGGAGCATGGGTGAGCGTTCCTGGCTTTTTTTTTTCTGTCCGGACGACAACTCTCAGCCAAGGAAGTTGGAGGTAGAAAGACGCGATTCTCCATTGTGGCCCTGAGACCCGGACGTGCCTGCGGTTCCATCCGTTCAACGCGGCACTGGCAGCAGCCTGTAAGCTGGCGCATCTGAGCCTTTAGTCGTGCCTGTCGTGCCACGCAGGACAGTGTCTGGATCGCGCTTTTGGCGTTGGGTGGGTGGAGGACTGCCTGGCAGCGTGTGCAGTGCCACTGGCGGGCGGGAACCAGGCAACACCACGCATTCCTTCTTGGGGGTCCGTCTGGTCTGCTACCTCTAGCGGCTGTACCGCACTGTCATGCCACTGCTGGGCAGGCGATCAGCGGAAGCTACAGCGCAGGCACAGGCGGGCCGAGTGACGGAGGTCGGGGATGGAATACTTAAGGTACCTCCTGCCCCTGCCCTGGAGGTGCCCGCATGCTCGGCACCCGACACCCGGACCTTTTCCCTGCTCTCAGATCCATCACCGCAAACCTCCAGCTCCACTCGTGCCTCCGTTTGTCCATTAGTTCTACCTAGGTATCTTGTTAAGGTAGTCATTTTCCCACTCCTTTTCAGTTATTTCTATTGTATCCGCCATTCTCTGCTGTGAACAATCATTATTATGGCGCGGAAGATCAAGGTCAACGGACGCTTTCTTATTCACACTTTCATGGATCTCAGGCAGCTGATCGACCGGCATTGAGAGTTCATCCATTTCAGTTCAGTTGTTTTATGACGTCCTTGCTTTTTCCAACATTCAAATATTCACAAGAGTTCCCACGAACATGCTGGATTGTTTACTCTACGATTACCGCTACTCCTCTCGACGGTCGTATTCATCAAATTCATGACCGATGGCGTTTCCACCATTGAAAAAGCTCGGATTGTGCAGCCGGGAGCCCCCCTTGGCTCTGCTCTTCTGATAATGCAATGGCACCCGAGGTCTCTACAATATTTGCATATCAGCTTGTTTCCTTCCACGGCAATCCATAACGGGATGTCCAAACAATACTAACTCACCAACCACCTGCCAGTTTCCCAAAGTCCGAGTCTGGCGCGGTTACACCGCGACGCAACGTGCAAAGCTTGGTTCGCTCCACCTTCAGCAGGTACTTACCCCTCGATCCTTCAGTTTTCGGTCAAGCTGTTCCAGCCTTTATATTGCCGAGCAATGGAATGGATGACCACTCGAACGGAGAGCAACCTCCCTTTTGCGCCATCTCGAGTTCTCGAGCTGTTTTCACTTGGGCTTCAGTACAGCTCTCCTACTTGGACTGAATACAGGCTCACTACCTCTACCCACCACATGCCTATCAATGGTGTTTCCTATAAATTGACTTGATGACTATCTCGATCAAAATTTCGGGTCAACCGCTCTCTTCAACCCCCCATCTTGTTCGACTCACACTCAAAGAGCATGCCATGCGCTGTCTCAAAGCCCACCCCGTACCTTGCATTATAATTGTGTTTTCGTCATTAGTCAGGGCGGAGATCGATCCCTTGCTTGGTAGTGATGCAAGCACTTAAACTGTTGAAGAACAGCCGAGGTTCATACTTGCCATGGTGAACAGCGATTGACCATTACTTTAGGTCCCAATGTCAATAAAATCCTATGCCCTGTTCCCATTACCATTAATTATCCAATGTCCATGACTCCAACCCTTGAGATGATCGAATTGTCCTGAATCCAACCCCCAAAAAATGCCTAAAACAGAGCTGCTGCTATATATTGAAGAGGCAACCACCCCTCAAAGTTCCACAAGGTACCTTCGACCAAAACCACCTATGCATCGTCGTCAGAGGTCACCGCCCCCAAGCATAAGCGGCCTCGGAGCACTCTTCTTGGCCTTCTTTATCGGCCCAAAGAACTCGGCAAACGTCTCATTCAGCAACTGGTCCGTAAGCTGCATATGATCGCCCGGCGCCGTGCGGAAGTGCAATCCGCCTTTGCGATCCAACTCACGCAGCCCGATCCAGTCCTCCGAGTACATCTTCCTCGCACGGAGGGGCGTGATCTCGGTGCCATTAACCTCTTCAAACCAAGCTGTCTCCTTGGGTACCACCGTCGTGTCGTCCTCAAACATGTACAGTACCAGATTCTCCAGCTTGGCCAGGTTCTCCCTGTAGGTCCGGTTCTTGAACATCCGCTCATTGTTGATGTCCGCTAGGAAATTGGAGTGCTCAAGATATTGCTCGTACTCGTCCAGGTTACGATAGTACTGCGCGGGTACGAGCCGGCTCTGGACAAACTGCGTCCAGGCGTTACCCTTGAGCAGCGCCATGGCGCCGCGGCAAACCCAGTCGGACCAGGGGCAGTCGCGGAAGGCGCTGATGCCGTTGTGTTGGGAGCCAAAAGTAACAAGGTTGCGGACGGGTGGATTGTTGCAACGCTCGATGTACCCCCGCAGAAACTGGCCGCCTTGGCTGAAGCCGAGGGCGTCGATGGCGGGCGCTGTAGAAAGGATCGGGTGCGCGGCGATGTCGGCACAGGCTTTGGCAACTTGCTCGGTCACGTTGCCGAGGAAGGTGGCGGAACGATCGCGGCTGCCGTCATCGTCCATACGGATAAAGTAGACGAGCGTGCCGGGGTTGATGGCGTCGGCAAGGGCGCCGACTTCGCGGAGGCCCGCGGCCGAGTAGCTGTCTCCTAGGCCTATAACGGAAAATTGTTAGTTGTGAACAGTTATTGGAGATGGTGCATAAGTCTATCGGGCTTACCATGCCAGATGACGAGAGGCAGTGGTGTGTCGTCGATGTCGTCGTCGTTGAGTGGCTTCTGTACGGGACTGGCCAGCGCGGCTGCGATAAGCGAGCCGCTGGTAAGCAACAGCTTCAGCTGCTTGGAGATTGCCATTATCGTCCCTAAAGTTTCAATGGCTTTCGGTTAGTTTGGGGGATTAAATTTAACACCGCTGAACTAGCGAAATCAACAGCGATAAGCACGCGAAGAAGCAGTAGACGTCCAGGCGGCTAGCAAGGTGTCTGTGTTGTTCCTCGTGACGAGCGCCAGCATCGATGCCAGCACCGCTTGCGGCTTATCAGCTGCCGGATCCGCCGGCAGGCAGTTTAGTAACGCAGAACCCGGCTAACAGTGGGAAGCTATCCGCTATGAAGTCCCCCATTGGTCAGAAGCTGCGAGTCCCTTGTTGGCCTACACGACGTATGTCGAGAGGCTCATCTTCCAACTTCCACTTGTCCAACCCTCCGATCCAACTTCATCCCTCTCTTTCTTTCACGTCCACTGTCGTTTTGCTTCCATCCAACTGGCTAACTCTGCCACTCAGATGGAATTACACTATCACTTTTTCCATTTCTACCATTTGTAGTCCTCGTTGATCTTGCTCAAACTCACGCTTTGTTCCCCCCCTCCTCAGAGCTTCCCCCTGACCGCAAGAGCCAAACATACCTTATTCATCGCACACCACCACTTGGATCCATCATGATCATCACCGAGTGGTTACTCTAGCGATAACCTCAGGTCAATACATAAATGTGACGAACATCATACAAACACCAATATGGTCTCTACCTTCAATCCCCTTCCACGGAGTGCTATTATCCATCGCGTGGTGTCGGCTGCAATCAGTGTGCCCTCTTATGCCTACTGTCTGCGTCAATTCTCAACAACGAAGGCAAGATGGCCGAGCGGTCTAAGGCGCCACGTTAAGGTTAACCCTTAATCTGAGTTACAACTCAAATCCGTGGTCCGAAAGGGCGTGGGTTCGAATCCCACTCTTGTCATAGTCTTTTGCATTTTTGCTGTTCTGGTGATGCTCCGGATGCTGAACTTCACTCTTTTTTTGCTGGTGTCTATCTACACCACACTGAAAGTTCCAAGTGGTTGCTTTTGGTATTAGTTAATTTGGTAGTTCAGGACGTGACTGCCTTTTAGCATTCATGTGGCATTTTGAAGGGTCTATTCGTGTGAGCATCTGGTTAATCTCAGGCTTTTGGATTTCAAGTGTTTATATTCCATTCGATGAGATGCGCTTAATATGGTCAATAGTACGTAAACCTTGACACGCAGGACATGTATTTGGTTCAGGACAACACTTATGATTTGTCTTTCAGGAAATTTGAGCAAGGGCTCATCCAAAGGATCAAATCACCACACCAGCAGCATTGGGCCGTATGACCAAGTTGTTCTGTGCTGTGAGTTGGTAGATTCGACTTCGGAGTACCAATGTTCATATGTCAGCCTTGAGAATCTTTATCTATCGTTCCAAGACTCGCACATAGAGAACCATCAGAATCGAACGTGAATGTCTCGCATGTAATAAGCTACAACAAAGCGGGCACGCGACCTCATACCGTCAACATCTGCTTTTACCGCGTCAAGCGGTACGTACAATCCAGGGACTCGACTGCGAGTATGTCCTGATTGTCCCAGGGCTAACATAGACATGCTTATCCAAAGCTATCGTCGGCTTGAAGGAAACACTTCGGGGTCTGCACGACCATCCCTTTCCATTGTACGGTCCTCAAAGCTCAACCCGAACCCATTTCTCTTCTCGGCACTATCCAGCGAAGAAGCTGCCAATATCCTCACACCCGCAGACTGCCGTTTCACGTCATCCACCTCCAAAACTTCCACATTGGTACTCCTAGCACTACTGCGGAAGCTCCCAAGCACAATGTCCCTCTCACTCTCTGTTTCTGTCGCCCTTGCCCTTGTCCATGGCCCCTTGTTCCGGCTGGTCACACCTCTCGACTGTCCCTGCCATTGATATTGATGCGTTTCAGGCCTGAGAACATTCCGTTCTGCTCCATTACTAACGTAATCACCGGCACCGGCACCGACACCGACACCGTGACTACCGTTGCTCTTCCCGATGTTACTCTCCAATATGGGGAATACCCTGACCAGCAACTGGCGCATGGCAGGCAAGCAGGCGCAAATGACGGCGACGTGGTATTCGACGGCAGACCAAACGGCTACGGGGTAGTAGTCCCAGGTTACGTTGGTAGAAGGCTGGAAGGCGAGGAGGGAATGGAGGCGGATTATGGAGATCATTGTGTCGCTGGGGAAAGTATTAGCAACGGGCCTGGGTAAGGGGGGCAAAAGAGTGAGGAACACCACGAGATGGAAGATGTCAAGAGGCAGATAGAAGAAACTTACAAAACTCCTACACACAACATCAAACCCACCGCCAACTTCTTCTTCCAATCCATGTTAAGTTTTCGGAGCTGAGACAGCGGGATAGCCATGATCCAGAGGTCGAGGACGATGGTGACGATGGACAGGGTCCATGCCGAGGCGTTGATGTTGTCACTGTTATGTTTTTTTTGTTTTTCACGATTAGCAATCTGTTCCTCTTCCTCTTCCTCTTCCTTTTCCCTCCATTTTCCCGCCCTTTTCACTTCTTTTCTTTATTCTCCCCCCCCTCTTAGCACACAAGACGGAAAGCAAATGAAAAAGAAATACTCACCACCGCCCCTCATGCTCCCCATCCCACCCTTCCCAAAAAACTTTGACAGACGGCTTACACCCCACCGGCAACAAAAACACGCCTCCCACCAGGACCACGGTCCCCACGGTCCCCCACAACACCCTCCTCGTCCGCTTCGACTCGTCCCCAAAGATCCGCAAATACATGAACAAGAACGGCATCTTCACATACGCCATAATCGCCACGTAATACTCAATCAACACATAAAACACTTTCAAGAACCACGTCGCCTCCTGGGGCGTCAACGTCCACACATCCCTCCCGATCCCTGCGCGAGCGAGCGAATGGGCGATGAGTACCGTGTAGGGAATACCCAGGGGGATACTCAGAAAAATGACCCAGTCGTCGAGCCCGAGACGGTGGCGGCCGCCGCCGCCGCCGGAGGAGGGGTGGTGGGTGAGCAGTCGAAAGAAAAGACGGAGGAGGACGAGGAGGGGACTGAGCGTGCCGAGGACGAGTGTCAGGATGACTAATTGGGAGGAGCGGTTGCGGGGCGTGTCGTGGCAGAGGGTGGCGGTTTGGTTGAGGGCGGTGAGTAAGGGGATTGGGCGGCAGGAGGTGGTGAGGCAGGAGGTGAGGGAGGGGCGGTGGTGAGGGTCTGGAGAGCATAGACAGGTGAGGAGTTCGGACGGTGTTGGGGAGGAGGTGTTGTTGTCGTTGTTGTAGGAGCAGGGCAAAAGCGTGAGGAGCGGGGTTATGCACTCGTCCTAGGAATGGAAAGAGAGGGTGTTAGCTTCCTAGGTCTGTATGTTTAAAATGGCTGTGATAAGAGTGGTGTGGCTTGACCTCGAGAATCACAATGTTTCATGTAGTGTTCAGGGGTGTGTGGACCTACCGCGCAACTAGGATAACCTTCCAGGATCTCTGAGATAACTGTCTTTGAAGTATTGTAAGCTCTCACCGGCGGGGAGAGAAGAAACAGGAACAGAAGAACTGCAATAAATAGATCCCAAAGCGACAAGGAGCGCCTCATGACTGAAGAAATGCCCATTGTCTTTCTTCTTTCCTTGCCCCTTGGCCCACGTATACGTATGACCAGATCAAAAACCAAAACAAAAAGAGGCTCAACCCAGGATTGACGTTGAGGTAAAGTAGATGGAAATAAGTCAAGCTCGGTAGCTCCAGCTCCTAGTATAGAGCTAGTAAAATATACAATGTGGTGAAACACAAAGCTTATTTCCCACGTGCTGCTGCTGCTGCTGCTGCTGCTGCTGCTGCTGTCCTATTGTGGAAAGATAGAGAACCAAAAGAAGAAAGGCGAGAATATCAAAGTATCTGAACAATGGAGAAAAACTGTGGTATTTGAGAATGACCAACAACCATGAAGTACAGGTAGGATGGAGTACAGAGGAAACTATGATGACGGCGTACACGGACGGAGACACGGAGTGCCGCAGAAGTAGTACTGTATACTACTAGGTAGATCGTGTCACCGTCACTGGTGTCTGGTCTCCAAAATCTCCCATAACATGAGGTAGTCTGTACATACACACGTCTTTATACGGATTGCAGGTCCATATACAATCGCATATGATCTAAAGCAAGCAGCCTACTCACATCCGTCTTCGGTATAGCTATTGTATAGATGTCAGGCATATATGAAAGCATGGAAGCCATGTTGTCAGAAGCACAGTGTCCCTGTGCTACCCGTCTCTGCATCTCTGAGTATGTGCGTTCCTTGCGTGTGTAACTGTAACAAACTTCGGTTGTCCCACGAGCAGCAGGGACTAGCAGCAGGCACAAAGGCCATCCAGCATCTATGTGTATGTAAATTGAAAGGGGAATTATCGCATTCAGAACACCCTACCCAGTATAGACAACCAAAGTCATTCGGCATCACTATTCCCCTGCTCCCCGGTTATCGCCTTTGGGGTTGTCCAAGTCCAGATACATGGATTCCTGGGGCTCTCAGATCTATTGCACCCACTGGGTCGTTCGCCAAGTGCTGTTTTCTGTGCATATGTGTAGTGCATTTCATATCTCTCGAAGTGCCTGTACCTGTGTCACTTACACAGCAGCAGCGCATATGCATGTGTAACCTGTGTATAAAGAGATCCGGCTTTCTTCCTTTTGTCCTTCCTTTGCCCAAGTCCTTTGGTACTACCAAGTACCGGAAATTGAGGTATGTAGAACGTAGAACAACGGGGCAAAGCCTCCTTGAGGTAGATCGTGTTGTGATACCTTGCTTCACTTCTTGAATTTGTGTCTCCCGGATTTGTGTAAGTCGAGAGAGCGGCTATAAATTGACCGGGAGGGTATCAGACAAATTTGATAGTGGTTCCTTTGTAAGGATGCGTAACCTGATGCGTGCCAGGTTAGCACATATCAAAGCTACTTGGACGCGAGGACCCTCCTCCACCTGACATTTCTGTTTCCACCAATGTGCAAGCGAGTATGGCCATGCCCTGAGTTGGGTGCAAAGTGGCAGCGCCTCTCCCATTGCTTTAGGAGAATATCCCCATATGATCCCATGCACGACGTATGGAAGAGGTGTGGAAGGGACGCGGATGAAACAAGACAGGAGGGCTCGAGGATGTCTGAATAGTTTACACATGCGAGTAGAGCCACGTGCATCATGGTCTGGGTTTGACCCTTGTAGCAGTCTGATATTGCCACGGGCAGGCATCGCCAGACACCCAGATTCCAGCCTTATGACGTGAAGAGGGCGGGAAAGAAAGGTGTGACTGGTAGACAGAAGAACGTGGCCCTCATCGTCGACCTCAAAACTGTTACTCGATTCCCGGATTAACGCAGATGTCATGGGAGGGTTGCACATGTTTGCCCTGGCGAATGGTCGTAGCGGTCTGCTCCTGTTATGAACAAACAAATGTACCTAGCCGTCCAGATATCCGGGTCGGCATATAAGCCCATTCCGAAGTTCACCGCGAAGTTGGTTGCCATGTGAAACCATATTGGGTCGACCAGGGAGATGGTCGAGATCTTAGTCAGGTACCATTCCCAAATAGTGTGCTTCATGAGGTGAATATATCAAGGCAGATCGAAGAAGGGTACTTTTGGTGAAAGACGCACGTTTATTTACAGCATAGGATCCTGAGTAAACCCACCTGAGGGGCCTTATGCCGACTTGTCAGCGAGCTTCTCCTTCATCTCGGACTTGATTCTGGTGATGGTGCCAGAACCGCCATAGACCATGGCGGTGTACACCATGGCCACACTAGCGCCAGCATTGAGAACCCTCAAGGCCTGCTCACCGTTGGTGATTCCACCAGAGGCAAACAGAACCTTTTGCGCAGGGCTCTTGTCGGACTCGGACTTGAGAGCATAGCCGTCCAGCATCTTGCGGTACCTCCCAATCAAATTAACAGTACGATCGAAGAGAGCAGGGCCAGAGAAGCCTCCCTCCTCGTGGAGAATCTTGGGCTCGTCGTCGATCAGCTTGACGCCCTTGGGAACGATGCCGGTCCGGCGCTTGGTGGTGTTGCCGACAATAACACCGTCGACACCGCTGTTCCACACAGCCTCCACAACACCTTCCATCTGTGTGTCATCATCCTCATCGGGTGAAACCTTGACCATGACTCTCGGCTTGGTCTTCCTCTTGGTTTGCTGGGCCGCATCCACAACCGCAGAAAGAAGCTTGGTCAAAGGTTCGGTAGCCTGCAGGTCGCGTAGGCCGGGGGTGTTGGGGCTGCTGACGTTGACGACAAGGACATCGGCGTAGGGGGCGAGCTTGTCGACACAGTAGACGTAGTCGCGAATAACCGCATTGACGTCCTTCTCGTCCGTCTTCTTGTTCTTGGCGATCTGAACACACAAGAGACGGCCGGGGTGGAGACTGCCGGGAGGGATGCCATCAGTGCCCTCCTCGTTCAGCACCTCGTTATCGGTGAGGCCGACAGAGCGGGCGAACTTGCGAAGGCGTTCGCGCAGGCGGGTAGCCATGGCGTCAGCGCCGCGGGAGTTGAGACCATAGCGGTTGATCAGGCCGTCGACCGAGGGAATGCGGAAAACTCTGGGCTTGGGGTTGCCCTCCTGAGGGAAAGGAGTGCAGCCACCCACCTCGACGACACCGGCACCGAGGGCGAACAGGGGATCAGGGATTTCGGCGTCCTTGTCGAGACCAGCAGAGATGCCGATAGGGTTGAGGAGCTGCTTGCCGAACACATTGACCGACAAGGGGCCGTTCGGACTCTCGGGAACCCTCTCGCGAATGTGGAGGCCAGTCTCATAGAGACCCTTTAGGGCGGCGGTTCCAACATGGTGGGCTTCTTCGGCATCGGGGAAGATGGTGCGAAGGAGGGGAGGAACGAGGTACTGGTGGACCGAGGCGCGCGTGTCTGTGGCGTAGTAGTAGCCGACACCGAGGACGGCAGCAAGAGCGGTGGCATAGGCGGAGAGCTTTAGACGGCGGGAAAGGCTCGAGGGATCGACGACGGCAGCTTTGGTGGGCTCGGTGGGGGTAGCCGTGGTGGTGGTGGTGGCGGTGGTGGTCGTCGTCGTCGTCGGCGTTGTTGTCGAGTTTGGACGACGAGGAAAGGACTGGAATCTTGGCTTGGGCGCAAGAGGGCGGAAGGCCGCTGAGAGAGCAGGTCTTGTCCTGAGGTAGGGGGCGGCCATTGTGAGGGCTGTCGAGTGTTTGCTGGACCAAGCGAACACTCACTGTTTTGGCGGAGAAGAGAGAGGAAGGTTGGCTTGTGTTGAGACTTGAAGCGGGAGGAGAAGCGAGAGCCAAGGGAAAGAAAGGTGGAGTTGAACGGCGACGGGCGATTAGATGGGACGGGGACGACTCGGAGCCGGAAGCTCACCATGAGGTGCCCTGTCGTTCCACCTGTACCGAAACTCCAGCCGCTGTCTGGTGTTTCTTGCCCGACTCAGACCACCGAGAGCGGAGACCCCACCAGTTTTGGGCTGATGTCAACTGGAGAACAGGCGGGTACCTGACTCCACCACCACTATAATTCCCACCCACTGCCATGTGCCCCTGGGTTGCCCTGATTAGGTACCTAGGTTGAAGATGGAATGGAGGTCGTTCCCGTCATCAGTGCCCGGGCGCCTTCTTTGAAAAACAGTTCCATTACATTGACACAGCATCATCTGACTGTTCCTCCTCGTTTATTACGGTACCATGTTCCAGTCGGGAAGAACAGCGGAGATTCAAGAAAAACAATAAAATTGTATTCGCTCAACTGAAACGATACAGGTATCTCTATAATGTCGATGCAACCAACAAAAACTGCCCCAAGAACGCCGACCCATGCAATGCCAGATGTCTACAACTAATATGCAACCCCAAAATTGGCAAAAATAACCACCTTTCCTTTGGTTCCCCGGTGAAAATGCTCCCTACCCTCCTCTTATCGCGGCCCGTATTCGCTAATTCGCAGCCGCCATCGCCATCTCTGGTCGCGTCGAGAGCTCTACCTGTCGCGCCTTCAACTGGGTGGGTTCCGCTTCCATTGCTTTTGCCGCCAGCGCCGGCGCCGCTTGTTCGATCGCCTTCCCATCCTCGGCCCTCCGATTCAAGAAACTCAGATACGTCTGCCACCCAACCGCGACCACACCCGCAAACAGCGACCGGTACTCCATCGGGATGAACGTGAAGCTGAATGCCGTCACGGCCGGCCAGAGCTTGCACGAGTTGACAAAGCTCACGGGGACCGTGACCCGGATGCGCTCCACGATATCCTTCCAGCTCTCGCCCGCAAGAAAGGCCTGCATGCCGAAGAAGTACGAGTTGAAGATCGGGGTGAAGCAGAGCTGGTTGACCACCACCTTGGTGCCCAGCGAGAGGATGCGCGACGAGTAATTGAAGTTGCTGGACAACCACAATGTCCTGCAGGCGCAAACCAAAACACGTCAGCCTTTACGTTCTTTCTCGGATTGCATCATCACATGTCCAAGACAAGACGAAAACATAGAGGAGGGCTTGCGCCTACCATCTGAAACTGGGAATCGACGATATCGACCCGATAATCAGCGACCGCACCGTCCGCTTGGGATCATAGTCCTTCCCGCCCATCCTTTGCGCCGAAATATCAGAAAAGAAGTAGATGACCAGCGACGTGGCCACCTGGGTGGTGTATGGTCTCTTGCGCTGGGCGCGCGCATATGCGAAGGCTGCCCTTGTCAAAGGCCCGAGCCGCTGCCAGAAGGGAAGGTTAGGGACATTGCCCGGTGTCGGAATCTGCTCGCCGGCCGTGGGAGGTTTGGTTGAGTATTGCGCCCGGCGCTGGCGGACATGGCGAAGAAACTCGACTTTGCGCCGAAGTACGGCTCGAAGTAGTAAGTCGGCTGCCATACTGCTGCTGCTGTTCTGTTTACGCTACCAGGTATGGTATCTGTGTCGCCCGATGTCGCTCGTTCGTGGTGCGATCCCGTCTCTAGTTCTAGCAGTGATCGCTTCCTGATATTCGCATCGCAAAGTCTCTAAGCGCAACAAGAAGAAGAGGTAGGGAAAAAGAAACCTGAATGTGACGCGAATAAAGAGAACAACGGCTTGTTACGGCCTGGTCAAGGGAGCCCGATCCAGTGACAAGGCGCACTCTAGTTAAGACCTCTCCCCCAGATGACAGGATCCACGAGATCTTCTAGCTGACCCACTTTAGGGGGGACCGGCGTCGCTCTAAAGATGTTCGATGGCATGTACCTCTACGCCCTGGAATGTATGGCAAGGTACACTACACCACGCTAAATTGCCCTGATGATGCTCGCCCCTATTTTTGCCTTGTTGTTCCCTGAATTCCGGGCCGCTCAGGGGGCTCCCGTCTGTGCTGTCTGTGCGGATTTGCCAGGTCAGGAACCGCTGGAATGTCTCTGTTTCGCCTCGCTGTCACAGCGTCTCCAGCAACGTGGTTGGGCGTGAACGGTCTTAAAGGGCCAAAAGGGGGCAAACAAGGCACAATGTCAACATTGGGCTAGCCAGTCACGCAATCAAGGCCGCAGCAATGGTCACACCGGCACATGTTTTAACTGCGGGAGGGTACTCAGGCAGGTGATGTGGAAAAAGGTCCGGACACTCGATGGGTCTTGTTTGGTACAAGCGTGTCCGAACTTTCATGTTTCCACACGACCTGCCAGGCAAATCTGTACATAAGAACGAAAACAACCATCAAAAAAATATATATATATATATATATACTTCGCTGGGAAACCGCTTGGTGAAAACCCAGATCCCACTTGGGATTCGCTGTTGGTTAGTGATACTCGCTATATGTTAGTCGCTATTGGTTAGTCGCTATTGGTTAGTAATGCTCGCTATTCGCTATTGGTTAGTGATACTCGCTCGTTCGCTGGTGGTTAGTCGATACTCGCTCGTTCGCTGTCGGTTAGTAATACTCGCTCGTTCGCTCGTTAGGTTCGCTCGGGACAAGGATACTCGCTAGATGTTCGCTGTAGATAGGTTATATTCGCTATGGAAAATCTACGCTAAGAGGTGAGTACTCACCATGGGAGAGTGCCTAGGACGTGCCCAGACATCTCTCCCATAGTAAGGTTTGGCGAAAAGTTGCCCTCGACGCGAATCGAACGGATGAACTTGAGGTTGAACACCCAAGGAAGGTGCAACCCACGTGGCCGCTCCGGCACTAAACCATTTCCGGCTGCTTTTATCCACTTGACACAAACGCTAAGCCTATATAGGCAACTTCGAATCTCTTCCCCCACACAGACAGCTGCCTGGGTTCGGATGAACGGTTGTGCTCAATGCTGGCCGGATGCCCGACATTTGTTTCATCTTATCGACAAGTGTTCGTTCACAAGATGAAGGGATCGCGATTGCCAATTTGCGACAACAAGGCTTGACCATATATTACTCATATTATTAGGTATCCTCCAATATACCAAAATGGCCATCTCGAGGTTGGGTATCAAGTGGAAGTTGCTGTCTTTCCATCCCGTTCCTCCCGTTCCTCCCGTTCCTCCCGTTCCACCCGTTCCTTCCGTCCCATCGCGTCCAACTTCATCTCATCTTACTTCAGCTCGTAACCCGGCGGCTGCACTGCATCCCGTTCCTTTTCATCCGTAGAGGAACCAAGGGCAGCCACCACAGAGCTCTCGATGCTCGCCTCCTTCGCAATAACACCCGGCGGTTCACCATCAGACGTAGAGGTAGAGGTAGAGGTAGAAGTGGAACCACCACCATCCTCCGCCTCCAACTTCCTCAAATTTACCGGCCTCTCCGGCACCATATACACCACCGCCGACGTCGCCGGGATCGTAAACCCAAACATGGCAAACGCAATGATCAGGTTCACCATGGGCGCGACCTGCGCCGCGCCAATCCCAAACGCCAAGCACGAGCCCACGCTCTCAAAACTTCGCACAATCCCCACTGCCAATCCCAACGTCTCGAGATCATCGAAAAAGGCGCCAATGAGCCAGTACACAAACATGTAGTGACTTTCGTTGAGGAACCTGAGAATGACCATGGACGCGAACCCGCGGCCGAAGCCGGGGGTGGCCCAGTCGAGCGTGATCGGGGTCCCTGCCGCTTTCAGGTCGCCGTATAGCTTCTCGTTGGCGGTCTGCCAGCCAAAGGTTCCCAGCATGAGAATAACAAAAAAGGCCCAGGTGAGTCGGGCGACGGTCGGGCGCGAGAGGGATTGTCGGTCGTAGAACCAGCCCCAGAAGATGTTGGCGGCCGTGGCGACGATGCCGGAGACGAGGGAGCCGAGGGTGCGAGAGCGGACGGAGAAGCTGTTGGCGGGGTGTTAGTTTTTGACCACTCCAGGTAAGATCGAGGGGAGGTAATAGGGGGGCGGGGGGGGGGGGAAGGGAAAAAGATGACATACTACTTGGTCATATAAATCCCCAGATAAGTGCTATTCCACTGAAACCCAATCAGGATCGGTACTAGCAAGTACATCTGCCTGCGCTTAAACAGACTCCAAATCTTCTTGAACTCGCCCTTGACCGTCTTATTCAACGTCGGATCTCGGAGTCTCGTCCCATCAGCCTTGATCACCTTGTGCGGCGACGACACCAGCAACGCAAACGGCAACCCAAGACACTGCAGCGCAATCAGCACCAGGTACGTGGTATACCCGACTTTGCCCCTGCCCTCCTTCTTCACGTTGAGCGAAAGCTGGATCGAGGCGCCAATCAGCTGGCCCAGCTCGCGCAGGCCCAGCCAGATGCCCGTAAACTTGCCGCGGTCCTTGATGTCGGCGTAGCCGAGCGCGATGGCGCCCTCGGAGGCCCACAAGGCGGAGGCGGCGATGCCGCAGAGGGCGCCGCCGAAGAGGACAAACCATTCGGTTCCGTACCGGTTGTTGACGTACAGCGAGGCGGAATAGGGCGCGTAGCCGAGGGTGCCGATGATGAGAACCCATTTGATACCGATCTTGTTGGAGAGGATGGAGAAGAGGGAGCAGCCGAAGACCATGATGCTGGTTGGGGTGTTATTTTTGGGGACCATGCGACTGAGGGGAAAGGAGAGAGAAGGAGACATACCCAAAAGTCAACGAGTTCGATCCGTTCACCAAGTACGGCTCCTGCGCGCCGCCGGCACCCGTGCTGTTGAGGGCATTCCAGACACCGGGCTGGGTGAAGGAGATGAGGCCGACCATGATGACGTTGAACAGAGGGCTGCGGTACCATCGAGTGAACCTCGATACCGGCTTGGTTATTTGCTCGTCAGCGTCTGACCCCGTCGAGACGGGGCCGAGCTCGACCTTCGTTTCCTTGTTGTCTGTCAAGGACATCTTGTCTAGGTCCCTTCCAGCGGTTGGTCCTATGGGCTGCAGGACTCAAGGTTTCAAACAACAACAACAAGATCCAGAGGGTAATTCCGGTCTTTCATCACACACACCCAAAACCACCGGGACCTCGCCCGTCTTTATGTGATTATCCCACATCCCACATCCTACATGGGATATCTCCGCGTCTCCATCTCCCATGGCGATAACGACGGGCAAAATGACTGGGCTGAATGCGGACCCTTTTTAGCTTGCCTTCTTGCATACATACGCATTGCATAGGGACCGCAGTGTGACTCTACATCACATAGTAAAAGCGCAAAAGTGGAGGAGGCCAGAACTTTGACAACCCTCCCTCGACCTCGACCTCGGTTACGATTATTACTGAGTTTTCTCTCTTGGCTCGTTTCCAGCACGGAGAATTCGTCAAAATAGGTGGAAATTATCGATGATCCCCACGCGATGCGGATTGTGTGTGGGGGGCATACAACGATATTGATCCATACCCTCCCCGTCCTGACCCTTCTGCGCGAGTCGTGGTCGTTGGTGGTGGTGTTGTCGACTTTTGTAGGTACACTACACTATACTATAGTAGTGTAATGGTAGCGAATAACCTCAAAAGGAGTTTAGCGGTTCGGCAATCTGTCTGGAGAAGCGGTACTATTAAGGTTTAGGTTTACTATGGACCAAAAAAAAAGCGTTACGTAGTGGAGCAAGCCAAGCCTCAAAGATGGGCACTTGTTGCATCTCACCATTGCTTAGCACCATCACGACATCGGCCGCTAGAGGGAAGCGATGACTGTAACCTTGTCACCGTTACTAACGACAAAGCACTTTGTCAACCCCTGGGGGTGGTGGATGGCTCGCATGGCAACGGTAAACCACGGTTTAGACGTTCATCTTTGAAGACATTCCATTCCTATCTTGGCTTCGGCGTGCTTACAAGGATCCCTTTGCGCCATCCACTCCATTGCACCACTTGACCTTTGCCAGCTCGAACTTCAGACTGCTTCCAGAGCAATGTATCATGTAAACAATAGGTTGGGGGGTCTCCGGGCAATTGGCTTGGGATTTCTCCGAACGGGAGTTGAGAAAATAAAAATAAAAATTGTATACTGGATTGGGATAGGGTCATAGGGGACCACTGGGTCTAATGTGCCTGAACTAGACCGGTTCATCCTTCTCCTGTTTTCAAAAACCACCTTTTGTGTATTCGCTATTCAGCTATAACCCAAAAAGGGTGCTGGTAGCATATACACAGTAACTGCTAAACCCCCTCTCCTTAATCACCACCTCCACCCCTCCTCGTCGAACTCCCCAAATAATCAATCGGGTTCCGGCACAACGGGCACGTGTTCTTGTTACTGTTCTGGAACCACTTGTACAGGCACAACCTGTGGAACAAGTTATTGCATGTGCTGCATCTCTTGTCGGGCAGCTTCTTGTCCGCCGACACAACCGCGTAGCAGATGGGGCACTCGGTATGGCCCTTGAGCGCGCCAATGATGTTTCGTCGGAAGGCGGCCAGGCCGTCCGTGATGCTGCCGTTGGCGAAAGTGATGACACCTTGCGTGGCGCGCACCCAGCTCTGCCACTTCTTCTCGTTGACGGCCACACGGTTCTCGCCAATGACTTCGACTGACTCGAGAGGGTAGCCGGCGGGGATCTTGATGGCGATGGAGGCAAAGTCTTCGTCGATCTCGTAGCCCGCTGAGACTTCCTTGGCCGTGCGGTTGACACGCACGCGGAGCTCCTTCTCGTCTTCTTGGGGAGCTTCTTGCGAGGAGGCCCAGTCGTTAACCTCGTCGAGGGCATCCGAGATTAGAAGAGGTGCATAGTACTTGGCCATCCAGGAATCGAGGGCAATCTTGGTCTGCTTGCTGCGCAGGTCGAGATACCATGACTTCACGAGTCCAGGGAGGAACTTGAGCGAGAGATAGAAGAGATGGACGAGTAGCCACTGCATATCGCGCTCTTTGGTTCCTTCTTCAGACTGGCTGACGTCGTAAGATCGGATATGCTCCGCGCTGAACGTGTTCTTATCGAGGTTCAGCGCTTGGCCGGTGGAGTGCCCAAGAACGTCAAACATCAGCTCGAGCAAAGCATTCAGCGAGTTGTCAGCTTTGAGGGAGTCCGTATATTGCTTGCGCACTTGAAGAGGAGCCTGGTTGTACGCATCAAAAACGAGGTGCCAACCAAGGAGGTAAGAGCGAACATCCACAGGGAAGCCCGCAAGCTCCTCGTCTGTGTATTTCTCCAGTTCCGGGACAGCTTGAATGATGGAGAGCAGCTCATCAGGGACTTTGGCGACTGCAGAAAGAGTCAGCATACATGGTCATTGGTACGTAGAACAAGTCGAGAGAACATACCCTTTTCTTCCAGAAGAGTCTCCAGGACTTCCTCTTCTTGCTGAGCGGGCAGGGCCCGGTGGAGAAGACCAAATGCGGCTGTCTGAACCTCCCGTGAACCGGAAGACAACAACCCATAAAGGTTGGTCAACAAATCCTTCTCAGATGTGAGATGCTTGAGGGGAATTTTCTGGACTGCCCTGCAGAGAGTCTCGTCGAGTATTTGACGAGCCGTGTTGACTACATCATGTGGTAGCTCAAGCAGCCGGATGAGCGCCTTGGACCGGTCAACTGCGGTCTCTTCCAAGGCCTCGACAAGGTCATCATTGGGATCCTCCAAAGTCTCCATTGATGATATGAGCCTAATGGAGGGCAAAACATAAGCCGGCCATCGCTGAGGGGTATCGTTTCTGGCCTTCTCCCACAACAAAAGGCAGTAATCGATGGCTTCCCGCCAGTACGGCCCATACACCTGGGCGACATTGGGCAGGATGCGGTGGATGCCCTTGCATACCTCGGCGGTAAGGCCAAAGGTCATCTCGTCAGGAGTTTGCACCCACGTAGTGAATTGTTTAAGAGCAAAGACGAGTTTGCGCTGCTCAACTGGTGTCTTTGCTGGAGGGTAGACTGAAAGACAGATGTTCAGGAGTACCACGTTGTACAGGGTCTTCGGTGATGATGGGAAGCATCCTACAATGTCGGACACAAGACGGTTGTAAAGATTTGCGACAGCTCTGGAAGAAGCAAGTCCTTCGTCGAACCCGGTAAGGAAGGCGATGGCGGCAAAGACAGTCTGCGGTGTGGCTTTCATAATACCAAGCTTGTTGAACCACTCGTCGAATTTGGCGCCGGCAGGGTAGCCATGCACGCTCACTAGAGCCTGGAACAGTTCAGTGAGGGCCTTGGATGCGTACAATGCCTTGGCACTGAAGTCCACAGCCTGCTGAAGCAAGGACTGGATCAGCATTTCCGCCAAACTGGTTCCATCAAGGTCGCCTTCTTTCCAGCTCGCCGAAGCCCCGGCCACTCGGGCAAGTAGCGACGTGCCTAGATCCAAGAAAGACTGAATCTCATCAGATCTTTCTGTTCTGATATCCTCAGAGGCAGGCAAACTCCAGAGTCCATTCTCCTTCATGACGGTCAAGTCGTCATTCGCAAGAACGGCAGTCAGGAAGATGAGCTCCAGGAGGTCCGCCTGAACGCTTTCCAGGTCTACGTCAGTGAAAAGATTGGTGGTGTAGATGGCCATCCTCGCAGGAATTGACCGGCCCTGACGATCCCTTTTCTGGGTCGTTAGGGTGCTACCCTCGCTCTCTGTCGCCAGGAAGTATGCACCACCAAAACTGCTGGTGATAGACAGGGAGGGATCTGGGTTATCCCGCAAAAAGCTGTAGAGCTCAGTATTCCACGCCTTCGCTGATGGGAGAAGGTCAGTCAATGGAACACCAGAGCTCAGGATCTCCTTGGCATGGCGGATCAAGGTGTTGATATCAAGAGAAGAAGGATCGGCCTCAGCCAAACTAAGGCGAATGACTTCAAGCCACAACTTGTTCCCGCCATACTGTTTCTGAATGAGAGATCTTATAGCCGCAACCTTGGTCGCCTTTTCAGAGTCCGAAATTTCCTCCAGGGATAAGAGCCTCGTGAACAGATCAACCGGGGCATCTGCGAACAGGGCCGACTTGTTGCGAAGTAACAGATCAAGAGCTTTGAACTCAGGATCATATTTTCCAGCCACACCAATATCCTGCGCAAACGAGCTAGCAAGAGACTGTAGCGTTTTGTCATCCACAACAGAATGAGAGATGCTGGCTCTGCAAAGTTGTTCTACAACGGGAGACGAAGGCTCCTCCTTGAAAAAGTCCTGCCAGGCTTCGACAATGAAGTTTTGCAGTGCCTCGCTCTTCTGCGCAACCGTTTGAGGAAGAGGAACGGACACCAGTTCCTTGACGATTGGCGCGCCGGAAGGGAAGCCATGGCTCAAAGCAGCGTCAATAAGCTTTACCCAGACCTGCTCGGAGAAGTCAGGCTGATCAGGAGTAACGGCGCCAAGGCAAGATGCCAGAAACGGGAGTGACCGAGAAACGACGATCTTCTCGAAAGCTTCTTGGTCGTCGAGTGGGAAAACCTTCTTGATCAGATCGCTCTTGGCACACAGGACTGGAGCCTTGGTGAAGGCGGCTTTTAGGACAGCCGCAGCACAGAAGGGCTTGTAGTTTCGCCTGGCAAGCAGATCTTGTGCGCTTTCCAACAATTTTCTTGAGGTTGAAGCGACCACACTCGGAAGATCAGCATCGCCATCAAAGCTCTGTTGGCTGGGTGCCCCCCTCAGGAAACCTTGTACTAGAGTGAACCAGCGATCACCTTGGGCTGCCAGCTCTAACTGAGACTTTTCATAATCGGGAGAAACTTCAGGGAGAGAGTTGGAAAGACCCGCAGCAAAGTCATCACCAAGCTTCTGCCATTCTTCCTTTGCCGATGACCGTACTTGCTCGTTTGTTGTGTATGGTACAATCTTCCATGCCTTAAACACGTGTGGAGGCTGCGCATAGGCCCACGTCGATGTTTCCGTGGAAGGATGCAAGTATTCCCGAGTTAATGGGTACAGGTTTTCCTGAAGAAAATCCGGGCTTGGGGTAGAGCCCGCGGTAATACGATCGACAGTGTTAAGATAACAGGCCCAAGCAGACGCGGCATTTTGACGCCGCTCCTCACGGCTCGTGATGGCAGTTCTCATGGACTTGAGGAACGCCGGGGCATTCGCAGCGTAATCTGGGGAAGATGTTGGCAAAATGGCAAGCAACTGATCCAGCTCTGTCCAGAACTCATCCGACCCTCCCTGGGAACCCTTCTGGACCAACGGCCGCAAGCGGTCCAAGGGACTCTTGCTGCCCCAAACCTTGGGAAAACGTTTTGTAACGCTGATCAATGCCCTCAAAAGGTCCACGGCTGAGCCTCTCTGTTCCTTTTTGGGGCCTTCCGCCACCAGGACCTTGCCAACATCCTTCAGTTTGGGTTCCAAGAGACTAGGCTTGTTGTCGAGGTAACTTGCGACGAGCTGGTAAAAGGCGCGGCGTACGGACGCATCATCCGAGGCTGCCAAGGTCCAAAGAGTATCGGCGTCGAAGAAGCGCTTCAGTTCGTCGGGGTATTGGTCGTCCTTGACTGTGGGCAACAGGTGCTGGATCATGGCCATACTACTTCCGAGCACGCGGTAGTACTTGGCCTCCATATCCTCCTTGGATGTCGTTCTCTCGTCACTCAGAGAGTCGGCTGTTTCTCGGATGGCCTCGTTGGAATATTCGAGGAGCTTGCCCTGGAACGCGATCCAGAACTTTGCCTTCTTTTGGTCCGAGTCGAGGATGTGAGCCGAGACGGCGAGAGCAGCGCGGGCGACTCCCTTGTCCTTGTCGAAAGTGCCGGCAACCCATGGGCCGACCAGCTTCGGTAGGGTCTTTTCAATGCGCTTCTTGGCTGACTTGACGAGCTCGAGGAGGAGGTTGTGGGAGAGTTCTCGGACACGGCGGTTGTTGTCGATGGCGACGCGGGGGTATAGTTGAGCCCAGACGTCTATGACGGAGTCGTCGACGGGCTGGTCGGACTTTTTGACGCATGCCAGTATCTCTTCGAGAGCCTTGGACTTTGTTGTGCTGTCTCGCTTGAGGAGGTTCTTGAAGGGCACGATGACGTCTTGGGGGACGCTGGAGAGGTCGGGAGGCGGAGCGACGTAGGATAGCGAAGCTGTTGACGACGAGAAGGCGCCAAAGCCGCCGGAACCAAATCCTCCTTTCTTCATGGTGGCCGTGTGTCGTTGGCTAGAGATACGTCGGACTTGAGTGATTCAGAGGCCAGATTCGACTATAAAGGCGAGGAAGCAATAAAAAAGAAGGCTTATAAAGGCACGGCGAAGAGATGCCAGAATGCGATAGCTGGAGAAACGCCGTCTTGACCTAGCTTAGAGCTGTGGATGAAAAATAATGACACTCCGTTCAAAGCTCAGTCGCGCTCATAATCCGAGATGTCTATTAGAGGAGCGAGTACAAAGTTGCCAGGTGTTTAGTGCAAAACTTCATGCCACCATCGCGAGACACTCTTGGCTGTTACGACCGCTGTGGTTACGGCGATGAGCCTGCCGGTATGATGATGATACTCGGCTTCAATGACGGCCTTCTCGGTCTACCTTTCCTGGTTCCTGCATCGGTCATAGTGGGGTAGCTGCCCGCTCGCTGGAGCGTAAAATCGCGGTGCACGTGATGAGGGGCACAATTGATGTGTAATGTCAGTGCTCAAGCTGGCCTTGTTATACAGAGCACTAACAGTATAAACCAACTTGACCAGTTTTGGCATCGTCAAACATAGGGTACGTAGGTTCCATGGTTTTCAGACTCTTGAGACCCTACACTACACCAACATCTCGAACAGTGTCGCTAGAGGTATGCTGGAATCCGATTCAGCAGGCCTGGGTTGCTCACTTTGATCTTTGCCTGCCAATTGTCTCACTGCTTCGGGTCACAAATGACATGCAACATGGACGCTCCGGAAAAACCAAAGCTCCTCAAATCCCAAGACGAGCCGGAAGGGGATCGGCGGGTCGGATAACCTCTTTGAGTCTTCCACTTTGCACAGCCCAAAGCGGATGGACGCCCAGATAGCAAATGACAAACAGGCGCCAGAGCCAACAACAGTCGATCTGGAGCATCTGTCAGACAGCAGTTTCTTGGGATGTTGGCTTGTTGTCGAGCAACAATTATTGTCCCTCTCCCCTAAGAAGTTCTTGTTGAACAATTACTCATACATATTAGTTCCACACTGCCGCTGCCGGGACAATGACTCATGCTGTTGGCTCGTGCATTATACTGTGAAGTAAACAAAGCCTTGAAAGTTGAAGCCATCGCGAACCAGCCAAGGATGTCTGGCCTTGTTATGTCACTCTACGCAGTACACTATAGAAGATACCAAGGCCGAAGCCATCGTCGAATGAACAAGTGGGTGAGATGGCCGGTTGACCAGGTGGTTGGGCGAGAGTTGTTCATCATTCATCAATCACCCTCCATTTCATGGAATGTTGTCCTCCTCCAGTGCCTCCCGTCTCTCTCTCACACTGGCCGATCATCACCAACTTCATTCAAACAATTGTTCCTCTTGTCTTGGCGTCGACCCAGTCTGGTGGCGAGAGGGCGGGTTAGCAGGGTCACCTTGTCCCTTAGCGCTCTCCCCCTTCACATCGACACCAATGCATGTTCCAATGCATGCCCTGTGGACCCTGTCAGCCCCCCCGGCGCTCCCCGGATGCCACGGGGTTGCTCCACCAAGACTAACATCGTGGGAACTGGGAATAAGAGAACCCACAGTGAACGTCAGCGTTCCAAACCGGTTCTTGGATTTTGTTTTGGGACCCTCCCTCTCATCGAGATTCGAGATGGTCCTTGTGTCGTCGCAGGTGTCGGTCGGCCCGTCTCCCTCCTCAGCTCAACACTATGCAGAGCAGCAGGAGATTGCTTGGCTCGACTGACTTTCTGGCCACAATGCCACACGCCTCCACTGTACCTCTACACTACACATGCAAACAGTTGTTGGATACGCCGAAGGGGTCCAAATCTGTGTGAACATTACCTTGCCTAGTGTACATAGTATTGGTTACAATGGCGCAAGGGTACTGGTGCCGTTAGCCATTCAGACGCTCAAAAACCTACGGAAGAGGCTTCGGATTTGAGTAACTGTCGGGCCATATCTTGATTTGGTATGCTGTGACAAAGGCGGACGGCAATGCCATCTCTGTTTGGCTCAAGGACAAGAAAGGGGTCCACCCCATTAGCCCCTGGCCATGTCCAAAAGAACTAACTTACTGTGTAAGTCCATGTTGGGGTGTTGTTTCCCCTCGTTTTTACTGTATACGCTACTACGTAACCCCCTCCCTAAGATGATCATCCCCAGATTGTAGTGTACCCCCCCCCCCCCCCCCCCCCCCCTTCCCTCTCCCGTTTCTCACCTTGTGTCCTTTGTTTCCGTCCAACAGATTGGCTCCCGCTCACTTTCCAAACCTCTTGATGCCGAATCCCGTCTCCCCTCTTACACAGTCTGCAAAAGTCACACCTTGCTGCAAGTCTACCTCCTGCTGCCAAGCCGTCGTGGAGCTCGTGGCCGCCATGGCTGCAACAATGTTTGGTTCCGTGAGCGGATCGTCTTCTTGATCTCCGTGTGCCGCTTCCGAGTTTGGTAAGCGGATGTAGGCACCGGGGACAACAAGACTGCACGTCCCATGCACAAGTCCCCTCACTGTGAGGAGCGAGGACTGTTGCCCTTGGCATGGGATTGAAACCGGGGAGCGGTTGAAGGAATGGATGAACTTAAAACCCACCATGGCTCCCCCATCGTGTGTGTGTCTATCGTGTACTTTTTCTCTCTTGGTTCAGTTTTCAGTCTCATATCTTCTTCTGGCTGTTCTTCCTCTACTTGGCTTTTCACGTTCCTACACTACCTACATAGTGTGGTGGCACCGCGCAACCATTCCACCCTGACAACAACCTTCTTTCTCCAAATCAGTTCGTGACTGAAACTTGGAAACACGGGTGCCCTGTGTTTACTAATTATTAGTCCATCGTCATCGTCATCACTTGACGTCCAATCCGTAGCATTGGCCACTTCCGTCTTTGTCGTGTAAGTGCCCCGCCATCCGGATTAGTGCCGCATAGCTACTTTTTTTCCTAGACTGCCGTCATGCATCGCAGTCAGTGCGTTACATTGCATTCTTCTCCCTCTACCTACTCACCTACTCTCTTTTCCTTTTTAGTTCTGAAATTGACAATAAACTAACTACCTATCCCTTCAGCTACCTTTAAGCCCAGAAATGCCACTTCAGTTCCAACCCTCATAACACTACCTACAGTATTCGCCATGTCGTTGACTTCCGCTTCCACTCCCACTTACCGTGCTGGTTGGGCCAAGGCTTCCTCTCTGGCTTCTGGCGCCGCCGTAGTTCGCCACCACCATCATCAACAACAGCAAACACGAGGCTTTCGCTTCGGTCGTACGTGGTCATCCTACCTCGACCCCGAGTACACTCAAGATGTCTGCCATCGCCAACGCAGAATTCGCTACAAATACTTCCAGACCTTGAACCGCCGACTCTCGTGGGAGCAGCACCCCTTGGCCGAGAATGCCAAGTCGACCATCAAGCGCATGTCCAAGGACTATTGGTACCCGGTTGAGCAGGAAAACGCAGGGCGGCGACATCTCGACGAGGAAATAGCTGCCAGCACCATCAACAACCCAACCGGCATCCGACCAGGTCAAAACATCGAAGATGCAGAGCGTGCACCCCTGGAGGACTTGCTGTTCGGAGACGCCAAGACACAGATCAAGACAAAGGCAGAGGCGCCTCTCGAGAAGTCGAAGTGCAGTCGGGGCAACAAGAACAAGTCCAAGTCGGTGAAGGCGGACTCCGAATACGTGATTGACCCCATCACCAACCGCAAGGTCCTCAAATCGGCCACATTCGGCCTCGATAGCAATGTCCCGCTATCCAGTCCCTATACATCTCAGTTTACCAACCTCACCCCTCCAGAGCTAGACGCCTCCAAACCCATTTTCTATGACGGCCCTCCTCCAGAGGCGGAGCTCAAGGTCTACAGCCAGGTCAAGGTCGACGACGCCCCATGGAACCCGATTGACCCAGCATCTGCCCCGTCTCTTTCAGATGTGCTCCTCAAGGACACACCTGCTCCCGACCTGTTGAACGCCCTGTCGTCGGATCAAGCTAAAGTGTCTTGGCACCCCAACGCGGGAATTGCCGCGACCACAGCCGTGCCGCCTTTGGGTCCCCAATCGCAACCGGTAGCTAATGATGTATCTGAGGCTATCAACAAGCAAGAAGCGAAATATGAGGACCTCGACAAGTACGGACCTGTCAAGGCAGACGAGCCTGATGGCAAGTACAGGGACACCCCTGAAGTGCCTGCCGACGAGACAGAATTGGGCAAGTATGGCGCAGTCCGCAGCCATGAACCCGATGGCAAGTACAAGCAGGCCTCGGAGGATACTGTCGACAAGGCGGAGCTTGGCCAGTACGGCGCTGTCCGTGCCCACGAGCCCGATGGCAAGTACAAGGAGCAAAAGGAATTTACCAACACTCAAGAATACGATCCTGCTGAATTGGCCGAATACGATTCCGTCCGGGTTCACGAGCCGGACGGTAAATACAAGAAGGAAAAGGGAGTCAACAACTACGATGAATACGACCCTGCCGAACTAGCCGAGTACGGTTCCGTTCGGGCTCATGAGCCTGATGGTTTGTACAAGAAGGAAAAGGGGGTTAACAACTACGACGAGTATGATCCAGCGGAACTGGCCGAGTACGACGCAGTCCGTGCTCACGAGCCTGACGGCATGTACAAGAAGGAAAAGGCAGTCAACAACTACGACGAGTATGATCCAGCGGAGCTGGCCGAGTACGACGCAGTCCGTGCTCACGAGCCTGACGGCATGTACAAGAAGGAAAAGGCAGTCAACAACTACGACGAATATGATCCCGCGGAGCTGGCAGAGTACGATGCAGTCCGTGTTCACGAGCCTGACGGTTTGTACAAGAAGGAAAAGGGAGTTAGAAACTACGACGAATATGATCCCGCGGAGCTGGCCGAGTACGACGCCGTTCGTGTTCATGAACCGGACGGTATGTACAAGGAGCAGAAGTCATTCAGTAATACTCAGGAATACGACCCTGCCGAACTAGCCCAGTATGACGCTGTTCGCGCCCACGAGCCCGATGGCATGTACAAGAAGGAGAAGGAGTTCGTCAATTACTCCGAGTATGATCCTGCCGAGCTGGCCGGCTATGGTGCCTTCCGCGCCCACGAACCTGATGGCATGTACAAAAAGGAGAAGGAATATACCAACTATTCCGAGTACGAAGATCTAGATGCGTACGGTAAACCATTCCTCAGCCATGAGCCCGACGGGAAGTACGCTGCGGAGATGGCGCGCGCTGAGCCTAGATCAGCACCTTCGGTACTGAAGGAGCTCCGCGAGCGCCAGCAGCCTGCCGTTGTTGCGGGACTGCAAGGAGATGCAGTCGACGCGGCCAAGTTTTCCGAGGAACTGTCTCAGTATGGCGCATTCAGGAGCCATGAGCCCGATGGCAAGTACGCCGCTTCTGCTCAAGGGCAGAGGCAGGCCCACGCCGCAGAGGAAGACACTCTCAGCGAAGAGAACCCCTTGGAAGCCTTCACCTACGAAGATGCCCAGACCACCAAATCGTCTGCGGTCTCGAAGCCACAACCCGTTAAGCCCACCACCACTAGCCCAACCGTCTACAAAATCCTCGCCTTCAACCCCGACACTCAATTCGTCGAAGAAGCCGAGACCACCTCCAGCGTTCTCCCCTCCAACTCCAACACCCCTACCTCCCCCGCCGACGTGCTGACCCGCCTCACCAACATCTCCAAGTTTCTCCCACACTTTGCCCGCATCGAGTCTCAAGGATTTGAGATCGTTGCCGGCTCCGGGGACGTTCTTGTTTTCCGCAAGGTCCGGGAAGGCGTCACTTCCCCTCTTCAATCCCAGACCGTTCATGAGCCCGCCGCCGCGAGACAAGCGATGGCGCAGGCGGATGGTACCCTCGCAACAAGCAGCAGCGGCGGTTCCCCCATCAACCCCGTTGACATGACGGGCGGAAGCCTGAGCGGCGGCGGGAAGAGAGATTACCACGTTGCTACGGGCCGGTTCGCTAGTCCGACGGGATTTGTGAACTATAACTTGCCTAGCTCTACTACTACTGCGGCCAATCCCAGTCAGAGTCAGAGTCCGTCCTCTGCGAGTGAAAAGGTTCATTATGAACAGGCTGCTGCTGAGACCCAGCAGCAACAGGAACAGAAGCAGCAGCAGGAGGAGGGGGAGGTGGGACAGCAGCAGAGAAAGAAGGCAAGCCTTACCAAGCGCGCAGTAATGGGCGCCGCCTGGATTGCTGGGGGGGCCTACTCGGTTGGTGTAGTGAGGGACTTCTTCAAGACTGGTGGTGTGGATGGAAAGGGATCGAAGGGTCTCTGAGTTTTCTTCGCTTTTTTTCTTCTTTTTCTTTTCTTTTGTCAAAGCAAATGATCATGACACGACATGAGTGGCGTTTTTTGTTAAGGGAATCTGATGGAGGGAGGGCAGGGCGTATACACACGACTGACGGAGGGAAAGCCCTTAAACTTGCATGCGAAGGGATCGGTTTTTTTTATTTTTGGCATTTCCTTACCGATTCTCTTTCTCAACACGGCTTTTAGCAGTCGTTTATGCCTCTTTTCGTAACGGGCAACTTTATCAACATCATCATCATCATCATCATCATCATTATAGATGGGGTCACTGGATACCCATAGATGAATCAAGATTATGGATCGCGAAACATGCATACTACGCATACACGATGTAGAATAGTCTCTCGTTCAAAAGTGGACAATGGAATCAAGATGTATATTTAACTGCAGTACATTTCGCGGGCCTTTGATAGGTGATCAAGTGTTGTAGAGAATGTTGAATCATACAATAACAATGCAGACAAGCGCCTCCTAATGCCGTTAGAGCTCGTGATAGTAGTACAAAGTACGTCATTTCATGACCCCCACCCCCCGTTTTCCCGTCCCCTCCTCAACTCGCCATTCGGGTTCGTTCGTGTGACTGGTTTGTACTTCCCAACTGCTGTCGCCATTTTGTAAAAGGAAAGGAAAAGAAAAAGGAGAAAGAAAATACGACCAATGGCATATATGCTTGAACCTATTTCATTTCATCGCTCGCAATCTGTTTTCCATGCGCCACCATGCTTATTAATCCAATGCCATTTCCATCCCACGAACTTCCGTTACGTCGTGCCGTGCCGTGTCTTGTCGTGTCGTGTCGTGCTGTACTGTGACGCGTGCCGAGAACTTGGATCATCATGTTGTGTTTGTTGTCCAATGTTGATTGATGTTGATGTCTCAGTCTGTCGTCGTGGAATCGATCATCATATCCCCTCAATCGTGACGGACTCCGTTTTCCACCCTCCACCATCCTCAATTTTTTTATTTTTTTTTCTCTCGGTCTTAATACCCATGTCCCCCCTCAGTAAACCCCTCCTCCCCCACAACCTTCCTCACGCTCCCGCCTGTTGATCCGCTCCTCAGCTGCATTTCATGCTTGTACTGCTCCTGCGACCAGCTCTGTCGGCGGTCGAGCTTGGGTTGCCATGTCGAGGTGTGGTCCATGGCTCTTTGGGCATAGGCATCTGAAGAGGAAGAGGAAGCTGAGCTTTGCGAGTGCGATTTGCTTCTGGTGGTGGCGGGGGAGGTAGAAGAAGAAGAAGAAGACGTGGGTGATTTGGTTAGGGTTTCGGTGAGGTCGGAGTAGGGGGCCGAGGTGATGATGCTGGAAGGGGCAGGGGCGGTTTTTGTTGAAGACATGTTGTTTGTGTAGGATTTTTTGGGGGGGTGTTGTGTGGTGTTAGGTTGGTTGGTTGGTTCTGGTATAGTAGAGGTAGTTTGAGGTGTGTTGATGATTCGTTGTGTGTTGTACAACTGAAGGTAGGTTTGTGGTGATGAAAGTTGAGGTTTTTGGTGTGTGTTGGTTGTTTGGAGGTAAGTGGTAGTCAGAGAGAAGGTCGATTCTCGGCGTTCGTTGTATACAAGTTGGGTATCAACAAAGAAATGGCAGGAAAAAGAACTATCGTCGCTACCCAATCTTTTCGCTTCAAGGTCGCAGTTGCAGTTTACAGTAGTAACTTCCAGATTGGAATGTGGAGGGAGGGGGAAACGGAACACAGCCGGATGCGACACACACTCACTCACCTAATTTATCTTGTTCGTTTGAAAACACAGGAATGGTCTGACGTAGACAGCTGTTGCTTTCGAAGGCTACATAAAGTTGGAAAGCCACACAAGTGGTGGTCGATCAATTAGTTCTAACCTCCTCACCTCATTGTGCGTCTCTCCTCGCCACTCGTTCGCCAACAAAAATCCAATCAATCGACAGCAATCATGTCATTGCACAATTAGGTGGTGATACAAATGAGGGGAGTTTCTCAACTGAAGCCGCAAATTGTATCACGTTACGTAACGTAGCCGGAGGACTGTGACTTATCGGTCCACTCGCTGTAAGGCTGTCGATTGTGGCCCCACCCTTCCCGCCTTCGGCCGCTAAACGATGGTCTAGGGGTCCCCTTTCAATGGTGGCTTCAGTGGAACTGGCGACCCTAACAGCGGAGTTCTGTGACGTTTTTGTCAAGTGTTTGTCACACTCATTCTTATTACAAACCGACCTCATTGATATCATTGTTGACGAATAACGATGCTATAACTTACTTGTAACTGGCGAATGAATACGAGCAAGCAATGTAACAAACACCCCGCTGGTTTGTCCTTTTAACACGTTGAAATCGAGATCCGTCAAACCCATGGCCCCGACGCCGATGACGATTCCCGGTCCCTTCCCCGGTCAACCTCACGATGTCTGATCATGATTGCAATTACGGAACGACCCCTCAAACTCCTCGCGCTCGCCCTTCCACCTTTCAATGACCCCGAAAGTATTGCGTGATGTCATCCTTTCCCAATGCCCCCGTGGGCTACCAAGTCTTAATGGCACGATTTCCTCCGACTCAGGGATTTCCGGAAGAGCCTTTTCTGAAACAACCCTCGAATACCGTGAAAGCGTCTTCTTCGGCTCTCGAATCAACACGGCTACTCCAGGATCATTAATCTTCTCGCCAAACGACTCTCGGATAGATCGTGTCGCTCTGAGCGATGAATCTATCTGACCATAGCCATGCCCTTTTCCTTCCCTCTCCGTGACCAAGAAGCTCGATATCCGCGAGACCCAGCTGGGTCGGATCGGCAGGTCTCCGATGCCCTGACCGTCGAGTTCGACTGGAGGAGGGTGCGTCCAAGTCACGACGGCTGTCTGTCCTTGTTCCACACCGCGTCCATTACCTCGAGAAATTACTTGGTATCCCAGCTCTGCCCCGGCGGCGAGGCGATCGCTTGGAAGCAGCGACGTTCGGCTGTCTGAGCGCTTGGTTCTGAATGTAAAATGGGCCCTACCTCTTCGCGAAAAGGCGAACAGGGAGAAGGAGGGCCATAGTCGGGGAACGCTTCTACCGGCTCTGCGTCGTCGGTTGATCAGGATGTAAAACAGAACCCACATGGTGACAGCGAAGGACAGGCTGAGCAGCGGAATCAGGCTTATGTTGGTTGCGTGGTTGATGGACGCGGTATCATTAGCGCTTGATGCTGCGCTGCTGGACGTGGACGACGGGGGTGTGATGGCCGTGGGGAGGCCGGAGATCTTGGTGGTCCATGACTCTTGAGTTAATACCGATGGATTGAATGAGGTGGGGCTTGGTGGAGATCTGCTGTCTGTAAGCAGAACCTCTGGAGAGCCTCTACGAGCCATTGTTAAGAGTGTTTCGATGGCTCGGTGAGTGCTTGTTGTCATTGCTGGATACTGAAGGTTCTTAGATGATGAGCTTGTGGTCGTTGTTGGATATTGGAGGATGAAGGACGACGAGTTTGCGGAAGCGGCCATGTTGAGTCTCGTTGCTGGTCAAGTTGACAACTGCCCGACCCTGCGTGGTATTTCACGAATCAAGTGTTCCGTTGTCAAGGCCTGGTTGTTATTTCATTTATTCATCGACATTGCATCTGCTCGTGTGAAGGTGAAGAGCGGTAAGGAAGTGCCCTTCGAGGTGCCGATATAAGGAGGCTCAAGTGAGCAGAAAGATAAAGATGCTGGGCGAGCTGAACATGACGCCAGGCACCTGGGACTCCGTAAAGCCACGGAGTATTGTTGCAATGGATGTAACGGCGAAACTCGATCATGGTATATTGGGTGAACGGTAGACTTCCATCTATCGAAGCGTATGGTGTTGTTGTCTCCTCGTCTTTGCTTCAGATATGAGTGAGCAAGGCTGTGGCACCGCTTACTGCATTCAGACTTCAAACCCCCAATGACATGACCTAGGAGGCGCAAGTGGCCCCCAACCACGCACTTGCAGTCTTACACGGCGCCGGTCAGCCTTGAATCTTGGCAGGGGCATCGAGGCACAAGCATCATCCCACATGTTCTAAACCATGTGTTTTGTGATCTGCGCCGCTAGGAGGAAGTTCATGGAGAATTGGTTCTGACAGGCAGACGCATTTATCAGGCGAGGCGAACTCAGCTGTCGCGGTGTATTAAGTATGCCGCACGATCCGAGAGAAACGACGTCTTCTTGACCATTATCCCTGACCGGCTATTCGCCAAATCAAGAGCCGAGCTCGCGTAGCGTACATGATGAAAAGATCGTTCAGCAGAAGGTTCGGGGAGATTTGAAAAGCCTCGTGATGGACAACAGGAAGGAGTAGGGGAAGCATAGGAGGAGGAAAGAGGTGTGGTGGCGGCTTTCGGTGACCATCAGGGACCAGGGGTTTGAGGCCACACCCATCTTCTCTCCTATCATTCATTTTCTGTTCTTGCAACTAACCATTCATTAGATGTTGATGATGAGAGGAGAAACGGGTTGACGCAAGTTTAAAAGTGTGTATAGAAGAGATCATAGTGCACATACCTCTCATTTTGTGTCCCTCACTTTCTTTACTTTTTTTTTTTCTTCTTTTTCTTCTTTTTTTTCCCCCTTCCTTTTCTGTAAATCTTTTGCCTCTGTCTTGCCTCTTCATTATTTTCATTTCATCAACGTCCAACTTGGAAGTCTTGCATTTCTGGTACAAAGATATGCTGCATGTATTGAGAATGAAAAAAATAAAATAAAATTAAATCAAATTAGGAAAAAAAAAAAAAAAAAAAAAAAAAAAAAAAAAAAAAGAAAAGCCAAAAAATATTGGTACCAAAAGGGTGCCTGTGGCTCGAAGACGAGAAAGATTGCACGCCACCAAGGATTATACGATGGCTAAACTACGAGGAACTACGAGTACTCATGCCACCAAAGTGATAGATCCCTTCCATGAATTGACTAAGCGCATGAGCGCATGACAGAACCGTTTGAAGTGTGAAGAACAAGAAGACTTCCAAAGAGGTGCCAGAATTGGGATCCATACTTCTATATAATATACTTGCGGAAGCTAAAACTTTCAGACACGATTCCCATCTTTCCAAAGGTAGTGCGTGCGCCTTCCTTCCGCGACAAGTGACACTTACCGAAATAAGATTTATTGATTTATGTCCACAAACTTCCTAGAACGCCACAACTGCATTCAGTTTCGGCTCATCTGAACAGCAACCCAGCAAAGAGCTACCATTTAAGTGAGTCGGGGAAGGCAGGCACGACACACAACCTTAGAATCCACTTCTAGCTCATGTGGATGGAGTCAGCCAAACCCGAAGGGGGGAACATGAAATGTTGCGTGAAGACAAGGAAGTGTTTCGCTAAGGAAGCTCGGGGGAGGTGCGGAAGAGCTACTTCTTACCTAGGTGTCATTTGAATGGCAGTCTGTCTGTTGGTGTCTGTAATGCTTTTCTCGTTAGGTGAGAGCCGAGGTGAAGCGTACGTACCTAACTGGAATGGAAACGAACGGATTTATCTGATCAAAGGAATTTGTAAACATGTCGTTGTTGATGTCCCATTGGAACCACCTCTCCCATACAAAGGATTAGTTCTCACCAAAAACACGGAGGTACTTATTTCCACTCAAGTAGAAGTCCCGTGCCGTGTTACAAGCAAGAAAAAAAGGCTTCGGTACTATCCTTTATTACTTGTTCCTCGGCTTCTCATTATATAATATGTACAATACACACCTTGAATATATACAATTAGCCTCAACAAGTGCAGCTGGTGTCCATATGCCTCAGTTATTACGCTGCGGAACTGTAGCTAGCAGTCGGCCTTGACTCCATGTACCGAACCAGCATCACTCTGTCCATGCGCACAACAACCCTTGAGGTTTGTCGTGCTATCCACGTCCTCCTCACGGTACAGCGCAGACACAGAAGTCGTATCGCTATTCGCTTTCATCGAATCTGCCGAGGTTGTCGTAACGTTATAGTTTGTCATTATTGTCATCGTCGTCGTTGTTGTTGTTGTTGTTGAGGTTTTCATTTCAAAAGACGGCCTGCTATCAGTCGATGTCCTCCCAGCCGCCAGAAGAAAAGGAGAATTCAAAAACTGTTGGTATCGCCCCCTCCCGCTCACTGGTATCTCGCTTAGCGCAGCATCCCCAACCGCCGCCGCCGTCGTTGTTGTTGTTAGCCCTGGGCCGGATTGCTGCTGCTGTCCACTAGTATCGGGGACCTCGATCCATGAGAGACGCTGCCCAAACGCATTGCGACATGGTCTTCTGCCTACCGTCAGAGGGGGGTCGCTACTGGTGGCAGTTGGCTCGCCTGTGGCGCCTTGTTCACCGCTGCTGTTGTTGCTGGCGCGCGGGTCGAGGAAGCTAGGGAAGAAGCGGACGATGAGAGGCTTCAGGGTCATGACGCAGGCGATGACGATGGCAGTGTGGACTTCGATTGCGGTCCAATAGGTGAGTTGTCCGGTGCTGAAGGTGATATCATGAACAGCTGTGTATTGGGAAGCGTAGAGATAGAAGACGCGGACGAGTGAGACGATGCAGATACTGTAGGGTAAGGAAAGATTGTGTGGTGAGTACATGATGTCTCCAGGCGACATGAGTGCGTGGTGATTGGAATGCTTATACTTACACAAAGCCCACGGCGAAGATGCCGACAACGAAAACCTTTTGTCGCGCGGGTAACTTCAAAGGACCGACGATTGGGATGGGCAGAAGAAAGATGAGAAAATCCGTGGTGATTGTCAAACTGGGGAAGCCAAAAGGCAAAAGAAATGTTAGCTTATCAGTTTGAGGAGTCTGGACTAGTTTAAGGTCAAGAATCAGCCTAACCCTGTGCAGCTCCAGTACCACTGGTTTGTATGACAAGTTGGTTTGGGTAATCCAACGCCCCAAGGTTGAGCCGGATCCCAGAAATCTCGCAGTGGTACACAAGCTGTGCAGATTATCATAATCGTGTAGACACTGGTAATACAAACAATGACGAGGACAGCATATGTAGCCCTCCGTGCCGATTCCACGGTGAATATGGTGAGATATAACAGGCAGATGGAGATCTTGGTCATCGCCAGCGAAAGGAAATAAGTCAAAGACGAAGCCCAGAATCCCTATCATGATGATGATAACATCCAGGTCAGTGTGAGCCACTGACAATGCGGCGGCAATGAGTAACTGAGTAATATGGGGTTAGGACAACTACACTTACCGCCATTAAAAACACATAATTGGCCTCATAATCGACGTTCCATATGTGTTTGCCCATGCCATGTGCGATTTCTGTAAGTTCGTTAGGCTTTGCAATCTTGATATCATAGTAGAGAGTGTCTGACAGACCAATGCTTTGGCTGCTGGACATTGCCGCTGCCATCATCTGTCAACATATGTTAGAACGCAGGTACGAAGGTTGTTGGCAAAAACTTCAGCCTCTAACCAACCAGAGAAAACAGAATGCACCAATCCGATGCCCCAAGCCCGTTCACAGCCCTGGACCGCGCCCAAAACCTCAGGGCGACAAAAATGACAGCAATAGACCATGTCGTCCAGATTGCTCCCAGCATAGAAGGGCCGTAATCTTCATTCACACGGTATCCGCGGGGTGGTGGCGTCGCCGTGCTCTCATCTTCAGACCTGTACAGCACATAGGCCTCAGAACCGTACCTGCTCCCATGCATGCCGGGGACGACGGGTGCATCGAGCAAAAGTGAGACTCTGTAAAAGCTGTAGGTGAAGGCGAAGGATACACGCCTCTCGCCACGGTCACCCTGACAGGTCGGTAAAAGGGTCGAACTTGAGGTTTGTATTAAAGGGGTACCCTACCCTGCCCCTGAAACCTGGCTTCACCCCGGCAGCGATCTCTGTATGTGGCCGAGGCGATCCCAAGATCAGAGGGTGGGGCGAGCAAGTGGTGTTATCTTGAGCCTGACGAGATGACGATGATGTATTGGCTTGCTAGCGGGCGAGCTCCCAGTGTTCCCGATTAGGAGAGCACACGAACCGGAATTTGGTCCGCTCAATGTGGTTGACCTGATCGAGGTTATCACAATGGAAAACTGGGCCTCGAGGGATCGGTAGCGTTTGTAGGTGTGTTATTGCTGAGGTAAAGCGAGAATGTTCAATGCTGACCGCCTTTCTGAAATTGGATTTCCGCGGAGTAGTGGTATGATAACTGACTGCCTCTTCCGGTTAAGGTAACAAGAAACCTGGCACGTTGTGAGTTCTACATAATAGGGTCACCGGTGGTCGACAGACAAATGTGACTGAATCAAGAGGGTCATCAGGCTTTGCTATTGAGATGACCAGGACTCTCGGATGAGGACAATCCCGGTTGGTGGTCTCGACCTAAAAGTGTGAGAAAGGTCGAGTCCGGGCAAGTAACTATGGGATTCGGTCATTTGTTAGTTGTATTGCTGTACCTCATTTTCTCCTCCGGCATGAGATTATCATTACAAGATGACAGAGCAGAATCTCTGGGACTCTCACCTTGCTCAGGGATTTTTACCTGACAGCCTCCCTCGGCCAAGCGGATGATGCTACACTGCTTGTGGGCAGCTGACGACGACGTCTAACCCGACCTGGCCGTATTCGGAGTCGTTGAAACGAGATCGGTTCCAGCCAGACGGTACGCGATGGGTCCAATTGGGCTGGTTTGGTTGGGCATAAGTGCCGGGCCGCTGGGTCCCAGTGACTGCCGAGAGTATAGTGCCTTTCAGTCTTTGGAACTGTCTGAAGACCACGCCTTCTGGTGTCCTTGGTTGATTCTGCGCAAAGTAAAATGATTGAAGGGCACAGATACAGCCGGGTAAAACTTGGGACTGCTCGAGGTGAACAGGGCAAAGAGTGGTATTAGTGTAGATGAAGTAGTGGGAGATCAAGGAGGAGAAGAGATCATCATCTGATTTCCGCAGGGCCATGGCAAATAGTGTCGGATGGAACACAGTGTCGTGGATGATATAAGAACGTGCACGGCTAGTTGAACGGTTGTGGTCAATGATGCGGAGCTAGCTAGTGTGCACTAGGACCTTGCCCGGATCGACATAGGCTGGATATCTGAGATATCCTCCTCGAAACCCCCAGGCCTGATGCCAGCATGAAAACGGAAATTGCCTTGTGAGGAACATCACGTCGTCCTGGTCTCCAAAAAATGAAGGGCTCCCAGTGGCTGGGCGGACTGGACATGAATTGTTGCGCACAGGGGATCCCCGCGGATATACAATTAACCCAGCCCTGAGGGGAAAACAACGAGTAGCTAGGTTTGCTTGCATCGTAATGAGAACCTCGCTCACCTTCGTTTGCTCCATTGTGGAATCCCATAGACTCAATCCGAGTCAGACTCAGAACTTGGACATTTTCTGTGGCTTGGAGATAGCACGCTGATGAAGAGCGGCGAGCTGAGCAGTAAAGTGGTTTGATGATAAGATCGTGCCAAGATAAAAACAAAAGGGGGGGAGGGCTTCTTTTGATGAGCCTGTCTTCCCTCATCGTGCCGCCAGATGACTGGACCGAGATCGGCTTTTTCGGTCATCCCCCCACCACACTACCCACGGAGAAAAGTCCGTAGTGTCCTGTCAAGATTTGATCGAAGTCATTTCACCGCCTGTTGTGACGACGTCTCGACGTTCACAAGAGAGCCACAGCTTCGAAATGAGCTTCTCGAAGAGGACCATCGAGGTTGCGAGTGTGTTTTTTATAATTTTGCTCGACTTGGTGGAGTAAGGCCGCAGATCCACCGCGCTATCTCAGGGTAGATTCGGCATGTTGTCGGTTATAATGAGGGATCTCATACTGTACATAACTCAATGGGTGAGTGTGATGGCTTCTCGGTAACACAGTCTCCCGCGTCCATTCTCATTCGAGTGGCCGCTATTGAGTGTTCGGAGTGGAAAGGTACCGAAATGCAATATCACTTGAGATCGTCCCAAAACCATGTGACAGATCTAAATCCCCAAGAAGAGTGGTCTATAGGATGAACAATAAAAAGCAACGGGCGGCGATGATCGCGGATCGGGATGATGACCTGGTGGGAGATCCAATGCCACCCAACTAACCCGCCGACATGATGTTTAAGGATTGGTGGACGACGGGAGGGGAGTGACCTACCTCCCTACCTAGTTAAGGTGCCACTGACGGCGGCTGGAATCAGAAACGCGCCAGGGGCACCTTCCAGGTACCAGCAGCCAAATCCTGGGGTGCATCAGCCCGCTCACACCAGGGCGTTCCACAGAATGGAATGGATGGAACGGTCCTGCGCGAATCGTGAACAGGGCGTCTCCAGGTGGGTTGGGGACGAACGCCCAGTGGGCGAGGTGGTGCAGGTGCTCGGGCCAGTGAGGTGAACTTGCTGCGGGGCCCCTGCCCTGCCCCTGTAAAGTCGTGCCTGCCGGGATCCTGGCCGTTGTTCATGGCCTCTAACTGGAAATTTTCCAGCAGCCGTCGCGGGGCAGGCAAAGAAGCCGTGTAAAGAGGGTGCTTCATTGCATCTTTTGGACCTCGGAGAGTCGAAGTGATAGACTTTCACGGAACACTTTGAACACCAAGCATCGAGGCAAATATTATCCAGTATCGCTATTGCACCGACCGTACATCTAGACTCGACACCGACCAATACTATCGCAACAGCCAATCATTAGCGCGACCGTCTCCAAAAAACTTCAACCACTCCGAAGGAATCACCTCTTCCTCACCTCGCCAAGCAGACGGCGACAAAGCTCCAACTTTTTTGTCCACACCAGCCAGGAAGCCCACCATGGCACCTCCCCAACCAACAACCACAAAACCCGACGTAGAAGACGACCCCATCGTCGCCACCTACAACGTCTTCATCAAGCCTCCCCTCCCCCAAGACCGCAAGCTCGTCGTCCTCCGCTACGTCACCAAGACCGCCCAAGACCCGTCCTCCATCAAGCCGCCACGGATCAACGGCTTCCGCGTGAAGCCCGAAACAGGCATCTACGAGGTCGACATCCCTCTCGAGACGAGCGATGGCTACAACAAGGACAAGGGTATTGCGTGGGGTGTGGCGCTAGCCAAGTCGATGGAGTCCAAGAAGGGCGGCAGTCTTGGTCTGGCCGGTGGTTTCAACATTGGTGGACAAGGAGGATCGGCACGCGGTGGCCCTGGAGCTGGTGGTGCGGGTGGGCGGCGTGGCGGTAATTCTGGAGGAGGAGACGATGATGAGGCGCAAAACCTGAGCTGGCCTGAGGCTGTGGCGCAAGGCAAGGCCATTATCGACCAGAAGTTGACGGGTAGTCGTAGTGCGGGCGAGGATTACGTGAAGCACATGGTTGGTGTGTTTCAAGGAAGTGAGTCCAGTTTAACCTTCCCCCCTCTCTATTCCCATTGCCAGTTCATCCTCACTAACACTCCACCTCTTCCTCCAACAGACAACCTCCATCTGACCCCAGTAACCTCCCTCGTCCAACTCCGACCTGTAGCCCCTTATCTTGACGCCGCCACCGAGCAAGAACGGCTTGCTCGTCTTGGCCCCTCCGCCGCGGGCGGCGCCGGTGGTCCCGCCGACAAGCAGGCCGCGGGGCGTGCAATCCACATGTCCATCAAGTCGTCTGATTCGGGAGCGGCAGGAGCGGCAGCCGAGACCATGGCGGACCGTTTGCGCGCTGTGCAGACAGAACCCTGGCACAACCTCAAGTGGTACCACGACGAGCACGGCGAGGCGTGGGACACGTATAATGAGTGTATGCTTTTGCGGTCGAGCGAGGCTGCTAATGCTGCGCCGGTTGCAGAGGACGAGGTGGATGAAGAGAAGAAGAAGGAGATGAAGGAAGAGAAGGATGGGGAGGAGGCGGCGGCGGCGGCAGAGCCAACAGATGATAGCGGAGCGCCTGATCTGGTTGAGAAAGTGAATAGGCTGCAGTCGGATTGGGGCGAAGAGCAAATCCTGCGGTCGATCAACGGGTTGGGGCCGGATGATAAGAAGCCGGGTGAGGAGGCGGTTTCGGTGCCCTCGGTTTTTGGCACGAAAAAGGCCACCGTCACGGCTGCGGCGAACAAGGTTGTTAACAGCAAGGGAAAGGGAAAGGCGGTAGCAGCGGCAACATCTTCTTCGTCGAATGCCATGCAGCTTGACTAGGAGTCAGAGACTGTCGGCGATAAGAGAAGGACCTCACGCTTGAAGCGGTAAAGGCAAAGGGAGTGGGAGCGAAAGCTGAGCACATATCATATGTGAGCCTTTCCAAGCGGGAGCCCCAATATAGAGGGTCAGCGGCTACTACCCTTTGGTTAACTGATAGATTCTCTTCTCATCTTTAAGAAAAATACGATACCCTACGACTGACTCCCATTCTTTCCCGCCTTCTTCCTCGCAGGCTTTCTCCTGAAAACAGACCGTTATGGTGACAGGTGTGGCGAACAATGATCAATGATGTTTGACCTCGCAAAACCCAACCCGACCGACCGCTTTTTTGGTCCCTATTCTACAGTTGTCTCCATCCATCCATCCATCCATCCATCCATACAGCAATGCCGAGTTATATAGAAACCAACCGCCAAGTTCTTTTCTTTTCCCCAGCGATGCAATGTAGGTAAGAAGAAACTCCTCCTGCTTCCCGCCCCAGGAGTTTACCTTTCAGTAGTAGGTAAGCCAAAATGTTTATTAAGGTAAACAATTCCTTGTGAAATGGCCCATATACATGGTTCCTGTTCCTCCACCAAGCTGCTTTTTTTGATCCGCCTTAAAAGTATGAGCGAGTCTCTCGATATATGCAAGGGACTCTTCAAGAACAATCGCTGACCGAACGCGATGCAACCAACGCAACTTTTCCTTTTTTTCGATAATGATGATGATGATCGTCGTTGCTTAAACCACCCGCCCAGATAGTTTTTGCAACGGACTTTCAAAGTCAATGTGTGTAGGGTTATTGCCGAGTTGCTTACTGGAGCAGCTCAACGTCGAGGCCGATCGACCGCATGAAGAGGTTGACGTTCTGCAGACGGTCGGCTGCGAGTGCTGGAGGCAACGTCTTGGCGAGGCTGACGGTGTCCATGACACGATCCTTGACAGCAATGACAAGTCTTTGCTGCTGGTCAGGGCTGGCACCGATACCGATAGCGGCGAGAAGCTGCCAGACGTAGGTATCCTGATCGGTGGCAATGCTACCGGGGAAAATGTACGGAAGAGTGGGCTCGAGGATGTTGAAGAACTGAGTGTAGGTCATGTCCCTGTAGAGACAGTTAGCATTTGGTTCATGTCTCATGATACCATGAATATAGAGGAACTTACCAAGAACGCCAATCCTGTTCACTGCCTCCGCCATTGTGCTTGATAAGCTCCGCCCGACTGAGAATCATGGTAAGCATCGACGCGCCAATTCTGCTCTTGGCGATGACGTCCACGTTGCGCGTGCACACAAGACCAAGGATGGCGGCAACAAGATCGAGGCCGAGTTCGTTCATAAACGTGAACAGCGTGGTTACTATAGCAGCCGAGAACAGCTCAATGTTTTCACGCATAGCGGCGTTGAACTGGATGTCATCAGTTGTAACCTGAGCTTCTCGGACAACGTCGAGTTGGTCGAGATTCACGACAATGCGTGTGAAAATGGTAATTCTTTGCTCGTGGTTCGTGTGACGGAAGATGCGCGGTATGGCTTTCTTGCCCTTACTGTAACTGAGAAGGGCCATGAAGGGGTGGATGCGGCCTGGCTGGTCGTGATCCTGCACCCTCAGAGCCTTCCAAAGCTGCTCATTCAACGCCTGTCCCTCGTTACTCCATGCAAAGACCTTGGCAAGAGCTTCTTGATCGTCCTCGGCAGGCGCCATAGGCATGTTGCGTTCGTGGTCTTCCATCTTCATAAGTGTAGTGTATACCAGCTCGAGGGCCCTCAGTTCGTCCTTCTTGTCCCGGCCATTAACAGGATGCGGTGCCTTCTTCACATCGCTGGCGCTGTCGTTACGCTTGATGTTGAGAAGCGGCTTCGGGGTCTTGGCGTTGCTGAAGGAAATCTTGCCCAAGCTACCTTCAATAACAAGCTGCTTATTCTTGGGCTTGTTCTTGGCCGCCTCAACAGCACGCTGGACCTGTTGTTCCATCCTCTGCATATGGTTTTCAGGACCCCTGTTATGGCGGCGCATACCTCCTTGACGGCTTCCTGTCTGAAACAGATAAGTCTGAGCGAACTGGTTCAGAGGCTGGCTGGGGTGCTGGCGATGGCCAGCCTGGATCTGACTATGGACTTGATAGTAAAAGTCCTCGGCGAGTGACTCGTCTGTGCCGTGTTCATTGGGATTTCCAGTGGCTGCGACAAGCTGCTGAAGCTGGATCCGGGTGATGAAATTCTTGTCCTGTGGCGTCATGATACCATTGTCGCGAGACATTTGGAAGATCTTGTGGTTGCGCTTGGCGCGCTTAGCTTCCTGTTCAAGATACGCAGCCTTTTCCTCCTCCGAGAGCTGAGCCAGCTGGGCAGGATGAAGAATCATAGGGGGCTGTCGCGGAAGAGAGCCTTGTTGCCTGTGGCCCTGGTGAGCGGACTGAGGACCGGACGGAGGCGTAGGGTGAACAGGCAGCCCGATCTTAGCCGCGTCGCCTGAAAGACGGTTGGGGTTCTGCAGGATCTGAGTAGGCTGCTGAGGAACAGCGGGTTGCTGATGCTGTTGAATAGCGGGCGGTTGGGAAGAGGGCTGGGCTGGCGTAGGAGGCTTCGAGTGAGGCCGCTGAAGAATTGTCATGGGATGTCCCTGCGGTTGATGGTACAGAGGTTCAACGACACCGGCTTGGAAGTGAGCCTGCGGCTGGTTCTGAGCTTGGTGCTGGTAGAGGTAAGCCTGTTCATGTGGAATTTGATGGGGCTGATGCTGAGGAGCGGGAGATGGGGTGGCCGCCTTAGCCTGGGCGCGCATCTGAGCCTCAACCTCCTCAAGACTCAGCATCTTGCGGCCCCCAGACGGCGCGCTAGGGACGGCAGGTTGAGCAGGCGGCGGCGGTTGCTTCTTGGGTGCGACACCCCAGAGAGCAGCGTCAACCTGAAGATCCTCGATCGGCTGCTCGTGGTATTTTTCGTAGCCGGTCCTGGCAGGTCTAACTGGAGCCTGCGCGAAATAGTTGTACGAGGGTCCGGCGATGGGCGTATAGGCCGATGGCTGCGCGACAGGCTGGGGAGCCTTGGCAGCTGGTTGTTGGCGGTTGAAACGAACATTTTCCTCTTCAATGACGTTCGCGACCTTGGCGGTGTGGCCAAAGAAGTCAAAGTCTTTGCCTACAGGACCCGGCTCGCCAGTATCGCCGCCAAAAGTATCATCATTGAAGGCATCGTCGGTCTCATCCAGCTGGTCACCCAAGCCGTCATAAGTGTCCTCGAAGTCGATCTCTTCGGCTTCCTCGTCCCGGTTGGCTAGGCTGGCAAAGGGATCGTGAGCCTGGGAGAAGCCGGGAGCGGCGGTATTATGGCGAGACTGGTCGAAGTTGAAGAAAGACATATTGGCGATGCCTGTTGGGTTTATGGAAAATTTCTACAGAGGTATCACTATTGTAGGGTCAGTATACGTTGAGCGAAGAAAGATCGTTGCGGCGCAAATCCGGGTGCGATGTTGAGCTTTGGCTGATTGGCAAGGGCACAGAGGAAAATGAGGGGCAAAGCAAAAGACGAGACCCTGGTTGGTGAGTGGGACGAGAAGTATAAAGAAGGAACAGCCGTGACGCAGGTTCACGAAGTTCTGGGTGGAAGGGGAAACAGGAAGGGCTTGAAGGTCCAGTGGTCAAACAGCCCGAGCCAAGCAGAGGGGCGACTCGATGGATGTTCCACCTAGCTGGGGGTGGTGAGCTGTCTCTTGAAGCGCGGGGCAACAACAACGACATGGAAGATGGAGAATTGGGACATGGGAGCCCAACTTTCATCCCATGACCTTGCCATACCGAGGTTGCAAGCACGCTGTAGAGAAATCAAAGAACAACGTACAGAACGATATGTAAAGATGTTGGTATGATCGGTTTGGTCAAGCACCATGATGCTGCGATGCGCGACGTGAAGGGAAAGGAGACGTGTCGACGGCGGTGCGACTCGTGCAAAGGAGCGGAGCAGAGCTTGTCAGGGCGGCAACAAATACTCAGCGCTCGGCTTGGAAATATTAAAACAGAGAAGCAAAGAAGGCTGTGAACTAACGACCGGAAGCGCAACTGGGTGCGCCGCGGTGAAGATGTGGATGCGGTTGCTCGGAGTGGTAGCTTGATGGCAGCGCAAAAGGCGACAAGAGACCGACGCAGATGGATGAAGTCAGGCCAACTCCAACTCAGAAGCCAGATCAGGGAGCTGTGGACCAATCGCCCCCGAGGGCCAATGGAGCCTGGCAACAGGTGGGCGGGCGGCGGTAGGCCTGACGCTTTGACACACCACCCTCCTGTCTTGCCGTTCGTTGACTGACGATGGGACTTCCAAGGCCGCGGCCGGGGGAGTGATTGCCACGGTTGGGCGGCAACCAGAGGCCCATTGCCTGCCGGGCTGTGGGATCCTCAACCGCCGGCAAGAATGTCCATTCCATCCTTCCAGTCTTGCAAGTTGTTTTATCCGATGAGCCAATCGGCGATACCCGCCCGCTAGTTGTGATGCGTAACAGTGATCAACTGGAGGCTACAACATGAGACCCGGACGGGACGGCAACCTCATGGTCAACATTTAACGCCAAGCCGACAACCAAATTTCAAGCTCGAGATATCGATTTTGGCAAGAAAGCTGAAGGGCAAGGACAGTAGCTCAGGCATCCATTTTGCTGCCGTGACATCCGTGACTAAACGCAGCTGTTTAGACTGTGCTTCTAAGTATGTGAATTCGCCATTCCGATGCAGGTGAAGCGGAAGCGCGGACATGGACAGAGGCAAACATGGCATGGCTATCTTAAGGCTGTTTTCTTGACAGGTGACTTTACTGTACATAGTATGCAGTCGAACTTGAATTATATCAGGGGCCTGGTATTTCCCTGTTGTTTCTTTTGAGAGGGAGGTATCATGGCCATCACTCAAGTCGGTGTTCTTCGCCATCTTGAAGAACTACTCCGATCGGAGGAGCAATGCGGAGGGAGCAGGCCGGCAGCAGATCATATTAACCCAAGTATCATAGTATGAGCTAATCAGCCACTTCTCAGCGTGGTAAAAGGATCAAGAAGCTCAAGACATACCCCTCCGTTGACGGATGCGACATGTGAACTGAAGTCGTCGTAGAGGTAGGTAGTGCCCCTGGAAGTTGACGACGCCCGTCTCAAGGGGGTTTTTGTCCCTTACTAACAGGGCCACGCTAGAACCGTCACGGCCCGCAATAATGGGGTACCTGCGGATACAGGTGACGACGAAGCTGTGGGGGCACCGAGGGCACCCTAATGTCTTTCCCTGCCGCCTACCCCCGCGGCCAATCTTTTGGTCCTGGCCGGACGGAAACATTGAGGTGCTCAGGGGAATGCACCGCAAGCGACCATCAGGAACGGGGAATGCGATAGCTTCTGGTAGGTATGTAGATATTATTTAGGCCACTTGCGGACGTTGCTGAGGATGTTGTAGGTAGATACCGACACTTTTGGGATGTTTTCATTACAGGCTAGTTCGCACCTAACTACCTCTAAAGAGGCCGAAACATGAACAGCACTTGAGATACCAGCATCTCCATGCTAGACATTCCTCTAATATCCAAGTCCCCAAGTATCAGAACAAAGTATCCAGGGGTATTTACAGTCTAGAAAAGTGCCAGACTCTTCTCAACCAACGGCCCGGGTACCCCTTTGCATACGCGGACGTGGCACCCCTCTGTACCTCTACGTGCCAATTAATGTGCCTAGCAAACCTCCGCATTATATCCATACAATACCAGGCAATACGAAGCTGCAGTGGGCTGCCCTAGCAGGACTGCGCCCGAGCCTTCGAACCCTGACAGCTAACAACACTTGGCTCCCGTCCCGCCTCCAAGGGAACTTCTTCCTCTTTCAACTTCACTTCTTTTTCAGGATCCAAGCCTGGCCATCTTCTCTCCTGGTTGAATTATCTCTTTCAACCACCGAGGCCGTGTTCGCCATCTGCAGTTCCATCTCGGACATCTCCCCGGGATCCGGACATCTCAAGACTTGTCGTGCAGCAGCGATTCACGAGGGATCCGGGTCGCTTCCTTCCGTGGCTCGCCTTCAGCCATTGTCCATCCTGTCCCACAGGACCCGTGAACACGAACATTTTCGGAAACACAATCACCACTGCACTCGACAAACTTTGACTTTAGGCTCGATTCAGTCCGTATTCCTTCAACATGGCGGCGGGCAGCGCACGCTACGTGCGCTACATCCTCCTTGCCTTTTTTGTAAGTCTGATCATCTCTGGTACACTTCTTGGCTCAATGCTCTGCACTCAATAGTAGCTGTTCGCTTTCCCGGTACCCCACTAACCATGACGTTAGGTTATCGCCGTTCTTTACTTCATCTCTACGCCGTCATCCGTCGTGACCCCCCTAAAAGATAACTTTGGCAAATTCCAACAATCCACCGGAAACTCGAAGCCATCGACTGGAAGTACTACCGGAAGCACTGCCGGAAGTACCACCGGAGGCACCACCGAAGTCGCCCACGATGAAAAGACACCCGCTAAGAGCAATGGCGCCGACTACGATCCTGCCCAGTACCCGTTGGCCATGACTCCGAATGACCCGGGCTGGAACGACTTGTCTGGGGTTAAGGGCGGCCCTCGCATGAACGCGACCTTTGTCACCTTGGCTCGCAACGGCGATGTGTGGGAAATTGCAAAGTCGATCCGCTCGGTCGAGGACCGCTTCAACCGCCGCTACAACTACGACTGGGTCTTCCTCAACGACAAGCCATTTGACGAAACCTTCAAGAAGGTTACCTCCTCGCTTGTGTCCGGCAAGACGTACTATGGCGAGATTCCGACCGAGCACTGGTCGTTCCCGCCTCACATTGACCAGGAGAAGGCCAAAAAGGTTCGCGAGGACATGAGACAGCGCAAGATCATTTACGGTGACAGTATCAGCTACCGCCACATGTGCCGCTTTGAGTCCGGCTTCTTCTTCCGCCAGCCCCTCATGATGAACTACGACTACTACTGGCGCGTTGAGCCGAGCGTCGAGTTCCACTGCGACATCCACTACGATCCTTTCCGCTTCATGCACGAGAATAACAAGAAGTACAGCTTCGTGCTCAGCCTTTACGAGTACTTCGAGACTATCCCGACCCTCTGGGACAGCGTTACCAAGTTCATCAAGAACCACCCCGAGCACATTGCTGAGGGCAACTCCATGGCTTTCCTCAGTGACGATGGTGGCAAGACCTACAACAAGTGCCACTTTGTAAGTATTTTCCGTGAGGATTCACAGCTTGCGACAAGTTTAGTCTAACAATGTTATTATAGTGGTCCAACTTTGAGATTGGTAGCCTCAACTGGCTTCGCTCCAAGGCCTACACCGACTACTTCGAGTCTCTGGATCAGGATGGTGGTTTCTTCTATGAGCGCTGGGGCGATGCCCCGGTCCACTCTATTGCCGCCGGCTTGATGTTGAAGAAGGAGGAAATCCACTTCTTCAACGACATTGCCTACTACCACGTTCCCTTCACTCACTGCCCCACCGGAGAGCAGTTCCGTCTCGACCGCAAGTGCCACTGCAACCCCAAGGAGAACTTTGACTGGAAGGGGTATTCTTGTAAGTCTTACCCGGAAGTTCCCTTCTCTTACTGAGCCGTCCACTGACCCCAATCACTTATCAGGCACTTCGAGGTACTACGAGCTTAATGGTCTTCCGAAGCCAGAAGGCTGGCAAGATCAGTCGGATTAGAAGGAGGCGAAGAAGAAACAGTTCTGAGGGTGTGGGGATTAAGGCTTTATGTTGGGAAAACAGGTCTGCAAATAAAACCAAAAGCGGACATTCCCTAGAATGTATTATCGTTATAATGACTTTTTCGTTCTCAATTGGTGGTACAACCCAATTGCCTGGAAACATGGACCTATAAATGGGAAAGGTTGGGCAAAAACGAAGCTGCCTGTTCTGAGTGTTTTGATGGATAGGGAAGGGCTATAAGGGGCGTTAAGGAAATCATGACACAATCACTTAGGGTTAGGTTCGTTGTTACCGACTGCTGAGATAACCCTGGTATTGCCAGGTGTGAAAAGGCAAGCTGACAGCAACACAGTTGGTCCAGTGTCTCCGTCCTTCCCCGAAGTATTTCGTCTTCGGTGTTGTATCATCTTGAACATGGCCAGTCTTCGACAGTCGTAATACAAGGAATATGGACGCCGATATCCTGTCATGCACCTTTTATTTCCTTATAGTACACGGACACATAGTTTAGGATGCGGAATGATGAACTACATGGATGAAGCTTAACCACCTCCACCACGCTCACATCACATCATCATCATCCTACTGCCATGTAACCAGGGGGGGTATCATCTCAATTGTGCTCTGTTGTGCTAGCTGCTTAACCAACAGAGGCCTTCTTGGGCTTCTTGGTACCGTACTTGCTACGACTAGACATACGAGTAGCAACACCGGCCTGTTTTATCACCATTCTTTGTCAGCACATCATTTTCACAAACTAAACACTCATCTTCCCCTTTTTCTCCTTCTCTCCCATCCTCCATCCAGGGGTCTCCATCTAGGGATTTTTCTTCTCAGGAAAAAACTTACCAAATCCAAAGCACCTCTAACAAGATGATACCTCACACCAGGGCAATCCTGGGCTCTGCCGCCACGCACGAGCACGACGCTGTGCTGCGAAATGTTGTGGCCCTCGCCGGGGATATAGGCCGTGATGACCTTACCCGTGGAAAGACGGACACGGGCAGTCTTGCGTTCGCCCGAATTGGGCTTCTTGGGACGCGTGATGCCGACTTTGACACATACACCCTTGAGCGCGGGAGACTTGATGGAGGACAGGGCGGGGGAGACGGCGTGGCGAGCACGTTGGGGCTTACGGCAACCCTGGAGGAATGAAGATAAGAGTGGTTAGCTTTTGATCAGATTGAATTGGACGCGGGACATAGGGCTGTGGTAGTAGCACGGGAACCAAAGTGGTGATAGGTGCATAGGTAGGTAGAGGTAGGCGGGTTGGGGATAGCCTCATCATCATCACTTACCCTCATGACCTGGTTAAGAGTGGCATTCTGCGCCGGAGTGCTGGAGAACAACCGCGCAGCAGCAGGAAGGATGGAAGAGGACGATGGCATCAGCGGCCGTCGTAGCAGCGACGGCTGCGCCTGCGAAAACAAGTTCCGCAAGAAAGTCGTCGCCATCTTGTGATCTTGTGGATCTTGCTGATGGCGGGATGCTCCGAAATCGTCAAGTTCGGTCGGTCGCGGCGCGCAACAGGACGCGGTACAGTACAGGATAGCGGTTCCCCAGGCCGGGCCCGGCAGGCGCACGCAGGGCCGGCGGCGGCGGGCGGTACCAGTGTGGGAACTTTTTTCGTGTCACGGGATGACACACGTGGAGATAAGCTGAGCCAAGAAGGTAGCAGAGGTACGTACCTACTGCCGTGCTTGAGGGACGGAAGCCATTGGGTAAGCTCCGAGTCGTGTGCGGCAATCATCGGTTAGCTGTGAGCCTTCGACAAACTGACAGTCACATGGCATTTGTTTTCCATTCCCCTTCGTTTTCTGAAACTCGTTCGTTGGCACCTCATCATTCCATTTCTATCGCTCGTCTGGCTCTGTTTTCCCTTCTCGCTCACGATCCATGGTTTGCTATTCGCGATTAACGAGTCACGATCCACGGTCTAGCAACAATGGTCACCGCTCGCCGTGCCCCGTGCCCGGCCATCATCAAGGTCCATTCGAGAGAGAGTGCCCCTCCTCCGATGTCCCGTCTCTACCGTGTCTCCCCCAAATGCATCCCTGTCGTGGCCACCGTTTACCCCGGCCAAGGAAATCTTTGTGGGGAAAATGACCTCTTAAGAGGACCGCCCGATTCGGAGCTTTGTGAATGGTGGAGACCTTACCTCGGCAGAGGGGGAGACACTTGACCCAGCTGTTCACAGCATATCGGCCGTGTGCCGGCCAATGCCATTGACCTTTGTTACCCGCTGGCTTGGCTTTTGAATTACTGAGAGAGAGAGGGATAGAGAGAGCTAACAGTAGAGCTCTTGTCCCGGTTGCCCGTAGGTATCCTGCTATCAAGGTGTACGCACCTATCTCCTCGAATACCGCGTGGGCTTCTGCGATAATGATCTGTTCTGTATATCAAATGCATAGTGACAGGTTAGACACATCGAAGGTGTAGGAGATGCATACGATGCAAAGGTCAAGAGAAATCGGGACTCTCTTCACCTTATTTTGAGCCCACGCTGTCATTGTTGCCTTCCATCCAATACTCCACGGATCATCGTTACGGAGCTACATAAGTACATCTTTCATCTGGTCGTTAGTGTTAGCTCCGCTGTACCGTGCCCAGCGACTTATAAGTACCCGAAGCTCGTTCCATCACACCTCCAGTTCTCCTTCCCCAAGCATTTGATACCCTTTCCGCCTTCTTTTCTTCCATTATCTCTGTCCTCTTCGTTCTTCCTAGACAGCACTCGCGCCAGGTTTCCGATCGGTTCTTTAATCATCACACATACGCATCAGACACAATGAAGTCGTTCACTAGGGTTTTGCGTCCCGCCGTCCGCAGGGCTCAGGCAGTTTCCGCTCCCAGACTCTCCAGAACTCCCGTCGTCCAATGGTAAGTTTTGTCATCTCGTCTCATGCCTGGTCTGGTCTCAAAAGAGATGGGCTGGAAGAGGGAGAAGGCGATGTGCTAATACTTGGTTTCCCGACATAGCGCTCGCACTCTTTCCACCACCTCCCCTCGCCGGGACATAACCGATCTGCCGCCAACCCCCATTACCCACTTCTCCGAGGTTGAGACCGCCATGGCTGAGACTGTCCAGAAGTTCGCCAACGATGTCATTCTTCCCAAGGTCCGCGATATGGATGAGGCCGAGGCTATGGACCCCGCCATTGTCGAGCAGCTTTTCGAGCAGGGTATTATGGGTGTCGAGATTCCCGAGGAGTACGGCGGTGCCGGCATGAACTTCACCGCCGCCATTGTTTGTATTGAGGAGCTCGCCCGCATCGACCCCTCGGTATCCGTCATGGTTGACGTCCACAACACCCTTGTCAATACCGCCGTCATTCGCTGGGGTAGCGAGGCGCTCAAGAAGAAGTACCTCCCCAAGCTGGCTACCAACACCGTCGGTTCCTTCTGCTTGTCCGAGCCCGTCTCCGGCTCTGATGCTTTCGCCCTCGCCACACGCGCCGTCGAGACCGAAAACGGCTACAAGATCAACGGCAGCAAGATGTGGATTACCAACAGTATGGAGGCCGACTTCTTTATTGTCTTCGCCAATGTCGACCCCAGCAAGGGCTACCGCGGTATTACCGCCTTCATCGTCGAGAAGGGCATGAAGGGCTTCAGCATCGCCAAGAAGGAGAAGAAGCTCGGCATCAAGGCCTCCAGCACGTGTGTGCTCAACTTTGACGACGTCGAGGTCCCCAAGGAGAACATTCTCGGCAAGGTCGGCGAGGGCTACAAGTACGCCATTGGCATCCTCAACGAGGGCCGCATCGGTATCGGCGCCCAGATGACCGGTCTCGCGCTCGGTGCGTGGGAGAACGCGGTCAAGTACGTGTGGAACGACCGCAAGCAGTTCGGCCAGCTCGTCGGCGAGTTCCAGGGCATGCAGCACCAGATCGCCCAGTCCTACACCGAGATCGCCGCCGCGCGCGCGCTCGTCTACAATGCCGCCCGCAAGAAGGAGGCCGGCGAGGATTTCGTCATGGATGCCGCTATGGCCAAGCTCTACGCTTCCCAGGTTGCCGGCCGCGTCTCCGGTCTCGCTGTCGAGTGGATGGGTGGCATGGGCTTCGTCCGTGAGGGTCTTGCTGAAAAGTTCTTCCGTGACAGCAAGATCGGTGCCATTTACGAGGGTACCAGCAACATCCAGCTTAACACTATTGCCAAGACTCTCCAGAAGCAGTACACTGCTTAAGATAGCGGGTTGACTGTCGATATGTGTTCTGATGGTAGTGTTATATAAGGGTGTGCATGTACATATTGGTTAGGATATCATGGAGTTAAGGGGATGCCGAGTTTCAAAAGGGGCAGGAAGCACCTTGTCATGATCTAGAATATTCAGCAAGCCATTTTTTTTCCGGTCACTCATTCCGGTTTCTTTCTGGTTTTCTTGATTTTTCGGTTTTCTTTACATGATTTGGGAGCCGTGCGAGATGCGATGATCCGTCGTACATTGATCTGGCTGGCAATGTCCATGAGACATGGGACTTTGATCGAACGCAACATCCACAATGCTCCGTCAACACTGCAACAAGTACTTACCTGACGCCCGTTTGCTGTCATTCATCCTGCGATATGTGCCTACGGATACTGATATGCCTTTGGCGCGCGCAGCTAGTCTTCAAAGTGATTTCACTCGAGGATAACCGAGGACGAAGCCGATGGAAAGTTGACGGGTCTCTTGATATTCGAACTCCTCGTCATCTACAACTCTTTCCGGTTTATACTGCGTAAACCAGCTGTTTGGCTCACCCCATGAGTCCTACATCCCTGCATTCTCAAACCTGGCTTCGGTCATGATTTTCCGAAGCTTCATTCACTACAAGTATCGAATCTCTACTGTGTCATTCGGGTAGGAAACCAGTCGAGTCTTGGGACGAAATCCAGCTTCTTCGGCTTGGACAATTTCCAGCTTATTTATCCCTAACCCGCAACCCATCACATCAGTGTAGTGTAGGTAGTATGCATCCTAAGACATGGATGGGCACACCGTGACCGCCTTTCCTGTCGAGACTCCAAATGGGGTTTGTCTCCTCTGTCTCAAGTCGCCGTCATCATTGCCTAAATACTTGCACATCAGGACTTTTCGGGCGATGGTGTTCTCAAAAGTCAGGCGGTTAACATGTGAGGTCTTTATACACAGACCAACCTTTGAGATTTGTTAGTGCGAAACTTACAACGTCTTCTGACAAGGCAGAAAGAGGACATGATTTTCAGGCGGTTCTATTGGTCCAAACCGAGCTAGAGTCAGGTTATGAACAACAATTGATGGTGTCCCATACATATGTCTCGCACCAAAATTTGACTGTACTTATAGCGAGCAATAAGCAGGATTGGCGCCTACCTCTAGCCATCTTGAAAGTGCCATGTTAACAAACTTTTCGAGGGTGAACTGTTGACAGCATGTTCCTTCACTAGGACGAGTGAAAGAAAGTCGACTGCGTGATCCAAGTCCCCAAAGTGTGATTCGGCATGCCCAATCACAGCCCTCCAAACTCAAGCGGTTCAAGGTGCGCCACCAACTGAACTCAAGTGCACGCACCCGTTTCGATACTGCGCCCACTGACACCCCTCGGTCTCCGGGCTTCCAATCCCATGTCCCAAGCCCAAGTGCGGAAGGGAAGTCCTACCAGCGCCCTGCACCACCATTTCAACAGTCCTACGGTTCGGTATCAGCGCACCAGGCAGACCAGGCCATCCACTCCCGTCGTGACGGTGTCGTATAGGTATCGATGTGTGGAGGTGCCCATCTTCTGTTCGGGTAGTCATTGCCTGTGGCTGCCCAACAGTCTGTCTGTGTGAGCTGTGCGTGATATGCAAACAAAAGGGTTCCATTCCAAGAGGGTCGCTGCTGTTAGTGTTGTTGACTGTTTGAAAATGCGCCGATTCGGAACCATCTGATGCCAAGACGAGGCTATCGTAGATTTTTGTTAGTTCCCAAGAACCACCCCCCTTTGGATGATGGGGTGGTAAAGAACACTGCATGGAATGGGCTCGTCGCGCCTAAATTCAAAGAACAAACGGGGACTGTTGGCCTCGAGATTTCCCGCTTAGTATGTGCGGTTCTCGTATATCCCTAGGTGTATTAGATTTCATTGTTCTCGTGATGATGGATATACTAAAGAATGAAAGACACCTAGCGGGCGAGGTACCTGACTGGGAACCGGAAGTCCAGTCGACAAATTGAAGTGTTGGACTTGGACCAAAACCACGCGATCCCCGCCTCTTCAAGGGGAAAAGTGGACGTTGCTAACAAGGAAGTGACCTGCCCGCCTTTGCCCCGAACTGCCTGTGCGTACTTCGACCGCTCAGCGTGCAGTACCAGGCATCGTCGTCTCTCGTCTGGATGCCCACTGGCTGTTTGGCTCGTCGAATCGACAAGGGCCGCCGCCGCCAAACCTATGCGAAACACACAAAACCCCGCCATCGTTAGCATCATACCTCTCTCTGCAGTACCTGCTAATCTGCTGCCACCTTGAGCCTTTCCATCTTGCACATTGAAGCCTCCTCGTTCAGTCCCGTCGAAAAAGGCAAAACCCGCCTTTTCTCTCTGTTAATGCTAATTGCTGCCCCGCCGCCACTATCTCCTCCATTACCTACCTACCTACCTCTACCTACCCGACGTCTAGGTCCAGCAGCGTAGCACTCCAATCAGTGTCTGCCTTATAAAGTGTCCATAGCACCTAGAGGTACCCTCGACCTCCATCCATCCCTCCTGGCTGGACCTCCTTATCCGTCCTCGCTGCCAAGTTGCCTTCCTGGCTCGCCTCGCCTTCCACCCGGGAAGTGCTCAACTTGACCGTCCATCAACAACCACCACGACGCATCCGTTGCATGTCATACTGGCATGCCAGCAGCATTTTAGTCGTCCGGATCAAATCCCGTCGTCCTCCCTCTCTCCCTCCCCCCCCTCCCCCGCTCTCCCACTGCCGACACCGACTCCGACACCGTCACCGTCGGACATTAGTATTGCCAGGAGCATCTTTACCTTTCATCCTCTCCAAAGTAATCCATCTCCCACCGTCGCCATCGGTCCGCCGGGCCCAATACCGCCACCATGAACGACGAAGACAAGGTCCACGACATCTCCAAGAAGATCGAGCGCGAAAAGGCTCTGATCAATGCTGCGCAGGCCATGCGCCAGCAGACAAACAATGAGCAGGTCCGCTCCAAGCTCGACACCCAGATGCGCGAAGGGAGGAGGAATCTCGAGTTCTTCGAGGAGAAGCTGCGCGAACTGCAGATGAGGAGACTCGGCCATGGCGTCGACAACATGTCGCTTGGTGCCAGCCCAATGTCCGGCTCCCACCGACAGTCCGTTGATGACTTCGAGGGCTACGGCGCCCCCTCTCCTCCCCCCAAGGAGGACGTACGCGGCCACAGCTCTCACCAGAGTCAGGGCAGCGGTCCTCTGATGCCCGCCTCTGCTCCTTATCCCGGTGGTCCTCCTGACTCTAATGTTCCACGGGCGCGTCCTAATTATACAAGGCTCGGTAAGTTGGACATCTTCCTTGGACCAGTCCCCCTTTAGACATATTCTGTGTGACTGACGTTGAGGGAACTGCAGATCTAATCAAGTTCGATACCCCACATCTTGGACCTCGCATCCAGCTGATGTTGTCCCAAATCCAGTTCAAGCTCAACGTGGAAGAACAGTACCTAAAGGGCATTGAGAAGATGGTACAGCTCTATCAGATGGAAGGTGATAAGAAGAGCAAGCTTGACGCTGCCGCCAAGCGTGTCGAAAGTAAACAAAAGATTGTCCTCTTGAAGCAGGCACTCAAGAGATATGAAGAGTTGCACATCGACATTGATGTTGATGGTCCAGATGGTAGAATTCCTTCCCCCACATGCTGCTTTCACCAGCACTCCTTTTACTAACTTTGAATGTGACTATAGACGACAGCATCAACCTGCCAGCCCTTAGGAAACCCCTGAGCGGTACTCTTTCTATTCGCATTCTCGCTGTAAAGGATGTCGACCATGCGCCCCTCGGTCGTTTCGCTCGCTCCCCCGAAACATTCATCGCTGTTAAGGCCGAAGATATAGTTGTTGCGCGCACAAAGCCTTCGCGAAACGACAAGTGGGAAGCCGAATTCCACACTTTCCCGGTCGATAAGACGAACGAAATCGAGTTTACGGTTTATGATAAGCCCGCCGAGCATCCCGTGCCTATCGCCATGCTCTGGGTCAGAATCTCGGACATCGTCGAGGAACTTCGCCGAAAGAAGATCGAGGCCGAAATGACGTCCGCAGGTTGGGTTTCGGCGGACCGCGTTGGCTCCAGAGCTCCTCCGCCGCAATTCCCAATGGGCGCCCAGAGTCCTCAGTTTGCGGCACCGCCAACATCCCCTGGATCACAGGAGCAAAACACCATGATCCCACCCCAGGCGCCTCCGCCATCCCAAGTTGTTTCACAGCCTGTAGACGGTTGGTTCAACCTGGAGCCTTATGGCCAGATCCACCTCAGTTTTAACTTCATCAAGGGGGCTCGTCCTCAGGGCATGGACAGGCTGGGTCGCAAGGGTGCTGTCCGCCAGCGCAAGGAGGAAGTTCACGAGATGTATGGACACAAGTTTGTCCAGAAGCAGTTCTACAACATTATGCGCTGTGCGCTATGCGGCGATTTCCTCAAGTACTCCGCTGGTATGCAGTGCGAGGATTGCAAGTACACCTGCCACACCAAGTGCTACACCAGCGTTGTTACCAAGTGCATCAGCAAGAGTAATGCCGAGACTGATCCTGACGAGGAAAAGATCAATCACCGCATCCCCCATCGCTTCATTCCTTTCTCCAACCTTACTGCCAACTGGTGCTGCCACTGCGGTTACATGCTACCAATTGGATCCAAGAAGAACTCGAGGAAGTGTTCAGGTATGTCGAGTTCGCCCCTGTTTTGGAGCCCCATATGCTGACAATTATGACAGAATGTGCTCTTACAGCCCACGCGCAATGCGTGCATCTTGTTCCTGACTTCTGTGGCATGTCTATGGCTGTCGCCAACCAGATCTTGGAGGGTATGCGAACGCAGAAGAAGACTCATAAGGATAAGGCGTCCTCGATGAGTGAGCGTACCCTTAGGCCGGGGAGCAAAACTTCCATCTCGTCCGGGTCGATCGCTCAGGCATCGACGTATAGCGGTTCGACTGCTTATACGTCAATCGCTTCGCCCGAGGCAACTGAGGCTGCCAAGCTTATGTACAGCCAGACAACGCCCAGGCCAGGCGGCCCCGACAGGACCTCTACCAGCTCAACAACCGCCTCGGCGGCTGCGGCTGCGGCTATGGCACCAAAGCATAGCTCTCAGCCTTCGCAAGCCGGTTCGATACCCGACTTTGGTGGTTCCCCTGGCTATGGACGACCGGATTCTCGGGACGACGAGTACTCCGCCCAGCAGCAGCAGGGATATGGCTCGCCGCAGCAACGGAAGTATAACCCGGCGGACTATGCTAATATCGACGCCTACTCAAGCCCACAGGCTCGTCCACAACAGCAACAGCAGCAGCAACAACAGACACCTCAGCAGGTCTCACCAATGTATCAGCAGAATCCTCAGACGCCTATTAGCAAGCCTCAGCCTGTGGCGCCATCCTATGATAACCAGGTGGTACCGTCCGCCTCCGGAGTGCCAGTTCCGACCAAGAAGCCGCTACCATCGGCCACTGATCCCGGCACGGGTATGAGAATCGGTCTTGACCATTTCAACTTCCTCGCTGTGCTTGGTAAGGGTAACTTCGGCAAGGTCATGCTTGCGGAGACCAAGAAGAGCCGGAAGTTGTATGCCATCAAGGTGTTGAAGAAGGAGTTTATCATCGAGAATGACGAAGTGGAAAGCATCAGGTCGGAGAAGCGCGTCTTCCTGATTGCCAACCGCGAGCGTCACCCCTTCCTGACAAACCTCCATGCCTGCTTCCAGACTGAGACAAGAGTCTACTTCGTCATGGAGTATATCAGCGGTGGTGATTTGATGTTGCACATTCAGCGTGGAATGTTTGGCACCAAGCGTGCTCAGTAAGTTCTTCTTTGTGTTTTCTGAAGTTACTGCAGTGACTGACTCGTTCCAGATTCTACGCCGCTGAGGTCTGCTTGGCACTCAAGTACTTCCACGAGAACGGCGTCATCTATCGTGATCTGAAGCTTGACAACATTCTCTTGACTCTTGACGGACACATCAAGATTGCCGACTACGGTCTGTGCAAGGAGGACATGTGGTACGGTTCGACTACGAGCACCTTCTGCGGTACTCCCGAATTCATGGCGCCCGAGATTCTCCTGGACAAGAAGTACGGCAGGGCGGTGGACTGGTGGGCATTTGGCGTTCTGATCTACCAGATGCTACTCCAGCAGTCCCCATTCCGTGGTGAAGACGAGGACGAAATCTACGATGCCATTCTGGCCGACGAGCCGCTTTACCCTATTCACATGCCCAGAGACAGCGTGTCGATTCTGCAGAAGCTGCTCACGCGCGAGCCTGACCAGCGTCTGGGTAGCGGCCCGACCGACGCCCAGGAGATTATGTCGCAGCCCTTCTTCAGGAACATCAACTGGGACGACATCTATCACAAGCGGGTGCAGCCGCCCTTCCTGCCCCAGATCAAGAGCGCGACGGATACGAGCAACTTCGATAGCGAGTTTACGAGTGTCACTCCGGTGCTCACACCCGTTCAGTCAGGTAAGTCTTATCACATCAGAACCCAACTAGGCAACTTTCTCGTAACTAACCCCGTCCGTTTGTATAGTCCTCTCTCAAGCCATGCAAGAAGAGTTCAGAGGCTTCTCGTACACGGCCGACTTTGAGTAAACAACCTAGCGTTGTCTCGTCTGTTCAAGTCGATTGGCGGTGTGCTAGTATTTTGGGGGGATGATGAACACGTACCAAAGTTGGGTGCGTGGCGAGCAACGTAGTGTGGTGATGCTATAAAACGGAGAAGAATCGGTACCACAAGGCGGAACCAAGGTTGTGGTGTGGGTTGAAGGTTGAGAAGAAGATCTAATAGTTATTGAACAATACTTAACCTATAGAAAGAGAAAGAAGAACAAGCGAAATGATAAAGCCTTTCGATTCGGGGGGGTTGGAAGTTTAGACTCGAGGTTGCACGAAAGAGAAGGTTTAGTAGCTTTTCACTTTGGTTGAACACTGGTTCGGGCTTTTACTTAGAGATCTTGAAGTAAGCGTTGTTTGAGATACCATCATGGAAGAGTTTACTATTAAACAAGGGGTTGTTCGGTGTATATTGTACACTAGAAGAGTAGTAGTAGAAGGTCTACCTCTTCAATCTAAACCCTCCCCAATTTTGCTCGTTTCTGTCATCTTCTCAAACTTGCCGCCGATTAAATAAGTACGATGTGAGGATGGGCAATGTATACAAGAAGAAAGGTCTGTCTATATACATCATCATTCATCATTCAAGATATAGATATAAAAAAAATAAGAAGAAGTCATGCTGCAACAACAACACCAGCTTACAACATCATACAACAACAACAACAACAACAACAACAACATACAACCGCCATCAAGCAACTAGCGTTCTAGTAAAAAAAGCCCGCTCCCTTGCTTCCCTCCCAATGCAGCTGAACAAATTTTTTTGAGACACACAGACGACAACACAAAAACCCCACCAAAAGCTCTAATCTATTCGTTGAAGAGAAAAAGGAAAATCATAATAGATCGAATCAAGCCTTTCCGCTACCGCTGCTGCGCAAAACAAAAAACGCAACGCTGGCAACCACGGCCGCACCCGTCGCCGCGCTCTCCAGTGCCAGCAACGACACGTCCCGCATCTTGAGATCTATCCTCCTGTCGCTGTAGAGGTCGACGACGGCGGCCTTGATTTGTTGAGGGTCCGAGAGCGTTTGTTGCCATTTTTGGGCGGTTTGCTTCCATGTGAGTGGTGGTTGTTGTGGTTCTTCTTGTGTCTCTGGTGTTTGGTGGTGTTGTTGTTGTTGTTGTTGTTGTTGTTGTTGTTGTTGTTGTTGGGCGGTGGCGGCCTCTTCCGCAGCCTCCTCAGCGGCGGCGGCCATGAACTCTGCGCCAATGTCCATCTCGACTTCTCCTTCAGTTCTTCCTCCTCCTCCCTGGGGGTCCCCAGAAGACGAAGAAGTAGACGCCAACGCCTGAATCTCCCTCTCCTGCTCCATCAACCTCGCCAGATGCGCCGTCTCTCTCAACCCACTCGCCTCCAGCGCCTGCCTTACTTGGCCCAACTCATGTCTGACCTCGTCAATCACACCCTTTTCGTTCTCGGCAATGCCCTTCATCAACCGCTTCCTTCGCCACGGCTCGGCAACGAACTGCAGCACCAGGAAAAGCAAAACGTTGACCCCCATCAGTCCCCACGTGCCCCACGTCGACTGCCGCCTGATTCGATCGCTCCAGATTTGTTCCTCGTGGTACCGCTTGAGTATCCCGGCGTTCAAGTCGGCGGACAATCGCGACTCTTCGGTTTCGGCTTCGGTCAACTCCTGCGCTGCTTGCGCCACTTGCGCTTCCAGCTCGTGGTCGAGGCGGTACAGGCTCGTGAAGCGTTCCAGGTCGAGTGGGTTCCACGTATCCTTCCGAGCCAAAAGAGTGGTCACCTCGCGCTGCGTCGATGCCCTGTGCATGGTCAAGCTCTTGTAATTGTGTCGGGCGTCGCGCAGGCGAGACTGGGCCTGCCCGTGGGCGACTTCCAGCTCGGCGTTCTTCCGCTTGATTTGCTCGATGGCTGAGTACCCCGTGAGATCGTTGAGGGTTTGGGTGGCGGTTAGGAGACGGGTCTGGAAGTTGTCCATTATGGTGGAGAAGCGGGCGGAGAGGCGGGCGCGGTGGGCTTCGGTGCGGGAGGGGAGTTCGGGTTGGGCTGTGTCATTGTTGCCGTTTTCTGGGGTGGTCTCTGATGTAGTAGTAGTAGTCTCGGACGAGTTGGCGCTGTCGCTGGTGGAAGCGCTGGACACGTCGGACTCGGAAGACTTTGAGGTTTCGGACTCGGAAGCAGCTGTGGGTGTTTCTGTTTCGGACTTGTTGGTGGCATCGGTGGTGTCTTCTTTGGCTGACCCTGACGACGGGGCCTCGGTCTGCGCCGGGGGAGGTGGTGGCATGAAGATGACATTGGAGGATCCGGTCTCCTTGTTGTTCATATTCTCGGGGGTGTCTTTGGGAGGTTGGGTCGAGAAGAAAAGACGGCCGTCGTGGATAGATAGGCGAAGCGTGCCCTGGCGCATACCGCTTATCGAGGGGTTTATCGATCTTCGTGGTAGGGAAGCGAATTGGGAGAGAGGACGACCGGATGATAATGCGCCGGTGCCCCTCCAAGAGGAAGGGCGCGCAGCTAGTCGGATAGCTGTAGTGGAGGACATTGTGTATCGTATGTGTTTGAGAGAGTCAGAGAGAGAGAGAGAGAGAGAGAGAGGGTCGGTTGCCCAACCCAGACCAGACGGGGCGGAGAGAGAAGGAGATGGATCTGGGTCAGTTGCAAAGATGTTCGGCGGTTGATCGCGGTTGAGTGGTGCCAACAATCGCGCGACTTGGGGGACTTGGGGGGGGGGGGGGGGAATTGCCGGCAACTTGAGGAGGAACCGGCAGCCGGAGGAGAGCTGTTGTCGAGCCAATTCCAACTGGTCAATCCCACTTTCTCCCAATTCCATCCCAATTCCACCCAATCGGCCCCACCAAGCTGGACTATTCTGCCGTTCGATATCCCCTCAAGACCCCCTCACCGCCTTGCACATCGAGAGTCTTGGAATAACGTCATTAGACAACCCTAACCCTTTTTCTTGCTGTTCCCCTTAGCACCCAGGGACTATCCCCGTTTGGGCATCACGACCAAAACAAAACCCCTGAATCCCTCGTCGTTGACATTGACCAAGGGGCCCAAGTCGACGTGATACACTCGTCCGCCGGAAGGGTCCGGCATCACCAGCATGCGGACATTGCACTCCAAGGCGACTCGCAATGACGTTTTCCCTTCTATGTCTGATGCACTCGTCCAAATTCTCCAAGGGTCCGTCGCCCGGTAGTCCGGGAGTTGTCGCCCGTCCCTCTCTGTCTCTGCCTTGACTCCCCGGTTGTTGAGGCCTTCATCATGGCTTTTCTCTTCCTTTCAATGTTGCTGCGTTTGAGACCCAAAGCTCATGGATTTTCCCTTGGCTTGAAAGAAAAAAATCTCTTTCGGCAATTTCCATCCGGGTTTCCTTTCCGTCTCTTTGCGGACATCATTGAACTCTCCACCTATCCTTTGATATTTGCTCATACTTTCACATAGGGAATGCAGTTCACCCGCTTCTTCATGCTGCAAGCCGCGTTGGCCGCAGCTCAGCTTCCAGCGTCTGGAGGTGATGACACATCAAGCAGAGGCACTGGCAATGCCTTGGCTGGAAGAGCGGAAGGAGAACCTGCAGTGACAACGTCTTCGAGTCTGCGCACCCACCACAGCTCGTTGCACACAATTACAAAAACAAATCCCACCGCTACCGTCTACCAGAGCACAGCAGTAGGAACGGCTATGTCGAACACATCTAGCCCACCCGATCCAGAAGCCGACCGTCCCGTAGGATCTACAGGGGTAGGTGATGAAGAGTTTGAAGGAGGATCACCACAGTTTCTGGAGTCAAATCAACCGGTTCCAGTTCCACCACCAGTTCAGCCAGAGACAGCACCTGCGGAAGTTCTTGTTCAGTCTCCGGAGCAGGCTGCGTCACCTCAAATGGAGACGACCAAAGTCTTTACCTCGGTTTCCCCGAGCAGCTCTATCGCTACAACAACGGTCGTTGTTTCTAATATGTCCACGTTTTACGAGAATTTCGCTCCCATCCCCGTCGAGGACCCAGCACAAACACCTACAGTAGAGGTAACTCCATCTCCAGCTGAGGCCACCAAAGCAGCTATTCTAGCCGTGGCAGAGTCCTCATCTCAGGCCTCAGACTTTCAATCACTATCTACGTCAACATCCGACCCGAAACCTAGCTCTACAAGCACCTCACCATCCGATACGGCAGTAACCGAAACTGCCATCCCAGCATCTTCAATTACCTTTTCCTCAGTCATCACATCATCAACCGACCCTGCTCGCGGATTTGTCGTATTGGCCACGGACTCCTCTTCCTCCTCCTCCTCCTCCTCCTCCTCCTCCTCCTCCTCTTCCTCCTCTTCCTCCTCTTCATCAGCATCTTCTTCACTCCCCTCCTCACTCACAACCCCATCACCAACCCCCTCCTCATCTCTTTCCTCCACTACCTCTACCACCACCACTACCACTGATCAACCTGCAATGGCCTCCAACGCCGATATTGACGCCTCCCTGCAAGAAAAGACTGCATCCTACCCCCCTTCCTCCAACGAGTACCTCTCCTCCCAAGCAAAAGTCGCCATCATACTCGTCTCAGTGGTCGGGGTATTAGCCGTTATCACAGTGATTGGCTATGTACTTTGGCACGTTAGAATGCGAGATGCGCGGTTCGAGCGGCAGAATCGAGCGGCATTGGCGCGGAGGATTCAGGGTGGTGGCGCTGGGAAGGAAGGAAACGGAGCACAGGGGCATAAGAGAAACCTGAGCGTGGAAGAAAAGATGAAGCAAGCATTGGAGAGGGAACATGACGTCCCGCTGGATGTTGGGAAGATCCAGGCTGTTGAGGAGCATGGAAACCCCACGGATGGGAGAGCTGTGAATCTGTTCAGTACTATCAGTACCATCAGCGAGAGCAGTGAGGAGAGCGAGGACAGTCAGGGCAGCGGAAGTCGGCGTTCCTACGGGAACAATGGGCATTTGGCTGTTGTGGCGGCGCCCATGGTTCTGGATGAGAGCGGTATGGCTACCTCTGTGGCAACTCGGAGAGAGGTTAGTGAGGGTTACGGACTTGGGAGGAGCGACAGCCAGAACAGCGAGGAAAGTTACTATAGCGAGGGCGGTCAAGATGGATTTGGGAGGAGCGAGACTTTGGATGCACAGCGACGTCGGTATGTGCATGAAAGAAGCGAAAGCCTGTGCAGTCAATGGAGCAATATCGAAGACTACTATAGGATAGAGAGGTTGGAGACGGAGCCACAAGGCGATGCCGAAACATTGGAGTCAGAGGAGACATTTGGGAGGACGGAGTCGAATGACTCGACGTCGTCGGGCCGGACGATCGGAAAGGCAATCTGAATAGTCCAGTTCAAATCGGTAACCACTCCGCCGTCATGAATGTTAAATGTCAGAACCCATGATTCTTTCCACGTCCCTGATCTTCCACCACTCAAAATCTCGCATGCAAAGTGTTTGAAGACAGGTTGGAATCCGCGTCCCAGTCACTTAGCCGTTGTGGAGAGGCGTGGTCAAGCCGTGGCGGTCCAGGTTTTGTTTGCATTGTCATCGTCAAACGGCCCCGAGCGGAATATTGCCGGCATTTCATGGATTGCTGCAGGAAGACACGACGAAGACAAGGCAAGATGACTCAGCATGAAAACGAAATCAAAGTTATGATGGAATTGGTGAAAACGCGACTTTGGTCTTCTCATCGCTGTCTTGAGGTACATTGACTCAGCCTGGCACATGAAGCCAAGCTAGCTCAAGGCAAGACATATGTAGAGGTACCAGTAACGGCTAATAACACGATAGTATCCATTTCTCCAAGGACCTAGGAAGTGACTAACGAACTGGGTGAGATAGGTACCTTTGTGTTATAACGGTTATTTTCTCGGAAGGTTATAGGGACTGAACCTTGCTCTTTTATAAAGGCCGTGCCGTCTCCCAAGGAAAGAAGTGCGTCGATACACTCTCTACTGACACCTTTCATCACATCTTGCCTACCAACTTGTACTCGAAACCTACCTACTACTTCCATTCATCTCGTTCACACCATTCTTTCCATCTCCACCACGGCCAAGATGGCCTCGCCTGTGGTTACACGTCCAGCTCTGGGCTTCGAGGTTGCCTTGGGAACACTCTACGACTCCCGCAGCGATACCTTCCTCCCTCATTCGCTCTTCAAAGAGACACCAGCTAATGCAGTTGACTCTAAGGCAAAGGCCAGCTCAACTGCCAAACTCAGCAAAGCGACCACGTTCCGCCAGAAGCTTGCTGATCTGGGTGTTGGAACCGAACTCGGAGCCAGCATTCTTGCGGGGCTTTCTCCCATTGACGGCTGTGGCCTTTACTTGGCCGACCATCACAAAACCCCCGGCGATGTTGCCCAGTCTTCCTTGCACTATACAGTCACGACGGTTGAGGAGGAGCTCAACCTCACTGCTAGTGGTGTCAAAGACCTCATCATACCCGACGTTCTTGATCGCACCAGTGCAACCCACGTGGTCACCGGAATTACCTGGGGTGCTCAATTCATCGTCACAGCCCGCACCAAAGCCGACGACCCTACCCAAGTCGCTCGTCTCCAGCAATGCCTCGACAAGGAGCTTGAAAGTCTGCTACAGGCTGCTCTCGAAGCTTCCCATGCCATCGAGTTTCCTTCCACGGAGCTAGTTCAATACGGCCCATCGAAGGAAATAGCCCGTCAAGATGATGACGGTAACAGCATCTTTCATGACAGTATTTTGTCAGTTCTGGACAATAGTCTCGCTGGTGATCCACGGCCGCCATCCGCCCCATCCTCAACTACCTTCATCCACGACCTTCGCAGTCGCCTCTACGCTACCAATGATGCCCAGGGAAAACCTATTCAGTACACTCTTATGCCCGTGTCGCTGCTCTCTATGCTTCGCCTCGTCGACATCCAACATCAGCCCGTCATTCACCAACCCAACATTGATTACCTGACGTACTTTATTCAGTTCCTTGACGACTGGGCAGATGCACAACAGAAGTTCAACAACTACGTTGCCCGATGCAAGAATTGCCCCACGGCTATTCCGCCCGATCACCTGCGTCTTATTGTGCGTAAGCTCCGGCCTGTCAAGACTGATGAGTTTGCCTTCAAAGCAAGCTTTGCAGAAGCCCTCAAAGATGTCCGCTACGGCAAAGCAAACGAAGACAGGCTTCACAATTTGCTCGTCGAGGCAGAGGGCAGTGAGCTGTCACCTGAGAAACTCCGCTCCATGGCAAACCACCGTGGCACACTTGATTTCAAGGACCAGATGAGCAGTCTGGGAGCGACCTATATTGGCTACGGCTCCACTTCTCCGACCACGATTCTCTCACGCGGGAATTACGACGACGCTTTTGTTCTCAATTTCAACAGTAGTCTGCGAAACTCACGCGAGTGGGACGAGACAATCCGCCTTTTCGAGGAACTCTCTGCCTGTAAAGGTAACCAGACAATCCTGATTGCCGTCGACGCCGATGCTGTCGGGCACCTTTTGGACAAGGTCTACATCTGCCAATATCGGAGCGGGCGTGTTTTCATCGAGGATCTACTGGAGCATCGCAAAATTCTGGCATCCAACTGTATCATGCAATATGACCAAGAGTGGCTGGACAGCTCCGTCAACACCAAGCCAGTTCAACGACGTCCTGTCAAGGTCCCCTGTCCCCACCAAGGTTGCGACCAGACCTTGCATTGCCAGTGGATTTGCGCTTTATGCCGTTCACTTGTCGAGTACGGCCATGTTGATGACCGCCTTTACTGTGACTGCGGAGCTACTCCTTTCGACCATTGGGACTTCAAGTGTCAGGATCAAAGACATGGGTCAAGATGGACACGGTATGAGCGTCCTGTGCTATCTCAGCTTCTCAGCAACCTCAAGCCCTTCGACGAACTGAACATATTGATTCTGGGGGAGACAGGCGTGGGAAAATCGACATGGATCAACGCCTTTGTCAATTACCTGAGCTACGACACTCTCGAGGATGCGCTGCAGGCGGATGACTTGAAGTGGGTGATACCTTGCTCCTTCAGTACCCAGCTCAAAGACGACTCAGACGGAAGAGGCAAGTTTGTTCAGAAGGATATAAAGATTGGGTCAAGCAAAAGTGAACATGACGGAGCTCGCGGGCAGTCAGCCACCCAGTCAACTGCGGTCTACACGGTTGATATTGACAACACAAGAGTTCGACTCATCGACACGCCTGGTATCGGCGATACCAGAGGCTTGGAACAGGACAACAAGAACATGGCTGACATTCTTCATGTCCTTCGCACATACAAGAAACTTCACGGAATCTTGATTCTTCTCAAGCCAAATGCCTCGCGACTAACGGTTATGTTCCGATTCTGCATCAAACAGCTCTTAACCCAGCTGCATCGTAACGCAGCCACCAACATTGTCTTCGGATTCACCAACACCCGTGGCTCCAACTACAAGCCAGGCGACACTTTCAAGCCTTTGGAAGCCCTTTTAAGCAGCTACACCACGGTTCAGCTGGGTCTGTATGAACAAAACGTGTACTGTTTCGACTCGGAGAGTTTTCGCTACCTCGCTGCTCAGAAGAAAGGCATTGACATGGGTCTCCTCGAGGACAACATGCGAAGCTGGGAATACTCCGTCGCCGAGTGTAAGCGACTCGTCAAATACGTCGGGGAACTTGCGCCTCACAACGTCCGCAGCACCATCAACCTTAACGAGACCCGTGACTTGATTATCAAGTTGACAGAGCCAATGGCGCTCATTGCACAAAAGATTGCAAGTAGCATTGCGGTCAATAATGATCAAATAAAACAACTCCAGTCAGCGAAGCTTTCCAGAGACGAACTCGAGAAAAGTCTCTATATCCAACGAGAGAGCGTCGAGTCTTACGAGGTGGATGCGCCTCGTACAATTTGTACCCATCACGACTGCGTTGAGGTGAGGAGCGACTTTCAAGGACGTGACGAGACAGTGGTTGTCTATAAGCAAATGTGCCACAAGCCTTGTGGCCTTGGGAACAGCGTCAAGAGAAATACGAAGGGTGATGCTGCGCTCAAGCAGTGCTGGGCCATGCAGAATGATTTTTGCAAGATGTGCGGCCACAACTACATGGATCACATGCACATTTACTACGACTATCGATCAATGACTTACAAGTACGAGGACAAAAACATCGCGCAGGATTTGATTGAGAGGGCATCGAAACTTGAGCTTCAGCAAAAGGCCATTGACATGCGCAAGGAGGCAGTGGCAGAGTTCAAGCTTGAGTATGCTCAAGTTCAAGAGGCAGCCATCCAGTTCGGCTTCTTTCTCAAGCGCCACGCCATTGAACCCTACAACGATGCCACCATTGAGTATGTCGATCATCTGATCAACCAGGAACGCCTCAAGATCAAGAGCGGAGGCAAGAAGGACACTCTGGAGATGCTCGAAAAGTACAAGGCAGAACACGTTCAAAAAGTCAAAGTTCTCACCGAAGCCATGGACAGAGGCGACTCGGACCGCGTAGTTGACGACCAAGGTGTTCGGCAGCTCGTCGACAGCTTATACGGCCTGCCACACTTTGGCGAAGACCTTCGGAGAATTGTCACTGTCAATGAGAAAGCTGCCGAGGGTTCGTTTCGGGAACGCTCATACAATGTATCGGCTGGATCACACTGGAAGGGGGCAAGCAAGAAGTTGACAGTACGCCGAAAGAAGAATGAAAGCAGGCTGATGACCATGTCCAACCGGTTCGCACCCCTGGCCTCGATGTCCGGACATGGCCCTATGAGTGGCGACTATTCGCATGAACTTATTCATGTTCCCAATGAAGGGAGACTCGGGCGTGAGGGAAGTCCGGTACTGCATCACGAGGTTGTCCATGTCTCGCATGAGGGAAGGCTCAGAGGGGAGGGGGGCCCGACGGCGATGGAGATGGATTCTCACTGGGATCCCACCGTTACAATACGTCTACAAGCTTCGAGGCTTGCACGCTTTCTTGGATTCGGTGGAAATGCTTCTGGGTAATGAGTTTTCCTGGCAAATGATGCTGAAGTAGTAATGTATCTCTTTTGGATGAGACTGTGGAAATCAATTTGTTTGTTGTCGGTTAGAGAGTTTCGTCTCATAGTGTGTGTTGTATCACATCAAAACACACTAGTTGCAATGTTAGAACTGCATTTACCTTACACCATTGTGTGAACTGTCAGCAATCGAAAGACGGTGTGTTGCTGTAGTCAACATGATGTTGCGTGGACATTTGAAGCGGTGCGACACGCAAATCCAAAGTCTACCCTCCCCTTCATTCACTGTGCGTTCTAGATTTAATGCTGTTATGACAAAGAAACATGATGTATATCATCATGGTGTAGTTTTCTTTCGGCTCTACACGGACTATTGCAGAGTAGTTCAACTTTCCAACCGTGACCCTCATAGTCGCGACAGGATGTCAATTCAACAACCTTCTGCACCCAGCTCACCCACGTCGAAAGTCCGACCCTATTACGACTGAGCCTGGACATCCCTTCCCCCTGACTTCAGCCCCTCAACAACTTGCTTCAACCACCAGGTATGTATCCTGACATCATCCGTTAGTTCGGGGTGGAAACTCGTTCCGAAAACGTTGCCCTGCCGCACGGCAACAATGTCGTCTCCTTCTCCTGTCCCTTGTGGCTTTGGGTAAGTCCCCATTACCTCCACCAAATTTCCCTTTAGCTTGGTAACCTCATCATCCCCAGCGGTGGTGGTGATAATCTCCTCCACAACCGGTGCGCGGATAAATACTCCCCTGAAGGGTTCCCCTTCTTCCAGAAAAGGCAACCGCAAATCTCCCACAAAACTCTGGAGCTGTGTGCCGTAGCGGTTTCTGAGGACTTTGACGTCCAGCCCACCGATGAGTTCTTGTCCGCCTTGTTTGGTTGCTGAGGCGGCGGAGGCGAGCATGACTAGGCCGGCGCAGGTGCCCCATGTTGGTTTGTGTTGGACTCTGTGGTGGTGGTGGGAGAGGTTAGCGATTTTACCCTGTTTTTTTTTTCCCCTATGGTTTGTTTGTTTGTTTGTTTTCCATTGGGAGAGACAGGAGATGGGAATTGGGAAAGACGGGTTAGGAAAAGAGAAAAAAAGACTTACTTGACGAATTCCCGTAGCGGATCAAGCAATCCCAGGCGTCTGGCAACGATAGCCATGGTTGTGCTTTCTCCTCCCGGGATAATGAGAGCGTCGCATTGCGAGAGTTGGGCGGCGGTACGGACTTGGATGAAGCTGAATTGTGGTGTTGGTGTCGAGGATTGTGACGATAGTTGGGCAGCTGCCTTTTGGAGAAGGGAGATGTGCTCGATCACGCCGCCTTGGAGGGCTAGGACGCCGACTGTTATTTGTTGGGGGTTTACGGCGTCGACGGTCATTGTGTCTATGTGTCGAAGTAATGTGGTGTCTGGTTCGAAGTGATGTTCTATTCTGGGTCAATGAGATGAGTGACGACTAAGAGATATCGATAGGTCTTTTGGTTACACCAGGTGAACGAATGTACAAGACGGGCGATATCGGAAGTGTTCCTTGTCAGTGAAGTCTGAAATTTGTGTGGACTTCCTGATGATGACTCTTCTTCGTTCCTGGGTCGGCTACTGTACCTCTGTCGCTAATGAACGTAGGAACAAAAAAGATGCCACGAGGGATGTTGATATCACCGAAATGTGTACCAAACCTATGGGCCCCGGTTGACAAAGCCGAATGTAGGCGGCGATGGTCGTATCGTTGGGATAATGGAATTGGTGTTGCCACTCGGGGGAGGTCTGTGCAATGATCGGGGGCCAGGGGAAGCGGGACGAGCGAGAATCTCCTGGTCTGTTGGTGGGGAGTCACGGCAGTCACAGTCAGGGCATACACACACGGATCCCCGATCAATCATTGTCCGCGATCTCCCGTCCTCCTTCTCCAAACCTTCCGCGTAAACGCGAAACCCGACCCGGAAGTTTTCTGGGGGAGTCTGATCGGCACGGGAGGAGGTCCGTAAACCGGGACTGACTCGCTGTGTGAGAGCGTAGATCGGTAAATATTGATTGCAAATTTTGGACTTGCCTCAGCGAATGTGTAGTGTACCGCTGTATCACGTTCATGTCGGGGATTTATCTTCAACTTTACAAGCCAATTGTGGTGTACAATTGTTCGATGTGTCTGGATGCTACGTTGAGTGCCGGCCTCGTAGTTCTTCTGTGGTGTAATTGGCTGTAAAGCATGGGCATAGATCCGACTTGAGTGTGAAAGTTTGCGTTCGGTATCCTGGTTCTCATGTGGTGGTTGCACTTGCCCCTCCAAGGCGAGCTCTTTTCTTGCCTTTGCCAAGCTTCCAAGCAAGGAATAAGCGACCCAACCTGGAATGTTCGACGGAAACATCCATTCAGCATCGAGGAAGAGCAAGCGAGGTTGAAGATAAGCGCGGGGTTACAGAAAATTTTCTAATCATGCAGGAACGATGCTTATTTCGAACGTTTGTGCCTTCACTTTGCGTCTTCTATCCCAATTGCCAGTCAGTCAATCAGTCAATCAGTCAGAGCTGAGACGACAGAAGATGTGAGGCCGACAGATACCCAAAGCGGATATCCCGTTCGCTTTGATTGGCTTCCATTCAACAAGGTCAATTGAAATAAAACCGAAATCGATCGACGCTGGATGGTTGACTGCCAAAACAAATGCAAAAAAAGAGAATCGAGTTTGTCGAGTGTCGAGTGTTGGGCCGGAGACTAAATGACTAATACTCCAAGTTGTAAACCACACAGTATGGCTCCTATATGGATCCGAAGCGAAACATACTATGTATGTACTCGCGGGCAACACCGGGATCAACGGCTCTCAGACGTCCTCCTCTCGATCGAATCCACCACAATTTCTATTTCATACTGCAACGCTGTTTTCTCGCAACGGGACTTGCCATGTTGCCCACACCACTACTGCAGTGCCCGTGGGGAAACAATGTGGGATGTCTTTCCTGGGCGAGGAAACTGCGAGGGTGTTGAAGGTCCAGATCGTCCGATTTCGCCGCACATGGGTAGACCTTCCTTTCTCACTCAGTGGATCGTATGTATGTACGTACACGTACCGAGGTACCTTTTTTCCCTCTCGAGCCCCTCCCTACACTCTCCGGTATGATCTGAGTCATCACGTAATGTCATTGCGCTTCAAAAAGTCTATTTCCACGACCTGTGCCCGTGATCCGTTGTTGTGATAGAAACAAAAGTATCCAAGCACAAAACAAACCTAAGCTCTCAATCGTGGTCCTGATTGAGTCATATCCCACCAACCTCCTCCCCTCTGACCTTTACCACTCTCTCTCTCTCTCATTACGAGGCCTTTATACACACATCCATCTCACCCCACAGAGAAACCATTACCACTCTCAAAATGACCTCCACATCCACCACCACCAACGGCGACTCCTTCACCGTCAAGGCCGGTCTCGCCCAGATGCTCAAGGGCGGTGTCATCATGGACGTCACCACCCCCGCCGAGGCTCGCATCGCCGAAGAGGCCGGCGCCTGCGCCGTCATGGCTCTCGAGCGCATTCCCTCCGACATCCGCGCCGCCGGCGGCGTCGCGCGCATGTCCAACCCGTCCATGATCAAGGAGATCCAGGCCGCGGTCACCATCCCCGTCATGGCCAAGGCGCGTATCGGCCACGTGACCGAGTGCCGCATCCTGGAGCAGCTGGGCGTCGACTACATCGACGAGAGCGAAGTCTTGACCCCGGCCGATGACACGTACCACGTGCAAAAGGACCAGTTCAAGGCTCCCTTTGTCTGCGGATGCAGGAACTTGGGCGAGGCGCTCAGGAGAATCAAGGAGGGCGCGGCCATGATCAGGACCAAGGGTGAGGCCGGCACGGGAGATGTCGTCGAGGCGGTGAAGCACATCAGGACCGTCAACGCCGAGATTGCTCAGGCTAAGGCGGCGTTGGCCAGTGGTGGTGAGCTGGCGGTGGCCAAGATGGCGAGGGAGATCGGTGCCGATGTTGAGCTCCTCAAGAAGACTGCTGAGCTCGGAAGGCTGCCGGTGGTCAACTTTGCTGCCGGAGGTGTGGCGACGCCGGCGGACGCGGCGCTCATGATGGAGTTTGGGTGCGATGGTGTGTTTGTGGGTAGCGGTATCTTCAAGGATGCGAAGACGCCTGAGCACGCGTTGCAGAGGGCGAGGGCGGTTGTCAAGGCTGTGGCTAACTGGAATGACTATGGTGCGTTGGTTGAGGCGTGCATTGAGCACGGTGAGGCTATGAAGGGTATCAGCAATGCGGGTATGAAGCCCGAGGAGAGAATGGCTGGAAGGGGTTGGTAAATATTGTGAGGATGTGGTGATGGTGATGGCATGTTTGATTTATTTAAAAGCACAGTTAGACGAACTAAAAAGGGGCTTGGAACGGCACCCAGGTGATGGTTGAGTTGCAACCCCGAGGAGCTTCTGCCGTTAGTTGCACGCTATGAATATGATGAGAGAATTGTTGAAGCCTTGGCTTTATTACCTAAGTTGTACCAAGGAATGCTGGAAGAAGAATCTAGTGATCGCCTTGTGACTTCCCTTTTGAACTGTTTTCTTCTTTTGTTATCCGTTTTTTTCCCCTTTCCCTCCCTTATGTAAAGTGCTTTTGAGAATGGCCTCCCGCTGCCATGGATTGTCTTCGAGGCTTTATTACCCACCTCAGCCGTGAAATATTATTTGCAACCTAAATGTCCTCGTAACTGGTAGACAACCAGACAAACAAAACCTGATTATAGTACCGCTCGACCCTGGTGCAGGGTCACCGGACAGCATCAAAACAGGTAAATCATAAGTGCTCATACATATGTGTCATGTACCATTAGTCAGACCGCACACGTCTCAACTGTCGAAACTGAAGGTTGCAGTCCTTGCTTCTGCTCAACCCCGCTCAACACACCATCAAACAAAACCGCGAATCGATCCGAATTGCCAATGCATGTAGCGGTAGCTCTGCCTTGGCTTCTTGAACCTCAACCCAAAGCTCTTTCCTCACTTCTCCGCACCAGGCCTCGGTATTATACTAAGGCTCTGCATCATCATTATCCGACTCCAAGTCCGGGTCCGACACCTGTAAGTCCGACGGCAACGGCGGCTTCAACTAAGGCTCTGCATCATCATCATCCGACTCCAAGTCCGGGTCCGGCACCTGTAAGTCCGACGGCAACGGCGGCATCATTTCCACATTGGTCGGCTGAAGCGGCGGTGGCTGGTGTTCAGGCGGAATGAGCGTATACGGCAAGTTGGTTGGGAGACCCTGAGCAGCCGCATCGGCCGCCGCCTTCCTCTCATCCTCCCTCTTGATCTTGGCTAACATGTTGCGCACATCGCTCTTCTTGACATACTGGTACTTGTCCCCGAACGAGATGCGAATCCCAATCGTCAGCTGCCTGAGGGTGCACTGGGCGTCGCGGTGCATGATCTTGAGCCAACGGGCGCCGTCCTGCTCGATCTTGCGGAACTGAGCAGGGACGTTGACGCCGGGCTGCTCGCCCGTGAAGGGTTCGTGGTTGTGCTCGGCGCACTGGACGACCACGCGCCACTTGTCGTCGTACGGCCACGCTTTCTCCTGAACAGCCTTCATCTTCATCGGACACCCCGTCTTGGTCGACCGCGATTGGCGAATCCCCCGGCTGTGCGAGGTGTACGTCTTGCCGCCCTTGGAACAGCAGAGGTTGTACCTCCGGTAGTGGCCGTCCGGGTCCCGGTTGAGCGAGGACACAATCACACAGGCGTAGCCCTGCGACCGCGTGAAGGCTTTGAGGTCCGTCTGGAGCGCTTCAAAGGTGGGATACAAGCGGTCCTGGGGAGGGGGCAGGAGGGCCATCTGGAAGTTGGGCCGGGCCGGCTGTGGTTGCCCTTGCCCTTGGCCGCTGGACGGACCGGGCTGGCCCTGCTGAGCTTGCTGATCATGAAGTTGCTGTTGCTGCTGCAGGGACTGTGGTTGCTGCTGTTGGCCCTGCTGAGTGCCAGTAGCACTTTGGTTCGGGATGGGTTGGAGTTGTTGCTGAGTGTATCCAGCCTGCTGGTGTTGATGGATAGCTGAACTGGCCGCTTGGCCCTGGGGCGGCGGGTTTTGCGGTTGGAAATTGTGGAACTGGTGTAATTGTTGCTGTTGTTGCTGCATTTGCTGTTGCATTTGAGGTTGGGCCGGCTGAGGAGTCATCTGCAGCTGATGCTGCCCATGCTGGCCCATGGCCGCCGTCTTGGGCTGTCCTCTAGGCATCGTGTGAGATGGGTAGGCTAATTTGACGAAGACAAATCGATGCTCTGGATGATCACACAAACAAACATGCGTCTTTGGACCGTGAACGCGCCTCGGCTCGTATGTGACTAGATGCATTACCGCTATTTGCACTTTCGGCTGCGGGTAAATTTCCATATCGTCAGCTGGAGTGGTATCTTATCGGGTTTGTTGCAGCTGTTTGCGGGCCGGCGCACCTTCCACTTTCCGCTTTTGTACCCCTGAACGGGGTCCAATGAACGGGGTCCAATGGTTTTCGACGGTTTTCGAGTTGTTCTCACGGTCTTTCCTACACCTCCTCCGGAATTTAAAACGTTAGTCTAGCGCGGTGAATTGAGTTGATGGCGATAAGTTGATTCTCCTTACAAAAGATGCCTGCTTTGCTCAACTCTAATGCCTTGAATATCGTAGAGTAGCGGTACCACGCTAACGAATTACATGCCGACAGAGGTGTACTTCATCCATCCTACCATATCGAAGACCAGAGAGGTTGCCCATTGAATGAAATACCTATGAAGCTACTAACTACCTATGTAATGGATTCGATTATTCATCACTCCAGGGCCAACATAGGTTGCGCTTTGTCATGGGATGTCATCTATTCTGCAAATGTGAGGTGATCTGACAGCTGCGTGCAGTGCTGCAATGTAAATGTACTCAGGCACCTCGACTGTACCCCTCTTCATCTGCTGGAAGCTGCTTTATTTGTTGCAACTCGGAGAGATGGCGAACGCTCTTTTCCCGCGAGCAAACCCCTCATTCAGCATTTCGGGGATTTCAGGACCAAAGAAGCGCTGTTTTCCTTGTGTTGTGTCTTGACGAGACACCACCTTTTTCGTCAAACCTTTTCTGCACCATCTGTTGTTCATGCCGATCCATGCTTGCTCCCACCCACCTATCCAGGCAACACAACCCTCTCCTCATGGCTATATTGTAAAGACTCGAGATATCCGCCATCCACAGCTGTGACAGGTTTCCTCTTGTGGTCACACATGCACTGCGGTTGCTAACGAGTTGCAGTCTATCCAATCACACGCATGTCGACTTGGCGCTACCTCCTAATGTTGGGTAGCGAGGGTATAGGAGGGCTGTAAGGCAACAACGAACAGGTTTGATTCTTGGAGCTGCCTAGTGGAAGAGGGAAAACGGAAGCCAGGCAGCCTAGATATACCCAAAAGGGTGTGCCAGTGAATGGGCAAGGCCAGTGAAGGCGGCCCAGGGCACGAACTTCCAACCGAGGAACTCGAAACTTGGGTGCTTCTTTTACAAATACTTTTCACGATGGAGCCGACAAGACTGAACGGTTGATTGCCATCCTGCATTGAAAAGGTGCCATAACCAAGCGGGGCATACACGCGGCTCTGTCCGTCACAATGCTTCTGTACCTGCGACTGCAAGAGGGGATTTTTTTTTTTCAAGCTTTGTATCTTGCATTCTCCCACGTTTTTACAGGATCAGCCAGCTTGACTCGCACATAACTCTCTCTGCGGATACTACTGGTCGGCCGAAGACGGAGCCTAGGACTTTTTCTGGATTGAAATCACCTGTTTCCGTTTGGCCCAACTTCCGCCCAACACCAAAAATCCCAAAATTAGGCGTCGAACTAGCTAGAATTCCGGAAAACTTGAACCAACTTCTCGAGTCGATCTGATTAAAGCTACTCGCTTCCAATGACGCTGACACCAGAAATGTGACAGAAATGTCGCGGGCACTCTGGGTGAGTTGGCAATTCTGACAGAATTAACAATCGATGATGTCCCGGCAGTCACTTGATAAGTGCAGTCTTTTGGCCAGGATCCAGGACAGAAAGGTTGTTTTTATGCTTGAAAATCAAGTCAAGGAATACCTGTTGAAGAGTTCTGAGAGAGATTACTCTAGGTTCGAGGAGAAGAGGAGCTGAAATGGCAACATGGCGTCTTGGCATCTAGATGCTTTATCTATCTCGTCAAGAAACTTCAGTCCATAGAACAAGATGTGAAGGTCCGCCAGGGTATAATCAACACTTCTATTCAAGCAACTGCTCTGGAAAACGCCCATAAGGAGCTATCCTCGAACACTGATGGACCAGCAACCTCTAATTTTGAGCAGGCAGGCTCGCCTCAAGAAGACAATTTTGGCCCTAGACGACAGTGACAGCGACGGAGCACATTCAGGGGATAGCCTTTCTTACAGTGAAGACGACTTGTGAGCCGAGGCTTGTGTTTTGGAGAAGAGCAACCCCTACGAGCTGCATCATGATCTTACAACATTCCTGAGCATAACCGATCATATACTGGCTCTGCCATTACACCTGAGCCACCAAGAATTCGCAGAACGAATGAGTAGCAAAGATAGTAAGGGAGGTGAGGAAGGCTAGGAAACTTATAAAGTAGACGACAACAACATCGAGGGTAACGGGACGGAATGACGATCAAGACGGGTACTGATAGGTCGATGTTTTCTATTTCTTGGGTACCGGTTTCTGATTAGGGAATCTCCAGATGCGAAAAGTTCCATTGACCATTTATCACATGTTGGCCTTTAGAGAGAAAACAACCTTGGATATCAAGTTCAAGCTGGATGCCGCCCTCGCTGCCCCTTCCCTAGGTAGTCTTATAGTAACTCATCAGGGTTGTGTGTGCTTAGGAGAAACAAATATGGAAACCTACACAGTCAACCCTCAAAGAACTGGGGTAGGCCAACGGCTCCACTATTAGCCCCCTGTAATCGTATAATTAGTGCACTGCTGTCCCTGTCTAATGACGACTGTTAGCACATGAAATTGGATGGGAAGTCATCGCAACGCGTCCTCTTTTGCGACTTAGCAGCTTCCTTTCCACCAAACAAAGGTGTAGAGGTATTCTCACCGAGCACCCCCCGACAAGATGGCCGCTCCGTCAAGTAGGCCAGAATCAAACCCGCCCCTCTACAAGCAAGCCCTTGATTTCGCCCTAGATGTCGCCAACGGTCGCCATGCTCTGTCGAAGCTCATCCCGCCCGCCCTCTTCCTGGTCGATGCGCTCCTCTGCGGCCTGATCATCTGGAAAGTGCCTTGTACGTAACAGGTACCGTGGAATGGAGTACGGTTACCCGTATGCTCACGATCGTAAACTACAGACACCGAAATCGACTGGGCGGCCTATATGGAGCAAGTCTCCCAAATCCTCTCGGGCGAGCGCGACTACACCAAGGTCCGCGGCGGCACCGGTCCGCTCGTTTACCCGGCTGCGCACGTCTACATCTACACCGGACTATACCACTTGACGGATGAGGGGAGGAACATCTTGCTTGCGCAACAGCTGTTTGCGGGTCTTTATATGGTTACGTTGGCGGTTGTTATGGGGTGTTACTGGCAGGCCAAGGTATCTTTCTACAAGTGGCTTTGCGACAACGCTGGATGAGAGAGAAGCTGACAGAGTGAAACCCCCCCCCCAAAAAAACAGGCACCACCATATCTATTCCCGCTCCTGACTCTCTCGAAACGGCTACACAGCATCTTCGTCCTGCGCTGCTTCAACGACTGCTTCGCCGTCCTGTTCCTCTGGCTTGCCATCTTCTTCTTTCAGCGGCGCAACTGGCAAGCCGGCGCATTACTCTACACCCTCGGCCTCGGCGTCAAAATGACGCTACTACTCTCCTTACCAGCCGTAGGCATTGTCCTCTTCCTCGGCAGTGGCAGTTTTGTCACCACTCTGCAGCTCGTAGCAACAATGGGTCTGGTCCAGATCCTCATCGGCGTCCCCTTCCTGGCACACTACCCCACGGAATACCTCTCCCGGGCCTTCGAGCTCTCCCGGCAATTCTTCTTTAAATGGACCGTCAACTGGCGCTTCGTCGGCGAGGAAATATTTCTCAGCAAGGGGTTCGCGCTCACACTGCTCGCTTTGCACGTTCTCGTTTTGGGAATCTTCATCACCACCCGTTGGATCAAACCTGCGCGCAAGTCTCTTGTTCAGCTAATCTCTCCTGTCCTCTTGGCGGGCAAACCGCCTCTGACTGTCCCCGAGCACCGCGCTGCGGCGCGGGATGTGACGCCGAGGTACATCATGACCACGATCCTGTCTGCCAATGCTGTGGGCCTCCTCTTTGCTAGGTCCCTCCACTACCAGTTCTATGCCTATGTCGCATGGTCGACTCCATTCCTCCTCTGGCGCGCGGGGTTGCACCCTGTCTTGGTGTACCTGCTATGGGCGGTGCATGAGTGGGCGTGGAACGTGTTCCCCAGCACGCCGGCGAGCTCGGCGGTGGTGGTGGGCGTATTAGGCGTTACGGTCGCAGGAGTGTGGTTTGGCGCACGGGAGGAGTGGGAGCCCGGGATGAAGTCGTCATCGAAGAAGGAGGAGGCGGCGATGCGGTGATGTGGTTGCTTTGCTGTCTGTAATATTTCTGACTGGCAATAAAATATGAATTTTTGGGTATCTCTGTTCTTCGAATGTCTCCTCAAGGTCCATACTTTTCGTCTTCCGAGTCGCTAGGCGGCAGTTTTCCAACAGTCGATTCCTCGTCTTCGGACTCGTCGTAAGTTTGTCTGACGAACTGCTTGGGCCTGTGTTTTCGTCCGTCAGTTAGCTTTCTCCATCCAATCCACTGAAGTAACAATGTGACGTACCAATAAGCCTCCTTCCTCCAAGCCTTCTCGTCCCTTACGATATTGATGATCTCTCCTACAACCTTGCTACCAGTCTTGCTGCGCTCCTCCATGGAACCCAAGTCAACCAAGACGTAACCGCCGCGCTTGATCCAGATGGTGTTGCGGAAACGAGACTCGAGCTCGACTAGAATGGTCTTCTTGTTGGGCAGCTCGCAGATATAGTTGCTGTTGCCCTCGGCCTTGACGACGCGCGCAATGGATTGCGAATCGGTAAGTTGGTCGGGAGGGGTCAGCGACTCCTGGTCGGCGGCGTGAACGTGGCGTTTTGGCTTGCCCATGGTTGCGGATGGTTGGGGTTCTTTGTTGTTTACGATATTGCGCAACAATTGGCCACAAGAATAATTCCAGGCATAGGAAAGGGGAGCACAAAAATCTAAGGAAAACAACGGTTGATGAAATCATGGATTGGAACTTTTGGAACTTTTGGAATTTGGAGAAAAGTGGGGTAATCTCGATAGATGCATATTTTGTCCATTGGAAAATTACCATGCCCAGGTACCTTACACATCTCCATACTATCCTCCCCCCCCTCAGCATTTACACGTTGTCGAGGCATCTGTAAAGTCTCAAGATGCCAATGGCTATGAGTGACACCTCTCTTCTAGATGGCCCTCTTCAATTCTTCATACATGTTAACTTGACTTTCTCCAAACACAATGTCAACAGTTGTAGAATTTCTCTATGACGGCCAAGAATGCCGATCGCCCCCGGCTGTTCACTAAACCGCGGATCGGCGCCTTAGCACGCAACAGTGGGTAGCACCCGACCCGCCAGAATTGGTCCACTAACATCGGGGATGCGGTGGCCGAGACAAAGCCAAAGTTTGAAGTCTTTCGGGGTTCCAGGCACCGTGCCGATGGGGGCCAACCCTGTGGGATTCAGTCCACTGCCGCGCCGCTTGCTGTGCCGTTGGGCCGCCGCGGGCCCGGTGCCGGGGGAGGGGCGTTTCTGTTGGCACTTGGGACCCCCCCGCGCCGACTCATTCCTTTGTTGCCCGTTGACCTCGGACTTCCTCCGGTCTTCACTTGACTTTTTCACTTCACCTCTATTCTTTAGAACCTTTCATTGTACAACTTCTCACCTAAATCACCTTCTACACAATCCCAAATATACTAAACAGAGTCAAAATGGGATCCAACGACTCCTCCTCCCTCCCCGCCTTGGCCACCAACCCCAAGTTCGTCTTCTTCACCGACTTCGACGGCACCATCACCCAGCAAGACAGCAATGACTTCATGACCGACACTCTAGGGTTCGGCCCGGCCCTCCGTAAGAAGGGAAACGAGAGCGTCCTCTTCGGCCACCGCGACTTCCGCGACAGCTTCTCGGAGATGCTGGACAGCATCAGCACGCCCTTTGACCAGTGCATTGAGACTCTGCTCAAGAACATCACCCTCGACCCTGGATTCAAGGAGTTCTTCCACTGGGCCAAGGAGATCAACATGCCGATTGTGATTCTCAGTGGCGGCATGGAGCCTGTAATCAGGGCGCTGTTGGCCCATTTCTTGGGCAAGGAGGAGGCGGATAGCTTGCAGATCGTCAGCAACCAGGTGGCTGTTAGGCCGGGAAAGAAGAGTTTGAATGAGGAGGGAGGGTGGATGATCACTTACCACGATGACAGGTTTGTCACCCCTTGTTCCCTTTAAGTGTTTTGGATGACACGGAACAAACGCTCACATCATGGAAAATAAAGTGGATTCGGCCACGACAAGTCCCTCGAAATCCGCCCCTACGCCAACTTGCCCGCCGACCAGAGGCCAGTCCTCTTCTACGCCGGCGATGGCGTCTCGGACCTCTCAGCTGCCAAGGAGACGGACCTTCTCTTTGCAAAGGCTGGAAAGGGTATGTTTTGCAATTCGAACGAATTACCATTCCCATTGCCATTGCCATAGTGTTTACTGACTTCGACACACTACACACACACAGATCTCATCACCTACTGCGAAAAGGAGAACGTGCCCTTCACCACGTTCCACGACTTTACCGAGATTCTCGCTGTGGTCAAGGACATTGTTGCGGGCAAGGTGACCGTCAAGGAGGCTGCTGTTGGCAGGAAGTGAGCTAGCTACCCCCCTCCACCGAGCGTCTGTCGGTCTGTCTAGTCTTGTTCCTATTTCTTTCCGCTCAGCGTTTATTTTATTTTTCTTCCTGGACACTATTCTAGACGGTGCACAGGAGTGATTGGTTGGTTGCTTGGTTGGTTAGTAGCAGGCTACTTATGCCACTTTTCCTCCAGATAGAAGAACTCTTAGAAGAAGACAAAAGAAGGAAGCGGTTGTTCTTCTGAATGTTATAGACAATAGAAGTATGGGTCATCACTGTCCTCCCACTTCATAATTAGAAGGCGTTGTGTTGCTGGGCAATCCGCAAGGGCTCTCTGTCGGTTTCGGAACCTTGACTGAGGCTGAGGAATTCTTGCATAAGGCAACATATGTTGTATCACGGACGTCGTTGCCTGTTGTTTCTCACGGACAGATAAGAGAGGGCGATTGATGGGTCCTCGGCTTTTGGCTCTCCAAACCCATGGATTGGGGTAGATTGGTCGGGCTGGAGAAGGCTTGGATAGATATCGTCCGCAAAGAGGCAGGTGACCTTCTTAGAATGAGAAATTTGCAATTGATTGGACGCATTCTAGTTTTCTTGGATATAGCGGAAGGAGCTTTACGAACCAACGCTCGTTACTCCGCATGTCTAGCTGGTGACACATGATAGAAAAACATCCCAGTGGCTTGTAGGCTAGGCGTGATATATAAACACTAGTGCTGTGACGACCCGACTCCCGAAAGCTGACCTTCACTTCCGATTTACCGGTCAAGACCTCAACTTCTGCAGAGCTAGTCATCTGCCAACCTTTGATAGCATCATGTTGTGCCATCTTCTCGTTCATATGCTGCCTCCATCAGCTAGATCTGCAACTTCGGAAATCCTCCAAGAGGGTGTAACAGACGCAGACCGAACTACTAGTTTCCCAATACTACTACCGCACTTCTCGCCAAGTGTCCAATCGAGACTTGACAAGGCTATCGCTTACATAGACCAAGCATAATTTCCATGCATGTATACGAGACCTGAAAGAGCGACTGGTGCGCTTCTGGCTTTTGAATCATCGCTCTGGAGTCGAACGGGACGAGCGATGTTGACAAGCCAAACAGATCAAGATAGCCAGGAAAGCAAATCTTGTTTTCTTATCCGAGGCAAAGCAAAGGTACCCCGGATTTACTTTGTGTTGTTTTGTCTGCATCGCCGGAGTGGGATCACTAAAGTCATGCCGCTGACGGTTGGCATATCGCTTTTGTGTTCCCCATGGGGAAACACAGCGTAAGGGGGTGAATTGGCAAATATGCACACCCGTTGTAGGAAACCTCTATAAAGCGAGAACACCCGGCCATCCGACCGCCTAGGTACTGTGATGTTGGGCCTGAGTACCTTGCTTGCTCGTTTCGTTCCTGTCTTCAGTTACCCACCTGCAAAATGAGGCTTTTCCTCAGCCTTACGGCCCTCATTGCGGTCGCAACAGCTTGCACAATCCCAAGCACATCACTGCCCAACAATATCACCAGCCACTTCCGTGTCCAAGTCCAAAATGCTTCCTATCCTCAAATCCACAACAAGTACATGAACCTGATGGTCTCCGGAGGTGGTGACCGGCACCTGTACGTCGGAGGATCACCGCAAGTGGGCGACACTACTACCAACCTGCTCCTCATCAAGGGTTCGCTCAACTGGGTCTCCATCAATGCTGTCATTGGCGGCGAGGTGAGTTTGTCGCGATTCCCATGAAGAAGTCATCCGTCCAAGTACGAGTTCGAGTTGACGTCTCCGGACATAGGAATCCAATGTCGACGACACTGTCAAGATGTTCATGACGGAACGCGGCGATCCGAGAGCTCTATTCCAGCCGACGTACGCTTGCAATCCGGACAACGACAGCTTGCAGGTCGAGTTGCGATTTGTGGGAAAGCAGAATGCGCCGGCCGGAGGCTGGATTTGTGTGCGGCCATCGTTCGATAACAGTCATGAATTCCGGTACTATCCTCCGGGAAACACAAGTAAGTTCCGGCCTGTCCAATTGCCGTTCTGTCTTGGAGATTCTGTGACATGGCTGATTGATTGATTAACCCATGATGAACGACAGAGTCCGACCCGAACCGATTCTGCATCAAAGTAACACTGGTCGCCGTTCCCACATAGAAATGGCCATCGTAAAGATCATCGGAGAGGACGGAGAAAACATATCCTGAGGAAATTTCAGTTGATGATGCGCAAGACTGGATAAAAATGGACCAGACATGGGAAGTGGTTGCCCTGGCGATGGGACCAGATGTTTTGTTTACCCCTGAGGGGATCCACACCCAGCAACTCAAGGTACAGCCACACTGGCCATGGTGTTGTTGAAGTTCAATGTTGTCTCAATTGACATGATTTCCGCCCGGCCGATCTATAATAAGTCTTCTTTGAAGGTCACCAAGTAGGAATGAAATGAGCAATGAGAAGGCTCTTTGAATACACGTGTGTGACTGTAGCGCAAGTATCCAAGACACCAGAACCTCAGCCCTGAAGCGGCCGAGCGGATGGTGTTCTGGTGACTGCGCCACAGAATGCAAGGTAAGCAGCTAGAGCGAACAGCGGACAGTGCTGATCGCGTGCAATGACGTGCGCTGGTGTGCTGGGCTGACAAGATGCACAAGTCAAAGACACTGTTGTTGTAGCCTTGTCGATTGATGGAAGGGCTGAGACACATTGGAAGCGCATCAACCTAGTTGGTGTTGGCGACGACGATTTGTGAGAAGAGTACCAGGAGGATATGGGATTGACATTTGGGATTGTCATACGATCAGACGCAAGTCTCCAGAGTCTCTGAACAAAAGGGAAAAAGATGTTGCGAATCGAGGTCACCATGTCCATTCAGCTGAATGGTGGATGGCGGGGTCAATAGGACCCCTACCTCTAGTCGCCGTTCGCGTCATCGGCGGGACCTGACAAATGGAGACTTTTCTTACATCATCAAAAAACGGGACGACGGGGAACATCGAGAAGGCTCCACCACTGTTGACGGCTTTGCTCCCGTAAGCTTCAGTTCAGCTCCCATGTGCCGCCGTTGCGTGATTGTACCGTACCCGTACCGTTTCTTTTGGCAGCCATCGGCTCTCGGTGCAGTCACAGTGCTTTGGGTGGTCTCGTAAAAAAAGAGGCTCAGCCTTTCCCATCTGTTGGAATTTACCGTAAAAAACCCCTCTTCCCCTCAACTCTCCTACACCATGTTCTCCTCCAGATTCATTAGACCTGCCGCCAGCACTTTTGCCAGAGCTACTCCTCGCCCTATCATCACCAATACCCCTTCAATTGCTTCCCGCTTTTTCACCACTTCGTCGCCCAAGATGACTGTCCACAACATTGCTACGTGAGTTCTAACCTGTCGCTTTTCCTTCTCGAGGCTGTGTGTGATACATAAAATCGCCAGCCAGCTTAGCCAGCCTTGATGGGTTCCCGTCTACCCATATGACCCAATGAACTGACAGTATCTCGATACAACAGCGTCGCCGAGTTCAAGGAGGCCATTGCCAAGCACCCCATCGTTGTCCTTGACGCTTTCGCTACCTGGTGCGGTCCTTGCAAGGCCATCGCTCCCACTGTCGCCAAGTACGTTCCCGTTCCCGATCTCAATAGTTCCAGCCCCAGCTACAGCCTTGTGCTCTTGTAGCATGCATACACACACATACATACTCCCTTTCTACCCTACTGTGATTTACGACGCGCAAGAGCGAGCGAAACATTTCCGCCCAGCCTGAAAACAACACAATGCACGTACTGACTAATCCTTTCTTGCTTGGAAAAGGTGGTCCGAGGAGCCTCAGTTCAAGGACACCGTCTACTTCGCCAAGTTCGACGTCGACGCCCTTCCCGACCTCGCCCAGGAGCTCGGCATCCGCGCCATGCCCACTTTCGTCATCTTCAAGAACGGCGACAAGGCTGACGAGTTCGTCGGTGCCAACCCCCCTGCTCTCCTGGCCACCATCACCAAGCAACTTTGAATAAAGAGCGGAGATATGGGATAGATACAACAGGATGATACCGAGAAATAGATAGGGAATGCAAAGTTTAAGCCATTCGGAACAGCACTTTGTGTGTGAGCGCCTACCAACATGCGCGCATGTGAGTGAGTAGGGCTGGGATGGGAGGCTGTCTGGCTAGGTATGCTGTGGTTAGAGTGTCATTCATGGTTACATACATGACTGCAACTTACCATTGCAGCACGACCACGATGGAGACTGCTGCCGGTACCCAACCACGATTCATGGCCCGACACGAGAAAAAGGAAAGACTAGAAACGGTACTGGAAACACTTGCGTACCTATCAAGCCTACTTCCCCAGCGTCGTCAACTGTACTAAACTCGGCGTCCTCCTCAACTGCCTCACATCCCCTTCAAACCCAAACCCATACACCGTCCGTCCTCCCGCTCCGTCTACCACCTCCAGCCGACCATCACCAGCTCCAGCATCAACAACCCCATACCCCATCCTCCACCCCTTAACCTCCTCCGGCACTGTATCACCCCCACCCGAAGCACCACCATCGAAACGATCAGTCCATCTCGCCCTCCCCAACCCACTCCCCCTCGTCGCCGCCACGATGCTCGAAAACTTGGTATCCCTTACCACCGCACCATTCTCCCTCAGCGCCAGCGCACCCACCACCACCCCCATGACCGCCAGGGCAATCGAGATGCTATACACGATCCACAACAACCTTGCATTAAACTTGTACACGAGCGCCATGCGAAACTTGGTGCAAGGGTACAGATAAGCTCTCTGCTGGTCCGTGGTCAACAGCGATGGCTGGTTGGCGTCCGGCGCATCAAACGTCACGCCTGACTGTTCCCCGGACTTCGCCGCCCAGACCACGCTGGCAAACTGGGGATGTCCCAAAACCGAAAGGATAATGTCCTCATAAAACTTTTGAATCCGCCGCTGGATGTCCGGGTACGGGAAATAGTTGTTTCCGAAATCGAGGAGGCGCGACGTCTGGATGGCTTTGGTGTTGGCGATGGGGTTGACGAGGTCGCGGTCGTCGCCGATGCCCACCGTGCCGTTGATCTGGTCGCGGAGCATGAACCCCAACGAGTGGTAGGCGGCTGTGCGCCGGTATTGCGGGACCGAAGTGGGGAGGATGTAGTTGTCGGTGGGCGTAGCGGTGACGTTGTCGGCGGTGCCGTCGTTGGCGTCGATGTGCGGGGTGTAAGTTGTGTTGATGACGGGGCGGAGGTAGGTCACGTTGGTCACGGTGGTGGTTTGGGCGGCGCCGGTGTAGTTGATACGCACCGTGTAGTTGGATTCGTAGTTCTCGCAGGCGAAGATGTGCGGGACGAAGGACGTGTTCCAGGCTGGGTCGGAGGGGTTGGAGGGCACCGACGGAAGGTTGCCCCTGATGTCGTTGGCCTTGGCCAGCGCGTCGGCGAGGGTGACGTAGCCGAGCCAGATGATGGGCTCGGTGCGGAAGGCGCCGAGGTGTTTGGGAAAGGGGGGGTCCGTTGTTGGTCGGCCGCCGATGCCGACTTCTTTCATTTGCGTGGTGGAGTATTCGCCGCCGCTGGTGAAGGCGTAGTAGGTGAATTTTCCCCTGGGAAGGAGGACGTCCATGTTGAAGGGCGGCGCAATACTTCCGGACTCTTGAGTTAGGTTGTTGACAATGGAATCAACCCCATTGCCCAGTTCGGTACACTTGTAGGCTGGGGCAACGAATTGGATCTCGAAAGAGCAGTTCCAACCAGTCCCGCAGGTTTCGATAGGTGCGTTCCTTCTCATGACGGCCTCTTCGAGAAAGGAGCCAATAGTGGCTGTATTCTGGAAACTAGGGCTGGGTGCGGTGTAGTAATCGAACCATCCGGGAGTGTCATTCTCTGGTTCCTTGGTGGTATTCCACAGAGACAGAGGAATCTCAAATAGCCGGTCGATTTTTGGAGGTTGCCGCCACTCGTAGGTCTCTTCGAATGTGAGATTCAGCGTCCGCACTTCTGGACACGAGGTTAAGATTGTCATCTTCCTGGGAACGACAAGAAGCGTGTTGGAAGTAAGGACTACCACGAGTGGTGCCAGCCTTGCACACATGTAAGCATATGGTTTGACGCCGTCACAAAGCTAAAGGAAAAGGGGCAAACCTACCAGACATATGCCGCTAGCAACGCCGCCACTTTTGCGCTTTGAACCATCTCCCAACTCGTCACAGCCTGTAAGTCCTCCGTAGCCGAGAACAAGGCATCCAAGGCGCCCACGGTCATGAACCGTTTTCGGACCGTTGTCCATACCCGCTGTCTGAAAGCCACGATGACCGCGGCGCTTAGGCCTGCTTTCGCTCCGAAGGCTAACATCGTTCCATAGCGCATCATCTTGATTTGGTCCGTGGCTGGCCGCCCGTCGAGAGACAAGTAGTAAAAGTGATGGGAAGCAGCACATGCAACGCCAAAGAGTAGGCATAGGTACATGTTCCATGATTTCCTCCATCGCCATGGCCAGCAGGCGCAACTGGAGGGCCTTTGTTGGGACTGTCGAGCTGTTGAACTCCTGATGACAGGAGGGGAATCCAGACTCTGTGAAGTCAAGGGAACAGTTGATAAGTTGACTGGCTTGAATGTGCCTTTGGCCTGCTGTTGCCATTGACTTTCCTGTAGGAGTTCGGTCTCATCATCATGCCGCTGATAGATCGAATCAGGAGGGACAACTGAGGCATCTGGATGCGGAGAAACGTCGTAGACGCTGTATGGTGTAGCGAGTCCATCACCGTATCCAGCGTCATATTGGGTATTTCCATAAGCAGTCTGTCCGCTATCTGGTCGGTGCTCGTGGTGTTGGGAGAAGTGATTCCCGGTTTCGTTGGGCACGGGACTGCCTCGTGTGGGCGTGTGAGGATTAGAAGCCCAATCCCTGAAGGAATGGACCTCTTCCTGGCCGGGCGTGTTCGGCATTTCAGCAGATTGATCGGCTGAAGACGAGGGCCACTGGCAAAATTCTCATCGTATTCTAGTCTGCATGGTGTGAATCAGTATCAAACGTTGGGCAAGGACAGAATAGGCACTCGAAGAGTCGACCGTGATCACCCATGTACAGTATGATGACCCCTCGATCATTGAAGCGATCAACGATGTGCAATGGAACTGAGTGAGACGAGAGAGACCCGGTGCTTGGTCACGTCAGCCTTCGGGAGCGCGGTTTTGCTGGCGCACACAACTGTTCCCAGCTGAACGGCGGGGCGTTGCGCGGCTTGCCCGCTGTGGCCTGCCACTCATTGATAAAATATCTACATAGTATGTCAGATATTAGGATAAGACCATTGGCCACTTCTGAGAGATAGTTGCGCCGCCCCGTTTCGGTCGGGTCTCTATAGTTGGACTTCGAGCCGTTGAGTGGGCATATCGATCATCGTTGTCACTGTGGCTGTATGACACAGAGAGGAAGAGGAGGATGGTGTAGAGCCAGTCTTCTTGTTGGAGGGTGGCTGGTCAGGAGAATGTCCGACGATCTCGCTCATGAGCCAATCCCAAAGATGGTGAACGCCGCAAGTTCAGGCTTTTGGTTGTCAAATGGAAGATGGCTATCATTTGACATGTGTGTTCGTCGGGATGAGAGCTTCTATTGAAGCTGGGCAATCGAATAAGCGATGGATAAGTACCATCTGGGGGAAACAGTCCCACATGCCAACGTGTTCAGCCCTACGCCGTGAGAGTCACACCGTCGAGGCACCGATATCGCCCATGCAGGTGATGACGTGGGTATCTTGCGGTGTCTCTTCGGCCGTCCATGTTCCTCATAGTATTCGAAGTTAGCGTTCCGCCCAGGATCAAGACTTCGAAAGATGATGTATCACCAAGCTGGCCACGAACGTAAAGGAGTGAGGTTGAAGTTTAGCGGGGTGTACGCTCGGAGTGCGGGTATATTGGCGTTGAGACGAGCCGTACCTAGGCGGGAGGGAGCGTTCCGCAACCGGCAACCCGATGGTTAGAGTTGCCCGTAGCGGCGTGGGGGAACTAAGTACGGCATATCTGCTACAAGTAGACTTTAGGGCGCGCCTTTTACAATGGGCCACGGGGGGCTATTCTAGACCCCTCAACGGTACAGTGGATGCTACAGCGTGCGGGGAAATGCTGAAGCGCGCCATGAACAAAACGGCTGAGAACTTGGGCCGAGTCTCGTCTCTGAAAGATAGATCTCAACTTTTCTGTCATGACCATAAAGCTAAGGTACGTAGGAACCGGGCTTATGGAACGTCTGGTCCCCTGGTCGTCTAGTCGCATCGGTAAATCCCACCTTAGAAAGATAAGAGACCAAGATCGGGATCCCATTGCTGGTTTAGGAGAGGTTTGATCATGTTATGATTCATCCCCCAAAGAAACAAAAAGAGTTAGTACATATAGAGGCTGAATAGACCCGCGGTTTTTATTTTCGTTCAAGTTGACTCATTAAGAACATCTTTTATGCTCCCTGTTGACCCCAAGAATTTGTCCTCGCCCTTGGTTACATTATCCACAATGTCCACTATTGTTGTTGTAGGGTATGTCTCCCACAATCCCCGGTATCGGCTTGAGAAGCTTCAAGTACCCGAGACATCACATACACACAATAGTCTCACAACCACTTGTCGTCGTGATCACCCTCACTAACCCAATGACGTCCATCGCAGCGCCGGCGTGAGCGGCCTCACTTGCGCCCTTCAACTAGCCAAGCAAGGAGGAAACACCATCACCGTAGTAGCCAAGCACATGCCCGGCGACTATGACCCGGAGTACACCTCTCCCTTCGCGGGCGCCAACGTCCTGCCCATGGCCCCCGAATACAACCGCTGGGAAGGCGAAACCTGGCCCGAACTGAAAAGACTCGCTGAGACCTGTCCTGAAGCCGGCATCCACTTCCAAAAGGCCGTCCTCTACCGACGCGCCCAAGACGAAGCCGCCGGCTTCGCGGGCCCCTTGTCCGACGGCCTCTTTGTGCGCAATCCGTGGTACAAAGACCTGGTGCCCGACTACGTCGACTTACCGGCCTCCGAGGTGCCAGAGGGCATGTCCTCCGCCTCTTCTTTTACTTCGGTCTGCATCAACACGGCCATCTACCTCCCCTGGCTGGTGGGCCAGTGCCGGGCACGCGGCGTGGTGTTTAAGCGGGCCGTGCTCAAGCACATCTCCGACGCCGCCAAGTTGAGCCACACGGGGCGCAAGCCGGATATCATCATCAACGCCACGGGCTTGCTGAGTTGTCGGCTGGGCGGCGTCATGGACAAAAAAGTGATGCCCGCGCGCGGACAGGTGGTGCTAGTCCGCAACGAGGCGACGCCAAACATGGTGTGCACGAGCGGCACGGACGATGGGAACGGCGATGAGTTGTGCTACATCATGCAGCGAGCTGCAGGTGGGGGCACGATTCTTGGAGGTACCTACATGAAGGGTAACTGGGACGGCGTGCCAGATCCGAACATTGCGACGAGGATCATGAAGCGCGCCGTGGAGGCGTGCCCGGCGTTGACGGGTGGAAAAGGTATCGAGGCGCTGGATGTCATTAGGCATGCGGTGGGGCTGAGGCCATATAGAGAGGGCGGCGTGAGGATCGACAAGGAAAACATCAATGGGACGTGGGTGGTGCATAACTATGGACATGGCGGATGGGGATATCAGGGCAGCTGGGGGTGTGCGTTTAGGGTGCAGGAGCTGGTGGATGAGATTAAGAGTGAGTTGAAGCTTGGCTCTAAGCTCTAGTTTAGAGCGTTGGAATTACTGGATGAATAATGAAGGTCTTGGAAAAGAGTGTGGTGTAACTATCTCTGGTTCAAGTTCAATGAATGTACCTTCGTGACATCTGCTCTGAAGTTTTGGCCGTCACCACCTTCACAGACAATCTTGACTCATAAACACGAACAAACCACAAGCAAGGATAAATCACGGCTAATGATGGCTAGTCCGCGAGGGCAGAACATTTTGCATAGGATAACCGGTAGACTTTGGGGGAAAAACAAAAGCAGGAAATTGAGGAGGTTGATCAAAAACCAAGTAAAGTAGAGTCAGACAGTATTAGCATTTCCTAGTATCTACTCCTTTCCGCCCAACCACCGATAGACAACAGAAAAGTCTCTGCCCTTGCATCGCTCTTCAGACTCGGCAGTCTCGTATACCTCCGAGGCCTTGTCTGCTAGTACAAGCTTAGCATCGGCTTCCTTGGCTGCCAGAATGGCCAGCCTCAGGTCCTTGCGCATCAGTCCTATTCCAAAACCGCCTTGGTAGTCGCGATTAGCCGGGGCAGTCTTTACGACGCCTGGCACAGGATTGTTGACTTCACTAGGCCAGCACTTTCCAGTGCTGACATTTATTACACTGGCGAGCACCTTCGGATCAAGGCCCCATCGAGCACCGAGGTTCATAGCCTCCGCAGTAGCAATATTCTCAATTGCTAGCAGGTAGTTGTTGGCAAGCTTCGCCGCCAGACCCGCTCCCTGAGGACCGCAGTGCAACACCCGCTTGCCCATGCGCTGCAGGACAATTTCAGACCTCGCGACAAGGGAGTCAGGGGCACCAAGCATAAACGTCAAGGTACCAGCGGTAGCTCCGACGACACCGCCTGACATGGGGGCATCGACAAAGTGACCCTGTCCGTTAGGGAGAGCCTTGTCTACCGCGGCCGCAACCACACGCGAGGACGTGGGGTCGATGGTCGAGCAGTCAATGAACAGACGAGGACCAGGACGGGGAGGTAGCTCATCCTTAAGGATCGACTCGTATATTGCCTTGACATGCTGAGGTTCGGGCAAGCATGTTACAACCGTGTCCTATGCCAAGATCCCAGTTAGTCTTGGGTCGCCATTGACATTGAATGATGACAAAGAATTGGGTGATGGCTTTTTTCAGAGGATTGGCTTATGTTGTATAACGATAATCACTTCAAAGCCCAGCAAAACGCTGGGCCCAACTTAGAAAAACTCATGAATTGGAACAAACTCATCATAAAAGCTCTTGGAAAGAGGGAATCAAGGCTGAGGGCAAAAGTGTGACATACCGCTTCTCTCGACGCATCGGCTGCACTGTTCGCCACGTGAGCGGAAGCTCCTCCGGCTTGCTGTGCTGACATCTCCTGGGCGAGCTTCTCAGCCGCACCCCGGTTGATGTCGTACAGGCGAATAGTATCGCTTGGTGGAAGCTTGGATTGAAGGTTTCTAGCCATCTGATAACCCTATAATCCGAGTGTTAGCAACCTATCCCGAGTGGAAGCACATGTATAGGAGACGTACCATCTGGCCTAGGCCAATAAAGGCATAGTTATCCAATCGGCGCGCGGTGGACGAGAAAGTCCGGCGTTGAGCAAGCAGCTGCTTGCAAAATCTCGTGTTTGCCCTCATGGTGAACTTGAAAGGAGACGTATTGCGTTTTGATCAAGAACAATTGCGTGAAGAAACAAAACGGTTGAGTGATTGACTTAACAATCGTGGTCTTGTTCAGCGGCGTAGGTAGGCATGTTGACCGGTACCAGCCAGGCGCGCAGGTGGTGCTGGCGGACGACAGGAAGGTGGTTGTGATTACCCGGAGGTAAAGCCGGCCATTGCCGCCTTTGGCCAAGTCCTGGAGCAGCAGGTCATGGGATCGCCAGGCGAAACCCAATGGAAGCTAACTCCTCGGAACAAACGATGGAAGAAGAGGGGTCGAGGGGTAACGGCCGACGCTGCATCAGTGTCAAGGTCGCGTTCCCTTTTGGCAAGTTCCCAATCAAGGGCTGCCGGAATGAAGCCCGCAAAACATCCTGGTGATGATGATTGTGGTGTTGAAGTGTGGTGGGAAAGGGAAAGGGAAAGGGAAAAGGGGAAAAAAATGAGAGAGAGAAAAAAAAGGAAAAGATATGCGATACGTTGAGCGGAACAAAATGACTCGTGCGCTTCCAAAATTGGAGTCTGCTCGTTTACGACGATAGTAGCCCCCATAGCTTCATATCAGCTATATCCCCCCACCTGAAGCGGGCGATAAGCTGAAAACGTGCAAACACTCGACGATATGGTACCTCCCCTCCACCATCTGGCCCGTTCAAGTCGAGTCTATGACATTTGGAAGTGCTTGTTGTCAACGGACAATGCCGAACGATGAGGAACTGCCAATGTGACTATGGCGTTGCACTCATCGAGACTCCAGCCTCACAGACTTGCATGACAAAGAATATTCGACACCGAAGACAAACACTGGAAAATCCCTTGCCGAAAGATCTGCTTTGTTCCCTACATAAACACGGTCAACTAGAATAGGCTCTACTATCTACAAAAGGAGCTTCCCAGCCCGACACGAACTTGAAAGTCTTCTCCGCTGTTTAAACTTTCGTAACCCATCTCAGCGAGATTTTGAGTAGCACGCCGCCTGCCCTTGTGTTCAAAGATTGTATATACCTATGTTGTTCCTACATGAGAACCAGATTCCATCCAAACGACCGGTCCACCTCCATTCAAAGCCATGGCCCTTCATGCCATGAGCTCTCAATCGTTGATTGACAGGCGACAGACGCCGAAGTTGGGGGTATGTGCAACGTAAAACAAACCGAAAATGAAACCAACCTTGAATTCAAGAAAATCCTATTTCCGTCCGAGTCCGGGTGTCCAACCATGCTGCACACCGAAGCTACCCACAAAGTTCGAGTTGACCCAAGGTTAACCAGATACAAGAGCAAAACGACCATTATCCCTAGTACACAGAAGACTCCTTGAACGAACTCGGCCTGCGCCCCATGTCTCCTTCAATATCGCGTCATGTGCCGACTCGGCTTAAACAGAACAAAGAAATTTGGTGTCTACGTCCCAACATGGGTTTATAGTACGTTGGCCACATACGGTGTGATTATGGGAAGAAGGGCACTGCGCAGATCGGGTTAGCACATGCTCAATACATCACTCGGAAAAAAGCAGCACGTACCCAAGAGCTCCTACGGCAAACGTGGCAGTGAGGCCGAGGTAGGCGCGCTTCCGGATTCTATCCTTGCGCAACTCTGCCTCGGTCTTCACCCTCTTGGCTTGCCGAGGTTGTTCAGCCTCATCTGCAGCCTTTTCATCCTCATCGACGCTAATCTTCTCCGCCTTGCGCTTGCCCTTGCTATCGGCCTCCTCTTCCTTGGTAGCCTCGGTCTCGGCCTTGGCCTCGTCTTCAGCCTTCTCATCCTCAGCACCAGCCTTGGAGGCCTCAACAAGGGCAGCTGCGGCCTCAGCATCGGCCTTGACGGCAGCCTCGACCATAGCCTTGGCCTCCTCAATCATCTTTCTTGCCTCTTCCTTGGACGGAGGCTCACCCGCCATTAGAGGCACCTCAAGCTCAACCTTGGTATGCTTCACCTCCTCGCCATCCTTATCCAGCTTGACGTCTTCATCGACTCGCACCTTGATCTTGGGCTCCTCCTCAATAGGTTCCAGCACGACGACAGGCTCCTTCTCGATCGATTCCACCTTGAGTTCTGCTTCGGTAGTTTGGATCTTGGTAACTGGAACAGTGTTGATCGGGGTAGAGGTAGGAATCTCGCCATTGATGAGCGTGGGGGCCTGGGAGTCGGCGAAGCTAGTGGCGGGAGTTTCAGCGGAAGGGACAGCGGTAGCGGTGGCGGTAGTAGTGACTGTAGTGGCAGAAGCTTCCGTGGTTACCGTGCGCTTGGTGTTGCGCGGGGTGGTGCCGCGTTTGCTGGTGGTTGTAGACTTGGCGGGGCTGGAGGAACGGCGACTGCTAGGACGGCTGCGCGTGCTGCGAGTCGTAGGCGGTGTGGGAGCAACAAGAGGAGGCTGAGCTCCGAAGAACTTGGGAGGAGGAGCAATCTGCTTGGGCGCACTGCTGTCGGTGGCTGTGACGGCGATATCTGAGGGATCGAGAAGGGCTCGGATCCAGGGGGTGATCTGATACTCCTCGGCGAGGATCAAAGCCTGCTCAGGGGGAATCCAGACATTGCCGGCGGTTTCCTCGGAGCTCGTGGTGGGAATGGACTTGATGTATTTGCGCTCCGCTTCCTCCTCTTCTTGCGACGCATATGGGAACGTGGCCTTGAACATGCCGGTAGCCGAGATGTAACCATCCTGGCTGCGGCGCATGAGGAAGTAGCTGGGAGGAGAGGACTTGAAGATGCCCGAGACGATACCCTTGGGCAAAGGGGCTCTGAGGTGGGCGTAGTCGAACGCCAGGAGAGACGACGGATCAACCTCAGCGCCCGGAACAGCAGTGACCATGCGAGGGGTCAGTTGAGTCTGCCCCAAGCGGCGACGGCTTGCAAGATCTGTGTCTGTAGTTGCGCAAGTCAGCTTGTGGTTCTCGTTCACGCACTTGTGAACGGTGGCTTACGGGACGGCACATCCTCGAGCATCAGAGGATTGCGACGGGCCGGAAGGTGCCTAGCTACTTGCGCCATGATGTCGCGGGAGAATAGGTGGCTGGGCCGCTATACAAAAGTTGTGGGATGAATTGGGGGAAGGCGGCGATGGCCACAAGGGGTGGTCTCCTGTTGGTGTCGTGAACGGCGAAGACTTTTGCGCGCAGGTCGCAGTGTGTCCTTTTGGTCGGAATGGTCGGTGGGACAACGCAACCAAAACGAGCCAAAACACAAAATTAAAATTGCTACTAGCAAAGCGATTTGAGCCAAAGAGGATTCTGGCTAGAATTGATGCTGATTCAATGGATGCTCCCGTGCGCTGGAATCCCGTGGAGAGCACGGCGGAGGATGGGATTGAAGCTGTGCTTGTGTGTGTGTGTGTGTGTGTGTGTGTGTGTGTGTGTGTGTGTGTGTGTGTGTGTGTGTGTGTGTGTGAAGGATGATGATGACGATCAAGACCGCTCGGGGGTGCGAAAAGTGCGGTCGGTCGCGCGCAATCTGGCAGATTGGACTCTGGGGAATCACTGGAAGCTTAACGGGGAGAGGCAGGATGAGACAAATGACGGGTTGATGGGGGCAACGGGGAGACCGGGGTCAGAGCTTCGGTGCAGCAGTGCAGAGCAGAGTGCAGAGCATAGCGCGACGTCGTCCGCTGAGGAGGGTTTAGCGTGTCGCGGGATCATGGGACACGGGCCACGCAGCTTGGGTGGGATTCGATTTGATTGTGGGCACTATTTCAGGGCTAGCTTCCCTTGGGCGGAGAAGGCGGCCACTGCCCAGTGCCCACTGCACCACTGCAGACGACTCCCGTTGGAGTGACGGCAGTCACAACTCTGGGAGGGTGAGAGTGTTTGGCGTGGCGTGGCCCAAGCGTCGAGCACCTCAACTGTGAGTGGCCGCACATCACTTCGATCAGTGTGCTCAACAAGCCGATTGGATTCCCAACATCCCCACCAATAAAATACCACCAGAAACAGAGACGGCTGTCTGTCCGCAGCTCGACGACGCATCCTTTTGCAGGAGTAGCGGCGGGCGGTGCAGCAGAACAGAAAGCGGAGAGACAGGGTCCTCCACGGATGCAATGTGAGCAATGTTCCACACGCAGTGAGACTCTCTTCACGTCTCTGCTGCAGATGATGTCTTGTGGTGTTTGGAGCACCCAAGGGACACAATCAACATCCGGCGGCGAATGGATGTCAACGAAGTTGACACAAGGCCTCCTGATAAGATACCATACGGGTCTGCTGGACTGACGCTGGCCTTGACCGACGTGAGCGAGTGGGGAGGGGAATGGCACACCAACAACTGAAGTCAAAGACTGGCCACATTTGGTGATGCATAGGTAGGTACGCACACAGAACTGTCTGTCAACCCGTCATCCCGTCCCAGGAACCCGTCAACCCGTCAATCTGGGGTAGCCAAGACCTCTACACCACCAGAACCATCATGCTCACCAGCGATCACCAAGCAGAGCAGAGGCGTCCTCAAGCGTTTCACACCGGGATGCTTCAACGGCTTGTCTCATGTTGGATCAAGCTCCATTCCGTGCTAACAGTTGTAAGACAACCGGCAGAGAACGGGTCTCAGCCGCTGAGGAGAAGTAAACGAACGACGAAAAGGCTGAAGGGCGGTGATATCGCGCTCTTCCCAGCTAGCCGAAGGTACCTATAAATCAAAATAACCGGAAGGCTGGCCGTTCCGTGATCTGACATGCCGGGACTCAACGGTGAAGAGAGCCCCCCCAGTATCTCGAGCGGACGGGTCCCTGGCGGGGAAAGAAGGAGCGGTGAACGACCCAAAAAAAGGCCCCCAATGATCGGAATCGGCCCTCTCAGGTCTTGGCACCATCGCTCACCACCATCGCTACACTCTCTCCAAGCTCTGAACCCCTTTTTTCCTTTCCTCTCCAGGGGCGGTGACAACAGAGACACTTGTTGTTCACATCGCCAGTTTCGTGCAACCACTCGACTTGTCCAAGTCCATCAGATCACCGCCGTAGCTTGAACACTAGAGGTAATCCACTAGGCAGCTCCCTATTGCCATGTACTGTACGTAGGTAGGTAGGTACCTCTACCAGAGTCTCGAGGCTCGAGGAGAGAAGTAGGTGAGCTACCTACTACAAGGCCCGTATAATTCACAGCATCAACGGGCAAGGCACGCAGTCAAGAGGCACAGAAGATGGAAGGAAACATCAACAGCCAGCAGCCCAATGGATGAGGGGGATTCCAGACTTGATATGTTCTGCACGCGGGAACCAGGGAGGACAGGTTCGAGGTCGACGGCGTTCCAGATGGCCCATGTTTATCCAATGATGGGCCCGTCTTGGTGTTGCTCTCGCGTCGAGACCCCCAACCGCCAGATGCAGCTCCCCCTTGGCCCCACCAGCTGTAAGAGCTGTGGCCAAAGAGAAGACATCCTGAAAGAGTGCCGAGCCCCTCCATCCAGAATTGCTGCCAGTCAGTTCCATCGCCGTCTCTCTTCAGTTGACTCTGGGCTCAGCCGCTCTCCATTGTGAGTGGTTCCTGGCGACTCGCAGTGAACGTGGGTGGACAATCTGGAACTGTGTGGGTGTCGGTTGGGAGTGCACAGTGCTCCCGTCGCCCAAATAAATAAGCTCCGGCCTCGCTTTGTCCCGTCACCCCTCCAAAACCTTCCATCAGATCGGCGCCGTAAATACCATCATAGCTTCCGTCGTCGTCGACTTCTTCTCTTCTCCCGTCCTGTCTTTCTTGACTCTTCATTGCAACTTTGTATCCTCCATATCCCGACGGATTTTCATCATCTATTTTAATCAACAACCACTACCCCAATAATTCACAATGGCCGGCGGACACGACGAAGATCTGATGCCCGAGGACAACTCGGGCTACAAGCTCTCTCAGCCCAAGCAGTCCTTGGCTGAGTACCACAAGATGGGTATGTTCCAACCTTTGTCTTTACTGTTTGTTTTCTTTTCAGCATCGCATGCGTCTTATTTCACCCGTATTTTCTCTGCGGCATCGTGCGGATCGTGGGACTTTTTTGGAAAAAGGGGGAACTGCGGGTGCGGTGACGACATGATGGTGACCCCTTTCACCGCCCATGCTTCACGGCGCAAAGGACTATGGCAACGCCTCACAACATCGCAACTTTCCATGCCAAAACTTTGGCAAGATCACGACCACTCTAAGCGCAAAGTAAAGCTTGCGTGGGTTTCCCGTGGCAGAAACCTACCTCTGCAATTGTTGACTTGGCGGTCAAGTTAAGCCAAAGGTCGTCGCAGACGTTCACAACTTTCAACAGGGCATGCCCCTGGTTTGAAGATGAGGGGCGCGAGAGCTATCGCGACATAGCCCATCTTAGCAGACCCGAAGACCACAGCACCGTCATTCACACAACACTCAACCGCATTCAACCACACACACACACACATATATATATATCATGATGCCAAAGAAAAGAGGTACCATTCATGAAAAGAAGAGCCACCATGACTAACCCTTCCCCCTAGACGAGAACGACGAGTCCCTCAAGCGCTACAAGGAGTCCCTCGGCCTCGGCGGCGGCAACGACCTGTCCGACCCCAACGACCCGCGCGTGTGCATCATCCACTCGCTCTCCATGGAGTCTCCCGGCCGGGAGCCCGTCGTGATCGACCTGTCTACGCCCGGGTCGCTGGAGGACCTCAAGAAGAAGCCCTTCACCATCAAGGAGGGTGCCAAGTTCACCATGAAGGCCCAGTTCAAGGTGCAGCACGAAATTTTGAGCGGCTTGCACTACGTCCAGACGGTCAAGCGCGGCAAGATCAGGATCCCCGGTGGCAAGACGAGCGAGATGATTGGCAGTTATGCGCCCAACACGGATAAGAATCCCATGTACACCAAGACTTGTGAGTTCTTTTTTCTTCTTCCTCTCCTTCTTTGTGACAGAAATCCTGCTGTCCGTTTGTTTGTCCTTGTGAATGGGAATAGGGGGCGGAAATTTGCTGACCGAGTTTACGAAACGATTTAGTCGCCGAGGAGGAGGCCCCCACTGGCATGCTCGCCCGTGGCAACTACAACGCCGTCTCTCGCTTCGTCGACGACGATGGCAAGACCCATCTCGAGTTCGAGTGGAGCTTCGATATTGCCAAGGACTGGTAAACTACTTTCGGGTTTAGATCGCCGTCATCGTCGTCGTCTAGTTTCTCGCCCTATAAGCTAGCCGGTCACTCAGTCCAGCTAGTCAGCCGCATCGGATACACACACACATACACTTCGCTGTTGGCATACTGTGACGAACTGCTGTGCCCTCGGTTGATTTCGTGGGCAAAGAGGGATGCGCCATTCGCGAACGAGGAGCGAACTCGATAGAGGATGAAGATGGAATTAATCATGCTGAGTGGGGAAAGAAGACTAAACACGCGCTTCCTCCCTGTTTCGAAGATCACGAAACAGGGAGAAAGATACACTACACTACCGGAACTCGACAAGGGAAAGGAAGGTAGAAACACACCGACGTCTGTTTCACCTTATCTAGGTATGGGACTGGAAAGGCAAGCGAACGGAACGGAACGGAATCTGGGCCACAGGATGGTTTGGTCGTTTAGGGTATACGCCCCCCTTTCCGGGCAGGAGGGAAGGGGAAGAGGAGAAAACTTCCTTACATTTATCTACATACATACACATCATCTTATCTTAGTAGTATAAACACACATAACTCTCACATACGCAATTCAGGTCTTGCGGTTTCTCTTATCTGCTATGAAGAAGATCGGGAGGGCTTACTTGTTAGTAGAGGAGAAGAAAAAAAAAAAACTGTCCCGAGTACCTCTATCATTCATGCCTGCTTCTAATCTATGACATTGCGGTCGCTAGCGTGGGTATATGCAGTGTATTCACACTCTTTGGTGCGAACAAGTTCAAGCCAAGACCATCCGCAACGCTCATGCTCTCTGTTCCCGTCCTCTATCCCCATTCGCCCCGAGTGCGCACCATGTAGGGGGGTTTCCCGTCTCTCGCCGACTATTACAAAAAGTAATCCGGCAATGCGCCCCCCTCCGCCGACTTGTCCTGATTCATCTGCTGATCCTTAACGGCGTCGTTCTCAGGAGCGGCCGCAAACACATTGAAGAAGCGCTCTCCAGTATCGCTGACCTCCAAGACACTTGCCATGTTTCCGCACCGGTAGCAGTAGTTGGGCGCGCTCCATACCGTGCTCAGCCGGTCGTCGTATAGCACCTGATACCCTTCCTGACAGAGCTGGTGCGCGCGCAGAATGTGGTTCATGTTGTTCACCGCCAGGAACTTCTTAACCACCTGCGCTCCGAAAGTGTAGCCAGCGCCGCGGGGTGATAAACTGAACTCGTCGCGGTCGGGATCGGGATCGGACCATACTAGGTCGGCCATGGGGCCTTCGTGGGGAATCTCGCGGAAGCGGTCGATTACTTTAATTTGGTCGATAGAGTGAATCGAAGGGGAGAGACCTGGCGCGGAAGAAGAGGTTTAGCAACTAGCTTGTACACCTGGCGCCCAGAAAGGGGGTATCTTACCTCCGTGTACACAGAATATTTGGTCGTTGATGACCACACTTAATGTGAGGAAATCGAACATGTCGGTAAAGTAATGCCAGACATTGGCATTGCCGTACTTGCGCGAGCACTCGGTATAAAAGCCGTAAGACTGCGTTACGCCGCGGGACTCGTGGTTGCCTCGAATCAAATGGACGCGGTTGGGGTATCTCAGTTTTAAACAAACAAGAAGAGAAATCGTTTCGACGCTGAACATGCCTCGGTCGACATAGTCGCCTGTTGTTTTTCTCCCAAGGTTAGTCAAACGTCGTCATTTTAGCACAGCACCCGCATGGAGGGCACGCGCCGCCCGCGTCTTGCTTCCATCACCACCACCAAGATCACCACCCACCTAGAAATAGATAATTCGTGTCTGGACAGTAGCCACCGATCCTGAATATCTCTATCAAATCATAGAACTGGCCGTGGATGTCACCGACAACCGTAACGGGGGCGCGAACATGCACGACATTGCTCTCGCGCATTAGCAGCTCTTTTGTTTTGGCGCATATCGCTTCGATAACCGATTCAGCGAGTAGTTCCTTTTTGTAGAGGCGTGAGATACACTCGTCGAGGTCGACCGAAGCTATTCGGCACGTCACATGTCAGTGGTTGTGGTATGTCTGCGCCGTTGAATTTATGTTGGGGGTTTGTCGGTGTCTTTTTTGGCGGGGCGTGGGATGGGCAAGAAGAGGAGGGGCATGGCCTTGTCCGCTGCTTTTCAACGTTGGTGGCGCAAAGGGTGCAATGGACCAACTTACGGGGAAGGCCAGGCATGACGGGCAGAGATGATGCTCTCGTGTAGTAGGATCAATGGAACGGCGCTAAAAACACAACTTAGACACGTTTTGCAGTTGGTAGTGTTGTGTCGACAGGCTCAGCAATCACGAGTTGCGGTAAAGGCTGGTAGTGCTTCTCCCAGCTCGAGCGATGTCAGTGGTGGTGGTTGGATAGATGCGAATCAACATGTTCGAAGAGGTGGTTATTGTCACATCGAACGGGGCAAAAGAGCTTCAGCAGACGACGGAGCGCAATCCTCCAGTCACTTGGTGATGGGACAGCTCAGCTTCAGTTTGCTTTAGAAAAAAAAATCAAAACTGAAAGTTGGGAGGGAAGAAATGTGCTATACGGATTCTGAGAGAGCAGTCGCAAGCGGCCTAGCAGGAATACAACTTTCCATCTGAATTTGGTACTGTACAGTCTGTACTGAGGTGGAAATGAAGGCGACGTGTGTTTTTGTTGCTGACTGAGGAAGCCGAGGGAGAAGCGCAATCCCGAGTGCTGAAGCCTTTCCTTCCTAGCGAATCCAAGGAGGCTCGACGCGCTGCACCTGCCCTCCCTTCTGCAGTGCCCTGGAGGTGCCCCAGGTGGGCTGCTGCTGCTGACGAGGTGACGTGCCCTCATTCGGGCCAGCTGCGCTGAGTGTTGACGGTTCCTCGACACTCAGCTGGCAACATGAGTGGAAAGCACTGCAGACAGCTGGGAAACCGCCCGTCATCCCGGCCCGTCACTGAAAAGGCCCGTGCGGCAGCTCGCCCAGCGGCCCAGGTTCTTGACGCCCTGAATCCCCGGCTCCCCATCACTCACGGCCTCACACGTGCTGGAAGGGACTGGGTGCTTGTGCCCCACTTGGTAACCGGTTCATACAAAAGCCAGCGGTCTCCCTCCTCTCTTCCAACTTGGACCCTCACAAATTCCTTTCCCTGCTCCTCTCTCTTGCGCTTCTGCTGCTTTGCTGCGTCCGCGGCCACCTCTGAAGATATCTCGGCGAACTCACTTTCCCATCCTTCAGCTGTGTCAACGGACACATTGGTTTGATTCGGCGCTCTTCTGCCAATAGTTCCGGGCTTTTCGGTCCACACTTTGTATCTGATGGCTTTTTCTGCTTTTTCTGTTCATTCTGTCTATTGATTGCTGGCCAGATTCCCAGGACCAAGACGCCAAAGTCCAGTGTTGCTTTCTGGCGTAGTCTGAGGCTTCACTGCCTTTCAAAGCGTTGTCCCTGTCCTCTCTGGCGAGGCCTCGGTTGGACTGAGCCCGAGGTTATTTCTTTTTTTTATGCTTCATATGCCTACTCTTTCACTGGCGTTCAAGCTCGAAGCTCATCGAGCCCCAGAGTTGGCTGCCTTGGATTGCAGTTCAGGAGTTGATCGACGAGTAGTATCTGGTCACAGGGAGGAAGGCATTCATGGTCTTGCTGTCCACCGAGGCAGCCAACGATGGGACGGTGTATGGGAATCATGACGGGACATCTTGCGCGATATCATCGCAACATGTCTTGGTCATGTCCTCTACGGGCTTTTATCGAGGACGCAGTTGAGGGCTTTCGATGCGATCATCTTTATTGAGGTCGATCACAGTCAACATTGGCAATCCCTTACTCGGACCAACTTCTCTGCCACCCGGGAGATTGGGGACGGGAAGGTTCAAAGGTAACACGTTTCATTTCCTCATTTTAGCTCTCAGAATGGGCCTCTTATCCCCCATGTTTACTATATGACCCCCTCTGAGGTGGATGTACTTGTCGAATTCTATAGATGGCCGGCCCTGTGCTTCTGCCTCTTCTTACAGGCATCGTCCCATTCTCTATACCTCTAGTTCTCTGAATACCTATCAATCTTCAAACCAAATCATGAAAGCAAAAGGAGCCAACATCCACCATATCAGAGCGATGAGACGCAAACGCAGCTTGCCGAGTCGGAGCCGGGCCAGACCCCCAATTCCCGATGCAGTAAGGGGCTGTTTCTCACGTGATTCGTGCGTGTCAGCCCCCGCTCACTTGCGCCCAGAGGGTGGCGGCTGAACTTCTGACGGCGGCGCTCTTCAACCTCCAAAAATGCGACTTGCATCGGAAGTCAGTCGGGCAACTGAAGTCAGCTGGTTCGCAACTTGAACCTCACAGAGTCGAGCCACGACCGATTCCACAACACCACAACCACACGCCGGCGAACAGGCCACTTATCGCAGCCTTGCCTCTAGACTTTTCTTTGCATTCTGATCTTCAATCCAGCGTCTCTTGACGCCGCGGCTTTGTTAGTTTCTGGCGGCTTCCTCGACACCCTACAAAGAGTGACTGCCACAGCAGTATATCCCAAACTATTCAAGTATCCCGCTGCCGGTCAATCAATTGGATCGTGTGGCACAGACGCGCAACCGGCATACGTCGGGTCTGGATATACATCGCTCTCGAGGCGCCCGTTGATATACATGCTCTATGTTAGAGGCCCTCTCTTTGCTTCCCGGTGGTCGCTCGCCAGGCTAATGTCCTCGCAGCGCACCTGATCCATCATAGGCATTCGCCATCCATCTCAGCGAAGCTACAAGTCATCATCGCCTACAAGGTCCTCTTTATATCTACACCCACGGGACTACAAGGCTACTCCTGATATACCTACTCCATTCAGCAGTTATACGCAGCCTAAGTGGCTTTGTCTCCTCGCCTTCAGCCCATCGCCGGCGATTCTTTTTTTCTTTTCCATCTTTCTTCTTCATCATAGTGACCCAACACTATTTCTCTTTGCTCACCCCCCGGTCAACCCGTATATACCATGTCTTCCGCCGCAGCGGTCGACTCCGCTCCGGGACAGTCCTCCTCCCAACACGAACCAATATGTTATAACTGCGGCACACGGGGTCATTGGGTTGTCGCTTGTCCAGAGCCTACTAGGGATGTGCCTGCGTGAGTAACCTTGGGTCTCTTTGGCCCATTTGTCTTTGTAACAAACGGGTACGCACTTGCTACACCTTGTGACTAACAGTCCTTCCAGCGGGCTTCAACGATGGCAGTCTCAGCACCAGGAAGGTCATTCGTCGGATCGCAACGCTGCCTCCCATGATAAAAAGGGGCCCGTTGTCACTCGGTATCCGTTGCCTCCTAGCCAAGGCCCTACCATCACAAGATACGGTCCTCCGCAACCACCGGCGTATCCCCCTGGTGCACCACCGCCGCCGTCGATCCAAGCTTATCCTCCGGCCTCTTTTCCACCACCACCACCGCCGCCGCCGCTACCAACATATTCCGGGAGTTACCATCCCCCGCCGCCGGCTGTGTATGGCCAGTTCCCGCCGGCTGCACCACCGCCCCCGTCGCAGTACGCACCGCAGCCTCCTTACGGACAGCCGCAATATCCTCCTCCGTATCCCCCATCCAACTACTACCCGAACGGCGTTCCCCCTCCCCCGCCTGGGGCTTATCCTCCGCAACCCTATTCTCAACCAGGACCACCGCTTCCCGTGCCGCCGCCTCCTGTACCACCTCCCTATCCTAGTAGCTACAGTGGGCCACCGCAGCCGGAATACCATTACTCTCCAGGTCAGCAGCCTCCGTACCCTCCTCCTACCGGGTGGGTACCGCCGCCATTTGCTCCTCCCCACTTGCCGCCCCCTCCGCCATCCAATTCTGGCGCAAACAAGCATCGTGGCAAGAGACAGAATCAAGGCCCGAAGCATTCGAATGCGCAAAGAGATAGACACGACAGGCACAACAGAGATGAAGGAAACGACAGAGTCGACAGGTTTGACCGCTATGACCGGTACGATAGGCCGGACAGGTTTGACAAACGTGATCGAGATGACGGTTTCGAAAGGGGCGAACGGCTTGACAGAATCGATCGCTTTGAGCGAAATGATAGGAACCAACGGCCTGAGAGACACGACCGGCCTGCGAGGATCGAGAGAGCCGAGAGGAACGACAGGAGTGACAGGCGTCGAAATGTGAATGATTCAGAGGACCGAGCCGGACCTGGGCGACAAGAACGCCGAAAGGAGCCACGAACAGTCCAGCCTGAGCGAACATCCAAGCCCGCAAATTCCAAGACAGCGGTTCCCGAGCCCAAGGAGGATGTAGGAAACGGTGAATGGGATCCAGAATCTGAAAAGGATATGCAGCGCATTTTTCCTGAACTTGACTTTAAGCCGGCGGATCCGGTCGGAATTCCTCTACCTGCGACTTACACGGATGACCCCACGATTCCGCCTGCATACAATGCCAAATGCGTCAAGTCTCTTTATTTCAACGATCAAAACGAAAAGGAGTTTGCCTTCTCGGTCCGGGAGACATCTTTCTGGTCTGTTCTTAAGCTAGACCCTGTCTTTAAGTTCTATCCGGGGATGATCAGGAAGCGCATCGGCGAGCATGAGTACACGACTCATATAATATCTGCGCCTCCTCATCCAGAAGCCAAGTTGAAGCTTCCACCGAAATTCACAATTTCTCGGAACCAACCAAAAGAGACGCCGGAAATTGATCGATACCGCCCTCGACCTGATCAGCACCGTGATTTCTCGCCCAGACGTTCCGCACCTCGTGACCAACCACCATCCGGATTTGACCGAGGACACCGATGTTATCAGCAACATCCAAAGCGGCCTCTGGATGACAATTTTGACGGACGTGATCGCGATCCCAGGGATGCAAAGCGGCCCAGACAGAGTCTGGATACTCCTGACCGGGGTCATGGCCGTGATGCCTATCCACCACCTCCTCGCAGACCCTCTCCAAATCCCAAATATAACTTCAGTGCCGATCCCTGGTCGCCACAGGCTGGTGAGACGAAGATCCCATCAACCGACCATCGCTATAATAGGGACACCTACTACGACAATAGGTCTTCGTCGTCCAGGGACGACAGAGACAAGGAGAGAGGGAGAGAGCGACCGTCCCAGTATGCGGACATGCGCCACGACAGCGGCTACCACAGCAGTCGTAGCCGCTCGCAGGAGCGCAAACCCAGGAGATCCTCGTATCGCGATGATTACAGGGATCGGGACAGAGACAGAGACAACCGACCACTTTCAGGGCCATACCAGCAGAGGAAAAGGACGCGGTCACGTAGCCGCAGTCCTAGCCGCAGCCGTAGTCCGGCTTCGTCCTATCTCTCGCCAGCAAGAAGCATTGCAAAGCGCAGTCGCTCTGCTAGCCGTGGTCGTAGCTTGACTCGTAGTAGGAGCCGTAGTCGCAGCAGAAGCGAACGCAGCGAATCCCCCCTTACGGCGCTGGATAAGGAGCTGCTGGGTTTGACTGACGAGCCTAATGAGCCCGTGAAGTCAAAGGTGGTTCCCAAGAAGGTGGCGCCGAGGGTCAAGGTTGCTGCGGCTTTTGGGTGAGTAACTCCAGTCATATCTTTCCATACAAGGGAATGAACGCTAACATGCTTGATAGTCGCCGTTGGTAAACCTCACAACACATCTACTTTTTCTTATTCTTCGCTTTTTCTTCACAATTTCAACGAAATCGGATGTTTATCTTTTGATCCGTCATATCCCGGCGTTGAGAGAATGTGGGGCCTCTTTCTTGTGTTTACATCAGGGCTTGTTGTTACCAGGCGTTTCTCATCCATGGAGTTTATGTGGCTATCGGATGGTAGGTGGATGGGTGGGCGGGTGTTATGGAGTGACATATTTCTTTTAAGCTGAGTTCATGCAGCACCATCGTCCAAACCATTTTTTCTTCTTTTTATAATACAACAGTGCATCTGCCGGGCACGGGAATATCTTGCTTCCAATCGTGGACACAAATGTCCAGACTGTGATGCCCAAGATGTCTATTGTACCATGGCCTCACAACCAGATACGCAATTTAATTTGAAAGCTCATACAATTTCCAACCTTGGGGAAGGAAGGAAGGTAGCAAGCGGGGAAAAAATGAAGGAAGAAGCTGCCACGAAAACGTGAAATCTCGAGCCGCTACAGGAATGAACACCTACCTGTCCAAAGACAAGAATACCTCCAGGTACAGTGATGGTCAAAAAAATACTGTACCTCCTTACCCATATTGGGATATGTGGGTGAGAGGGACCGTATTTTTTTTAATTTTTTTTTTATTTTTTTTTTTTTTTGACTATGAGTCTACCTCTAATCACACCGATGAACCCTCGGAAACAACAAATATGATCATATTAGGCTACAGACCGACCCACCTATGACCTACCTCTATAGAGAGACGTTTATCTACCTAGGTACCCTTCAAATACCAATCCGCCACGAATCAATTATCCAACTGAAGTCCGCGTGAACTGAACGAACAAATGCAGAGATTTATCAACAATAACTTACCTTGTTACACCGACGAATTCATGTTAGCACAACCTCTAACGTTATGAATTAAATTTAGGTTCTCGACACTGCTGCTGCCGTACGCATCATGCTCCAAGTAAAACCAGAAAAGAAATGTATAAAGAGAAAGAAGAAGAAAAAAGAGAGAGAAGGTTGGGGGCCAAGAAGGAAAAACAATAAACTGGTTGAAGAAAGCAACTTGGCACACACAGTAGGGTAGGTCGTCGTCGTCACGGTATTTTTATCACATTCCATCAAAGTTATGCAAATACAGGTTGAACAGCGAACTGGACACCTCGTGGTGTGTCCAGGTGTGGTCAAAGCAAGCCATCACCACAAATTAACCGGTCCTTTTTTCATTTCATTCCTTTGATTCATAATTTAACAACTTGTTCAATTCGTGTTTTTTTTTCTTTTGGTCTATTTGTTTTCTTTCTGTACCATGATATCCTCGTATCATAGAAACATGAACATTGTAAGCGCTCACTCACTGGCGACGTGATTGATGGGTGTTAGGGTTTCCTTATGTTAGATGTAACCTTCGTATTGAGGATGTTTGCGTCTTGTCCTCATGTGGTAGCGTAACGTGACGGACGGGCGGGCAGAGGGCAGAGTAAAGGTAAAGGAATATATTGTTCTTGCAGACATACTAGTACCACGATACGAAAGGTTTAGTAAAGGAGAGCATCTATCACATCAATTTGTGAGCATGGAACGAGAGAGAAGCATCGTTCGCTTCTTTTTTCGACCGTCTATCATTTATCTAGCCAAGCTCTCTCTCGTACCGTGGGAGAAGTAGAGCCAAGGAAAGCAATCGATAGATAATTATTCATCCATCCATCTATCTATCTATCTGTCTTTCCTTGCCATGTCCCCTGGATATATAACGCTCCTAAATGGTTCTGTTTTGCCATATACCCTCCCTTCATTGTCTCCCTCCTTGCTTGCCTGACTTCCATGCGCTTCCTTGGGGGTATCCTATCTGGTATCAAAGTAAAAGCAAAAACAAAGCATTCCGTGAATAAAAGGATTTGAGAAGAAACAAAAGCGATGCCCAATATTAAAAAGCGATATTCCAACACATCCATGGTTGTGGAGCAATGGCATAAATGACCAAGCGCAGGCGTGATTAAGTGATCACGACCTTAGTTTTGTCTCAGAAACCACCATGGCGACCGAGGCATTGTAAGCCAGAGCCATGCAAGAAAGGAGTGAGCGAAACGTAGAGTTGGAGGTGGCTGATCTGTGCGAGAATATGGGGGGTTTTGTCAATGACAAAAGGGCAATGGGGTACTTTTTGTGATGTGGTGTAGTGCAGTGCGAAGAACAAAGGGAAAGCGTCTCCAACGAGTGAATGGTAATCGGTAAGTGAGAAGATGGCGCCTTCACAAAATGTGATGAACAAGACAAAACAAATCAAAACGAGGGTGGGGTATCTCGCGGGATCAGCCAGTCATAACCACTACATATCGCCCACTCACTGCTTCTCGACTCCAGCTGCTTGCGCTGCCGAGTCATCCAGGGGTTTCGGTGGTAGACTCCTCCGTTTATCGGTGGAAGAACGCGGGGACAGGGACAGTAGCCGAGCGCTGCCGGCGCTGATGTGTCGTGCGTGTCCCTTGCCCAGATTCACGCTGGTCGCTCGCCGAATCTCCTCGTATTTCACATCCCCCAAGGTGTCCGAGTGTTCAGGGCTTGCCTCGGGAGTATGCGTATCGCCCAAGAAATTGAGATATCCTTCAAAGCTTTTCGTTCGGACATTGGCAGGATGACCGTGAATGACAACGGGTTGCCCTTCCCTGACAGATCCCCAATGAGGTTCCTCCTCCCAATCACTTGATGCGCGAGCCTCCCCACTGGATTGCCGGTTCCATCCAGGACGTTCTCCACTAGGACGTGCAACACGGGATAGATAATCATCATCCACGATGGATGATTCCTCATTTAGGTGTTCATGCTCGGGCGAATGTCCATCCTGAATCTCGTTATCCGGCTCTAATGTCCGAGGAAGCTGCCTATATGGTGTTGATGACCTCATGAGACTTGATGACTTTCGCCTCTTCGCTGAAAAGCGTCCGGATAGCCATGACGCCTCAGAATCTATGGAGGCAAGCGACATGGTCTGCGGTTCGGGGGTCATGTTACGCTCATCGGGGTGGCCGAAGGAGGAGGGCGTATTACGGAGTGCGTCCACAGATCTCTGTTCTGATGACGTTGGTGTCTCGTATCTAGGGCCATTCTCCGATGTCGTTACTCCTAAGGGATCGACATCGTTGTTTGGGTTGGGAGACGCCTCGGCGATCGTGGGGGGAATCGAATCACCCTCGTTTAAGTGTATCCTGGATCCTGGTGGCGTGATTGGGAGCTCGGGAAGATCTTCACGGAAGCGCGATTTCGTGCGCTTCGGTACTCCCGAGCTAACCCGTCGCGGGGTGAAATTGGATGGGGGTGTTGGCACCTGTAGTTGTGGTGTTTGCATCGAGTCGCGCGACGTGTTGGAGAACGAAGACGGCCCACCGGAGCTTCGTCTGTTTCTGTTCCCCCACCTGAAGATGGATGCCCATGATATCGGTCCTCTGGAGCCACTGGTCTCCGACCCTCTCCGCATCTGTTCCGAGTGCTCCGTTTTGGCCGAGGAGGCTTGTCGAGACGATCGACCATTCGGGCTAAAGAAGAAACCCCTTGAATGTGAATTGGCTAAGCCAGGGGCTTCTGGCCCGAGGGCGGAAGTGGGAGTCTCGATCGGAATGCTTTCCGTGCGATGGAAAGATCTCAGTGGGTGTGGTCGCATATTTTCCTCGTCTTTTCCTTCGTTGAATTCTTCCCTCGATCGCTTTCTTGCTGATCTTGAAAGCTCATCCGATTTACGAATCCTTGATGACGTTACCACCGCAGACGCAGGGTCGATCCCCAAACCCACGGCCTCACGGCCAAGAACGCCTCTCTCCAGGTTTGGAGGAGACTCCCTGCCTTCCTTCTGCGCGTCATTCTCATCAGCGCGCTGCTTTTCCACCCGTTCGGCTAGTTTCGTTTGCGCCTTTTCCTGTTCTCGCTGCTGTCTCCGTTCGCGCCGTCGCCGATCTCGCTCCATCAACTCGCGAAGATCACTCGCGCTTAGATCATTAGCGAGGTCGTCAACACGTTTATGTGCCTTCAGTGTCGCCTCTGGTATGGGTTCTACGAGCCTCTTCTGGCGCTGTGAAGGTTTCTTGGCAAGCCCTGATGCGTCAACCTCGCCATGTGAAGAGCCCTGTCGCGGATGTGTAGAATATCGAAGGGTTGGCCTGGGAGCGAGTGCTTCGAATGCCGAGACTTTGTAGGCGATCTGCTCGGAGTCGGATGAAAAGGCCGAGTTGAGGGATTCGCGTACGGGTAAGGACACGTCGGAGGACCTCTGACCCCGGAATCCAAGACCATTCTTGATTTTCTTGCTGTCCTTCTTCATGGGGCGTCCTGCCATCCAGTCCTCGGTTGCTGCTCGAACAGGCACATATGCGCTCATTGCTTTGATCTCTGCCTCCCGCGCACGATCTTCCCTCCGCCTCTTCTTGCTCGATTTCTTTCGTAGTAGGTCCTCGCCGTCGCGTTTGTTATGGAGAGTGGGCACGCGAAAGAAAACGTTCCGACCTAGTTCAGTGTTGGTGGGCCCCTGGGAGTTGGCTGCTAATCCCGTGACTCTCCATTTTCCTTCCACGCTCATCTTCCGCCCAAGTTTAATCGAATCGTTGCGACCAGGGGAGAAGCTGTAGGTGCGTGCTCTTCGTGGAAGCTTGTGAGGATCCGCTCGATCCTGCCCTGTCTTTGCCTGTTCCGCTGTCGAAGCTTGGCCTATTTGGGTAGCATCTCGGTGCCCATCGAAATCCGTCGTGGCGGGGCGAGAACGCCTCTTACGGCTTTTTCGCCGAAATGGCCAGATTGCCATGATGACTCGGACGGAGGTTTGGCGAGAAACCGTCGGGGTGCAACCGAAAAAGCTGTGTGGTTGTGTGCAACTAGCTGTAAGATGGCACGTATGGCTGGTTTCTAGTATTGTCTGTGTTTTGTAGTAGATGCGACCGGTTCATTATGACCATGATTCCAAGGTGTGGTAGACCAAAAGAAGGCAAAACGAGTACCCAGACGGCCTACGAATCTGATGTGGGGGCCAATATCTTCAAACCATGCTTGTTATATGCCAACGTGAGAGGCGCGGTGATATGTCGCGGGATTGAGTGAGTGGAAAGCTAGAGGAAGGGGCGGCTGAGGACGGTCTGTGAGGTGGCGATTCTTTTGTCGCGACGACCTGGGATGGCAGTGTGGTGGTATTTCCAAGGATCGAGGTAGTCAGGTACTGATTCAGATATCCATGCAGGGTCTGGCTTGGATTCGTTTGGAGGTATGCCAAGGAGACTGTGTTCTACCGGTAGAATTGTCAATGAGTGTCTTTTGCTTTGTTAAAGAAGAGAGTGCACGAGAATGAAGCAGTCCCGGTGTTTCCTCTTTGTTCCGCGGACACACTTCCACTACGCATCCAAGCGACGTAGCATTCGGCTCTTGAGGGAACTCGGAGGCAAAACCAGGAGGTTTGAGCGCAACGTGGAAGCAGGTCCCAAGCCACAAATAAGGGGGATGTTGGCTGGAGTGGTGGGCAAGGGAAAGTGAGAGCGAGGGCAGAGGTAGAAATGATCGACACCCAATTTTTCCCTGTTGCTGGGTTGAAATAAGAAGGGCAAGATATAAGGTGGGGTGGGATCAACTTGGAGGTAGGTAGGTGTGACGAAGGGAGCAATGAGAGAGGTATTATCGACTGTCCTGCGCGTCCAGTCTCGCTGGCAGCTCGGGTGATGGAGGGGATCTGAGGAGAGCTTGCGTATTCGAGAGGCACAGCTCCAACTTGGAGGTGCACTTCGTGTATTGGGTTGGACAGGTAGAGAACGGCTGGGGAAAGCTCGTTAATAGAATGGGTATTACCTTTGTAAAGTGTGACTGCGGGCCGTACGGGGAGACGGGGCGGTCCCCTAGAAAAGAGGAAAATCGGTGGATGGAGATTGGAGGTGAGGTGCAGGTGAGATGGTTATGAATCAATGGCAGCGAATGGCAGCAAATGGAAAAGAAGAATGAAGAAATCAATCAACAGCCGACGAACGAGGGAAGGAGGAGACGGCAAGTGCCGCTTTTACAAGGTGACTTCCATCTGAAGAACCTGAACTGAAGCATGGAGAGGAAAGGATGGAAGGAACCGCAGTGGGGAGCAATGAGTGCCCTGGGAGGCAAGTACCACTAGAGTAATGTAAAGCTTAGCCAAGGTAAAATAGTGTAACGCAGAAAGATACCTGTACGTACCTAGGTAGGTACCTTGGGAGCAGCCGGGGGGTGAAGCAATGAACTGGAAGGTACGGAACCGTTCAGTTCTTGTCGTCCAGGATTCAACCTCGCACTTTCTTCGTGTTCGAATTGAACTTGGTACGGAGCAGCTCTGGAGTGAGGTCACGCATTGCCTGTTCAAGTGGCAGGCATCGCGTTCCCTGTGTAGGTACCTGATAGTGATAGCTGGTTCACTCCCTCAACCGATGGAAGCCATGACGTCCTTACCTAGGCTGGACATCATCACATCTAGCTCAAAAATAAAATTGAAAAAGGGGACCTGAGCTTCCCCGGCGTCCCTGCCGTGGGTGGACGGTAAGCTACCTAGAAACCATATGCCCTGCCGTTAGAAATGCGTCGGTGCTTGCCCTGCTGCCCTCTGCCAGGCATGCCCGGGCCTGCGACTTGCGAGGTCCAGTTGCAACCCTCTTACCTCTCCATACGCTAGTTGACAGCGGGCGTCGGTGCGTGTGTGCGTCTGAAGTCTGAAGTGGAGCTCTACCGACTGCGCTAAACTATTAGGGCATGCAGCCAGGGCATTGGAACTCCGTACTCCGTATTTCGCAGGCGTATCATTGGCGTATCGTAATGTGCTGGCGCTATAGGAAGCTTGAATGTTGCACATGAAGTGGATCACGGGCGTCACTGGGCGATGCAACTACATAATCATTCCCGTCCTCCCTCAAATTTAGGTCTTCCCCGCCGTCAATAATCTCCCTCCTTTTCCACACTGCTCCTGTTAAATCCGACTTGTCTTTTGCGCATTGCGTCTGGCGCAACCCATCTCCGCACTTTTCTCCTCTCATCTCACGTAGGCTCTCACGAGATAGCTTGGACGACGACCTACTGGACGCCGCAAGTGACGGACATATGCATCACGACCGATATGCTACCAATGAAAACATGGAAAACGGAAAATGTTCAACGGTCGAGCACGCCCACCGGCCATTGCCATGAAAATGGCAGGTGCTCCAAGCAGTGGCGGCAATCATTGGACTGGCCCGAAAACGTGGTGGTGTAAAGCCCATCTAAAGGCCCCCTCATGATAAGCGTTGCCGTTCGACGAAACGGGCATTTCTCGGATTGCCAGGACCAGGACATCGAGACAGCCCGACGGGACCCAGTCCGGAGTCGGATCGATGTTCTGTGTCCCCCCGCTTGCATCGGGCATCTTGAACGCCATATTGGCAAACTGAACGTCAGCTGGACATGCTGACCTTGAAGATGCGCTTGGTCATTTTTGAAAATGGGCTCTCTGTAGAACAAGACTCCATCACCGAAATTCAATGACCCTACCTACTTGGCTTTTGTATGGGCTTTTTTGGTCGGCATCGAGATTCACAAGGGAAGAATGAAGGCCAGCCGGTTGCAACGAGTTCTTGGCGCTCCGGATATCGACCCGTCAATACCTATCTTTCGCTCTTTTCGTGTCAGGTCCTTGAAGCTTTGACAATTCTCCGTCAATCAATTCTGCACTTGAAAGCTTCCATTGCATAAATGTCTGCTGCCAATATTTGCACCCAACATACATCTGTCGTCGGCGCGCATTGCAGACCACGCCTTTTATAGCCACTGATAGGCGCAAAAGTCTCGGCCACTCCCTACTGCGTACTAATAGTAGTCTGGGGTTGCCGTGGCCGTCTGCAAACAGTGCCCGAAACGCTCGTATCCGTCCTCATCACAATAATCGCGGCCCCCTGGTGAGCACTGAGATGTTCAAGGTATTTTCGGGTTTTTTTTTTTTTTTTTTTTTTTTTTTTTTTTTTTCACCACCCTCATCAGGTCTTGCAATGAGTGGCCAACAGTTCACCCTTACTTATAGTGTACATACTATGTTGGTATTGTATTTTTTGGTATCGGTAACAAACCCCAAACATCAGACCCACCTCTCACGATGGCGGGAAGCTGCCCGCCCGTGGCTTGCAGGAAATGGAGTTCCGTCCATAGAGGTATGTTCTTTCGCCAAAACGACGAATATAACCCGAATGTATCGACGTGCGTTGCGGGACCCCGAAAACTCCAATTTTCCCTCCTCCAATCTGGCTGAACCGGGGTGCGCTGGAGCCAATTATGTCATAGTAACCCCCTCTTCTCCCAAACTTCAGCCCATCGGAGTCCATCTGAATTGGCGTCATCCTGTCTTTCGGTAAAAGTCTTTCTTGTGTAACATAGTAGAAGCGAGCCCCAACAAACCCAGCTTCACTCAAAATCGACATGTGATGTATTCATTTATCAGTGCTTCCCTTGGAAGATACCAAAAAGAATCCAACTTTCGGTGGTAACGTCGCCATCATCATCGTCGCTGTCGCCGTCGCCACGCTTGGTTCGTGTTCAGTGCAATGGACCCAAAGATTTGCGGCCTTCAGGTCCACTGTTCCACACGCAGTCCCCATGCAGTAGCGCCGGCCCAATCCTGGGAATAGTAACTAGTGCACAAAGCCGCCGATAGTTTCTGCAGGGCAAGGCGTCGTTCAACTACACTACACTATGTACAGCGCGGCCCGAGCGGTGTCTGTCAGCTTGACACGTGTGTCGGCTGCACTTGAGATGTTCAGAGTGCCCAGAGTCACGGCAGCATCCATATGCCCGAGCACAAAGGTCGTGGGAAACTGTCTCTCTCTTCGAAAAGCCTCCCTTCTCCTCAAGGGACAGCGATAAGGGTCAGAAGCAGCAAGCGGCTACAAGTATCACCAAAAGCGAGCGTGGAGTTGTTGTCGTAGGTTGCGCAGCAGTGGGTCACCCCGTGCGCTAACTGGCTGTCTTGGACAACTCTTGGGGGGTGGTCTTTACCGTATACGAGATGGATACTCAGTCTGAATGCCTGATTCTGCAGGTGATGCCGTGCTTGGCCATCTCCCGTCGGTAGGACAGAGGGACTTGGAATCCACCAGCGCGAACGAGCTGACAAACCAGGCGCAAGAGACACTGCATTTCAGAGAGAGATCCAGGAAATGGGCACGATGCGTGATGATGGAGCAGACAGCATTAACACGTGAACGGGCGCTTGTTGGATTTTAACCGAGAACCGCAATTGCACTTCCCGTTCACACCCGCGGCTTCAACATCGCACACGCTCGACCCAAACAAGCACCCACCAAGTCCCACAGCATGCCAAATTGAGAGCACAAGAGACTCCCCGGGAGCTTGCGGCGACTGCGCACAAGATTACGGGCGTAGTTGAGTTGTAAAGCGAGGTCTATGTCTGTGTTGGGAACAGAGATAAAGACGCTACAATGATAGACACACACACGACTTTTAAGATTTCAAAAGCCAATCAGTCACACAAAGGATCCCAATTCCGGGCAAGCACCCAAGCTTCATTGGCTGACAAGACACCAAAATTGTTGCGTGCCTGAATGGATATTGATGCAGGCCAGGTTCGGGGAATGGATAAGGCGCATCAGCCGTGGGCCGTGGTCGCAATGGAACGAAGACAACGGTGAGCGCCGTTTGATTGTTCGCCGTTCGACTTCGCGCGAAGAAAAAGAAAAGAAGAAAAGCAAAGTGACAATGGATCACTAGACTAATGAGCCACCAACCTCATGCTTATGCATGAGGTACCTACCTCATGGCAACCCGCTCGAGTCATCGCCTAGGAGAGAAGGAGAAAAAAAAAAGTGAGATCGCGCCCATTTCCCCCAGAGCGGGCTGCCGTCTGCCGCGGGAAGCAGGAGATGATGCCATTTCACCAGCTTCACAACCCACGACAGCACGACGGATGGGTCCTTACCTTTGGCGGCTATGTACCGCATATCTCATCTTATAAATCGCAGGAATCAGGAATTCCAATATACAAGTTGATGTAAGATTCCGCCGTTATGGTCAAGAGATCTTTTCTTTCAACAACCATGCCATGGCCTTTGGCCCTATCACATTCCAACACGGGATTAATGACACCACAAACAAATCACGGGGCTCTGGGAAGAGGAGGGTGTTCCCAGGTTCCTCTGGGTGTCACCATCCAGTCATGTTACTAGTCAGGGGTAAAGGGAAAAAAAAAAAAAAACTTCCATGGGCTGATCCGGTACCTGAAAATGAATTTGCATGAACGAATGATTACTTGCAAGTGCAGACATTCAGGGTCCAGGTCTTCCTCATCTTTGTCTTTGAATCTTACAGGCCTCCTCTATTATTCTTTGATTCTTGTTATGAGTCTGGACTGAGGCCAGGCCCACGCTGAAGCATTTAGGCGACATTACTGCTGAAGCGAGAGAGAAAAGGAAGAGCCCGAAGGACAGCCGTGTATCAAACAGTAAAAAGACATTGCCTGGGATGGATGCTTCCGAAAATCGAATGCCAAGAGACCATATTCTAGGGGTCTTTTGCTCCACTCTGGACTGCTGCTGTTCACCTCGGCGAACCCCAGGGCCGTCGGCCGTCGTCTCATTTCTCTCTTCAACACCTCACGTCGAACAATCCTTTCTCTCGTTTGTACATACAGTACTCAACCTTCCAACTTTATATGACATGGCAAATGCCTGCGTCGTTATCATATCAATCCAACAACTAATCAGCAGCAATGAATGGCCAGAGACAGGAACCAAGACGAAAGCCCCCTTCCCCCCATTCCATTCTCATGGCAGCATGCTCACCATATTAAATGAATACTTCTACCTATTTACTTGCAGAACGCCATACACAGCTCCCGCAACTCTGCAGACGCCTCCCCCGGAACTATTTGGTGTCGTGATCACCGAGGCACGCTTCTTGCTTCCTTGTTCTTTTTCGTTTCGCAGCCCGGAACCCTGGTGGTCCACGCCACGTCCGCCATCCATTCCGCCTCACATTCAGGTCAATACGGTGCCCAGCTTTTTGAACGCCTCCTACATCCGTTGACCACGCACAACGAAGTATACAGTCATTGCCGGAGATATCTATTTACACATTACGGAGGAAGTCTTCCGAGTGGGGATGAGAGTTCATACCTACCTAACCGCCCGAAGAACAGGAAGAAGACGAGTTCTTCGCTTTTGTCGTGTGGGCTGGCTTGTACTGCCGTTATCCGTGTCCCCCAAACTCTCAGAGGGCGCCTAGAAGACGCTCTTTCTGGGCTGGAAATGGCGTATCGCCTGGCCTCAGGGTTATTCGCGGTGGCCTACCTGCCTGGATACCTCCTTTCGTCGGTGTCGGAAGAAAAGCGGCTGATCATCCTTCTTCATGCTTCTCTATGCTTGACGCCATCTTGTGCATTTCTCCCTCTCCTCTCTTCTCCGTGTTCCCGACTTGAGAGTCTCGCCGTTTCCCGTGCTCATTGGTCTGGCAATAGATTGTATGTAGTAGCCAAACAGGGGCAGAAAAGAGAGGGGAAGAAACATAAATAATTCTTTTTTCAATGAAATAAACCGGAAACTAGAAGGAATTGACGAGGGAAACATGGTGAACAGCAAAAAATCAAAAGAGTAAAATAACATACAACACCTGGGATTCGCTGGTCGTCACCGACCCAACTACTAGTCAGACGATTGGTAGCTTATCTATGGGAGAGCGGACGGGATCCCGAGTTTTCTACCATCTATGGTCGTATGTACTATTATGTTCTCTAAATTGGGCTTATGTGCTGAGTTGGATCTTGCTCTGGACTTTTTATTCCGTTGGCTAGAGGTAAGGAACGCGAATGCGTGCGAAGTACTGCTGCTGCTGCTGCTGCTGCTGCTACTGCAAAGAGATGCAGGAACCGGATGGACTCCACTCGTTCGTTGGTCATTGTATTCTTAAGGTGTCTGTCTAGACCTCGGAAGTAACATGGTCCTGCATGCTGACTGCTTATTGCGTGTTGTACAAGGTATTCATCCTCGGAACTCTTAGCATTTTTCACTATGTAAGAACGGAGTGAGCCAGATAGGTGGGCATGGTGGCTAACACCCAGACAACGAACGAGCTGTGATCACCAATTCACATAAAACATGCAAGGTTCAAACCCAGACCCGCTTGAACGGTTCACCGATCAGCACCTTACATGAACTTCCGAGCCTCTCCCCAGTGTGTTCCCCTTTCAGATCCTTCCGTACATGACGGACCCGCCGAAGAAACAACCAACGATTCGGTCGGGAGCATCCGTATTCCCTACATATGTACATAGTATATGCAATATGTAGATCATCGTGCCTATTATGCATACGGTGAGATGGGTATGTAAGTAAAACCCGTGGGAGGCCAGGTTGCTGACGATCGCTGACCACACAGTGTCCTATATAAAGCCACGAAGCTTCCATTGCCTGTGGTGGTTCGTGCTTGGTACTTGACAAGGGGGCATTTTACTCTGGTTCGCAACCACAGTACTGTAATATCCCGATGTTCGTTCTGTCCCATGCTCGGAGTCGGTCGGTATTAACTCTAAGGTTTTCTAATATATCAGATCAAACCAACCGAGCTGCAAAGAACACATGCCATCTGCCATCTGTCACCTGATGGGTGATAGTGTTCGGTTCGGTTCGGTCTAATATCCTATAGGGCCGATGAGGGTGCCCAATAGGCTGGGGGAGCGTAGGTTTGGGTAGGCGGTTGGCTGTATAGTCGGCTTCAATTTCGAGTCTGAATGCGAAATTCTGGTAACTGTTGCGTGAGATATGTTTCCCCATTGTCTGGTATTGTAAGATCTGATTCAAATAGCAAATTCGTGACATGAAGCTGTGAAGTCGATGTTCGAGCTTGATTCGGTAAATACATGGTCGATTTATGTTTTGTTCCTCATGGAGTTCGAGCTTTCGTACGACATTTCCAAACGATAGTATATGGCAAGTCAGGTCATCTGGGAAGTCAGAAAACGGAACTTCATCATAAACCAGAGTTGTGGAGGAAAGGGCAAAAGAAGGGATGCGAAGAGACGATCATCGTGACCAAGTGTCGGAACATTGCGGGGTTACCGCTATAAAGCAGATATGCAATTAGACGATAAGTGCCGCACAGTAGCGTCTCCGGAGCAACCACCCCCCACCATGACATGGGGTTCAATCAACACCTCCAACGGTCCATCCAAAAGTTGCGACAGAGATCAACGCGTCTGGACACGCGCCAACGAACCACCCTTCTTGGAACAGCCCTCCACACATTCTTACGCGATACTCATTTGCATCATCCACGCGACAGTCACGACGACAAAGGAAACCCGCGAAATCATCGAGCGAACCACGAACCACGAACCCATCCGAGTCCGTTGGTGCCCCAGCACACCACACCACAGCCAAACATGGCCTTCAACCCACGAATGTCCATCCTACCTCCGCAGCCGCAACAATCGCGGCAGCGCAAAAAGGAAGAAGAAGCCGCCTACGCCAACATGCGCCTGCCCGACCGCGAAATCGTCGGCTGCATCAACGAGCTCGGCATCCCCTTCACGCTGGCCGACCTGCAGAAGCCCAACCCGATCCAGGTGCAGATGATATTCGAGTGGTTCGGCGAGCTGCTGATGAATAAGACGCGTCAGACGGTCGACCCGGCGATGCGCGCGGCCGCCGAGGATGTCTGCGGCCCCGAACTGGGCGAGGCCATGATGCCTTCGGATACGCGAAATCTGCTGGGGTTTTACGTGTCGCTACGCAGGCTGATGCTGGATTGCGGAGTGAATGATTTCAGCTTCAATGACCTTTACAAACCGACGCATGACCGGTTGGTTAGGATGCTGAGTTATGTCATCAACTTTGTCAGGTTCCGTGAGAGCCAGACAAGCGTCATTGATGAGCATTGCAACAAGGCTGAGCAGACAAAGGCGCGTATCGAGCAGCTGTATGTCGAGAACCAGAATATGGAGGCGCAGTTGGAGGAGATGAGACACAATCGTAGGGCAATGGAAGTGCTGGTTCAGGAGAAGACGGTGCGCAATGAGGAGCTCAAGAAGCGGCTGCTGGAGCTCAGGCGAAGCCAGGAGAAGGTGGCCGCGAGGTTGGAGGAGGCCAAGACCAAGAAGGGCGAGTTGGCGGCAGAGTTGGAGGAAAAGACGGCTACCAAAATTGCGCTCAAGCAGGAGAGTGCAAAACTCCGGCCTTATGTGCTCCAGAGCCCGTCGGCGCTGCAGGCTAGTTTGGCGGAGCTGAGCAACACGCTGAACAACGATAAGGCACATATTGATGCGCTGGACAGGCGATCAAGAGCTCTCCAGACGTCAACGGACTCGTTCAGCGTGGTGGCATCGGACGTGGCATCATGCATCAAGCTGTTGGAAGAGATCGCGATCGAGCTGGCCAAGGAAGAAGAGGAGAACGTTAAGAACGCAAGGCAGAGAGACGCGCTCACGGAGCGGGGACACAATGTTAGAGAGGTGGAGCGTACCGAGGCGCTGCTCAAGAGGCAATTGGCCAAGTGGGTCGATCGCACGGCGCAGCTGCGAACGCAGAGCGAGGAGAAGGCGCAAAAGGCCATGGAGAAGATGGAGGAGTTGAGGGCGGTGCATAGGAAGTTGACCGAGGAGAGGTCGGAGAAGGGCAAGGATATTGAGAGGAGGAGAGTGAGAATCGAGCAGACGGAGAAGAAGGTACGTTTAAGCTGGACTGAAAGAAAAGAAATGAGGAGAGATGCTAACCAGTTGTGCCCTCAACTAGATGCTCGACTTGAAAGAGAACATTGAAAACGAAGTCCACGCTGCCCACGACGAGTACCTCAAGATGGAGGCACACATCAAGCTGTACATTACCGAGATGGAGCAGGCCATCTGAGCGAGCGTTTATTGGTGGATATGTTTTATACCCTTTTGTTCGCACACTTGTTCTTGTTTAACGTACAGTGTACTGCACCGCATTGGTTCACGGGTAAAGCATCGAGGTTTTGTTTGGCATAAGAGGTTTCTGGAGCATGTATGGATACCATGGAGTGGCGTTTCGGTTTAGTTCCCAGCAGGCTGGAAAGGTTGGGTGTGGTAATCTTTGCCTTTCATACCCTTTTAGGAGGCATCAAAAGTTGTAACACTGAATGAGACCACGAACTCTTACGATTACAAATTTCTTTCTGCCGTGCTCTGTGTACTGAACACTATACGACCCTCATATTCTCTTTCCTGCAATGACCAACCATCCTCAACTGAACAAACGATCTCTTTGCCTTTCCCTTTCCCACTCCCCAAACCCAAACTGGAACCATCGACCCAATACCCTCCTAACATCCACCGTCCTCCCAATCAACCCACCACCAACACTTCTCTCAAGATCCCCTCCTGCGCCTCTCAAAGCACTCCCGCTCACAACTGGCATCTTCTCCCCAAGCAAATCATCCAGGCTCCTCAGACTCTCATCATACCAAACTGGCTCAACAACCACAACCCCCAACCCAACCCTCCTCCCCGTCTCCAGCAATACAGCAGCCGTGGTGTTCAGCCCTTGCACGCTCCACTCGCTCGAATCACGATGTAAGGCTAGAAAGCCGTAGACTAATAATAGCTGTTGAGGTTGTGGACGTGCTTGCTGGTTTGGTAAGGGGTTATAAGTCGACGGATGAGGAGGAGGAGGGGTGGGAACCTTGTTGGTGTTGGTACTGTTATGATTGGTATCAAAGACAGAGAGAAAGGCGCGCAGGTGGGACACGGTGGGAACGAAGACTATGCGGATGTGTCGTGCTACGGCGACTTGGTAGAGGGGGGAGGCGAGGAGTTGGGAGGCCCAAGGGCCCGGGGTGATTTTGGCCGCCGGGGTGGTGCTTGTTGTTTTGGTGGGTTCATCTTGTGTTGACTGAGCTGTTGCTGCCGGTTGTTGTTGATTACTGGGCCACGGGATTTCCCGTTGTAACTCTTGGGCTTCCTTTTGGTCTTGTTTTGAATCTGTCGGTATCTTGTCTTGGTCTGGTTGAGGTGAACTTTGCCACTCTTCTTGCTCTTGACCCTGTGACTTGTCGTCATCTTCTTGGCTTTGCCTGATATCCCTAGCCAAAGCTGTGAGAAATTCGAGTCGGCTGGAGCAGACGATCAAGGTGGTGGGATAACTGCAGTGGTGGATGATGTACCAGAGCAGCTCAGAGGGAAATGCCGGGGAGCAGAAGAGAGGCTGAGGTTGAGCCTGAGACTGAGAAGAGTCCATGACATTGGTCGCTTGGTAGCTTTCACGACAGGAAAAAACGTTGGCCACGACTTGCGATTGCGCAACCAGCAAATATGTGCGTGTGGGGGGAGTGAGCTCCGTTTGAGATTTTGGTATTCGAGGAATGAAAATGCATTGGTTGTCGTCTCACATGCACGCTGCAGAAGGCGTTCCACTTGTGAGGTTTGTTTCTAAACTTTAAGGTATCACATCGCGGGTCTCGGATAGGGCTGAGTTCCGCTTGTATCGCGGTGGCGGCCGTCCCGATCCATATGGTCAAGGTGTTTGTTCGGACCCGGGATGATAGGGGTCCTCCCGCGGACGGCAAAAGTGGAAGCTAAAACCTGGGGAGATTCGATTGAAAAGAATACACGCCTATATGCATATGCTTGGATCGTGCATAACGACTAGAGGTAACAATCAAGGCAGCTCGAGCACTCAACCACCTGTCAGCTCGACATGAAAGACACCACTTGAATGCTCCCGTTATCCGGTCTTATTAACGGGGGAAAACCGTGAAATGGAGAGCGTAGATCTATCGGGTACCTTCAAGTGTGGAAAGGGGTGATTTTACCATCTCCTATGGTAAGGAAAAAAATGTTCATCGGAATCATCAAGCCATAAACGGGTTTTGGACATATAATTGAATCGAGCATCTGAGTTCAACATCTGGAAATCCTCGATAATCTCGTCGGTCGAGAGTTGTCAGCTGGCTTAACGACGGTTGGGTGGCATCGCCGCCGTGTCGGAAGCCTGATGTGAGTCTGTCAGGTATTGTTTCACTTTGGATTGCATTGTGTTGTGAGGCCGTAGAGGTAGGAAGATGATGGATGTCCCGCTTGTGATGTCTGTGTATAAGTGGAGGGTAGGTGAGAGATCGGGTGGTCAGCAAGGTAGGTAGTATCGGGTACATAGCTGCGAGGTAGGCCTGCTACGGATTCCCCGCTATTCCCCAATCCACCACAGCTCCAGGCCGTCCGTGCATCACGTCACAGCTCACCACCCACTGCTGGGCACCGGGATCCTAACTTTGTCCATTCCAACTGATCATCGCAACACTCAAACGTGCTCCCCGAAACAGCGAGCTCAGTGCGCTGGATAACAGTCACTGACCCAACATGGAATCGATAGCCAGGATTTCGTCGCTGCTAGAAAGCGGTAAGCTTAACTCCATCCCTCTTCAGGTTATCACCGTGTCCTCCTGCTTGCTGACCACGGCGTCTGTCTCTACTCCAGCCCGAGAGCTCACCCTCGATGCCGCCTCGGCCGCCCGCAGCGCCCGCAGCTCGTCCAAGCCTCTCGATCGCGTTCAGGTTAAGAAACTCCTCGACAGTCGCAATGAACGAGAAGTGCTGGACGGTCTGCGTCGGGTCATCTCGGTATGTTTTTACCCCATACATATGGTTTGGTGGCCATGGGAGCAAGTGCTAACAGCTCGGGCGCATGTCTTCTAGATGATGTACCGCTCGCAAAGGACACACCCTCTGTTCTCCTCCGTCGTCAAGAACGTCGCCTCTCCGAATATCGAGATCAAGAAGCTGGTCTACATCTATTTGATCCACCATGCCGAGGAGGACCCCGACCTTGCCTTGCTATCCATCAACACCATCCAGAAGTCGCTTTCCGATTCCAACCCTCAAGTGCGCGCCTTGGCTCTACGCACAATGTCCAACATACGGGTTCCCGTTATCAGCCAGATTGTGTCGTTGGCCATCAAGAAGGGCGCCGGAGACATCAACCCCTATGTGCGCCGAGCCGCTGCCTTGGCCATCCCCAAGTGTTACCGACTCGACCCATCCCAAATGCCCTCACTGCTCGAATATCTCTCGACTCTCTTAGGCGACAAGCAGTATTATGTGGCAGGTGCCGCCGTTACAGCCTTTCTGGAGATCTGTCCGGACAGATTGGACTTGATACACAAGCATTACAGGCAGTTAGTCAAGATGGTGGTGGATATGGATGAATGGAGCCAGCTCTCGACACTGCGGCTTATGACAGTTTATGCGCGAAAATGCTTCCCTCGACGAACCCGGATGGTGAAAGCCCAGGACAAGGCGGCCGATCTTCAGGACTTTTACGGTGATAACGCCGCCGCCAGCTCGAATAATGACGCCGAGGGCCAGGAGGTTATTGTTCTCGACCCTGATCTCGAGCTGCTCCTCAACAGCATCAAACCCCTCCTCCAATCACGAAACTCAGGCGTTGTGGTTTCAGTAGCACGCTGTTACGATGCAGTAGGCACGCCCGAGTATGTCAAGACAGCCATCGGGCCATTGATAGCTTTGCTACGAGGCGCTCAGGATATCCAACAGGTTGCACTCTACAACATCGTATCCATTTGCCTTACCCGGCCTGCCGATTTCGTGCGCTATGCCTCGCATTTCCTAGTGCGTGCAACGGATACACAACCCATATGGGAACTCAAGCTGGAGCTTTTGACACTCATCTTCCCACATGCTCCTCTCCATGTCAAGAGCCTTATTCTCAACGAGCTTGAGCACTTCAGCCGAGGAACCGATAAGGCGCTGGTTAGGGAGGCAGTTAGGGCTATTGGCCGCTGCGCGGTAACAGACACAACAGCTGCACCTAGGTGTCTGCGGTTGCTTCTCAGTCAAATCACTAGCTTGGACGGCACGCTGGCCGCAGAGAGCTTGACAGTGATACGACATCTAATCCAGCAGGACCCAACTGCACACGTCGCTACGGTCATAAGGCTGGCAAAGAACTTGGACTCGGCCACCGACCCACACGCTCGTGCCACCATTATCTGGCTCGTAGGCGAGTTCTCCGGTCTCAACGGAGAAGAGAACATCGCCCCTGACGTGCTTCGGATTCTGCTCAAGGACTTTCCCTCCGAGTCCGAAATCGCCAAACGACAAATCATCCTTCTCGGCGCCAAGGTCTACCTACACTACCTCAACCGACAGATTGAAGCATCACAAAATGCCGATGGCGAACCGGGTCCTCCACCCAAGCTTCTCGAAGACGATGACCATCCAATTGCAAAGCTATGGAGTTATGTGCTCCTCCTGGCTCGCTACGATACCTCTTACGATCTCCGTGATCGCACTCGTCTCTACAAAGCATTGCTCGGCGTACCCCAGCTCGCAACCCTCATGCTGCTCGCGCCTAAGCCTGCGCCCCAAGCGCAAAGTCCCTCGGAGATGAGGCGTGGGTATACCCTTGGCTCTTCAGCCCTGGTCCTCGCCGATGCCGCCGGTGTTCACGGCGTCAGGGGCTACGAGGACTTGCCCGATTGGGTCGAAGAGGGCAAGCAGCCGGATCCGAGACTGAGAGAGACAGGTGTGCCACCAACCGCGACGTACGGCGAGAAGAGAGTCGTACCAGCTTTGGAGATTTTGGACGGTGGGTCGTCTAGATCAGTGCCTACGAAGTCTAATGGTCTGGGTGAGGGAGTAGGGACCAAGACACTTGATGATTGGCTTGCGGAGGAGGAGGATATCAGTAAGAAGGCGGTGCCAGTGTCAGCACCTGTGCAACGGCAGGTTGTGGAGGAGAGTGAAGAGGAGGATGAGGAAGGGGAAACCACTGAGGAAGAAGAAGATGATGATGAAGAAGAAGAAGAAGAAGAGGAGGAAGACGATGAAGAAGAAGAGGAAGAGAGTTCATCGGAAGAGGAGGAGTCTGATGATGACGAGGCCGAAGACGCGAGGCTGATGGGGGCATGACATCCAACTACTTGATACCAGTATGAATTGAATGGTCAACTGACATGGAAGAATACCTCATAATTTACGATATGCAAGCTATGCTGCTTCTGTTCATCCTGGTCCTCCTCATAGTCACGAGTCCATGAATTTCCTTCCCGAGTTTTCCGACACATCCTCTTTTCTGTCCAGAAGAAGAAGAAAGAGAAGGATATTAAGTTGTATTCCTCCCCTATACAAGATGGCATCCAATCTGATTGTTGTGCCAACTTATGTTGCAAATAATACCATTTAGTTCCACTCGATACCGACCAGACTCAGGGAAATGGAAACAACAAGAAACATATCAAGTACGACGAGCACCAAGAGCGTCTTTAGCGATCCACTTTATTCACAATTTAGAAAAGAAGTCGTCATGTATTGCTTGATATAGCTCATTTCTCGCCGTCTCGTTTCCTCGATCCCAAATTTGGAACTTGACTAACGGGCCCCCGTCCGGACACGTCCCGGTTTTCATGTCCTGAAAGGAAAAACGATGATGGTTCCACTTCAGTTTCCACCCCTTCCTGCATAAAGAAGCATTCATCCTGAGAATCATGATACAACCAACCGCACAGTCCCTCCAATGTATTGCCTTGCCTCCTTTCTGAATGCCGGTGATCCGTCTTCCTTTCCCTCCGCCGCAATTGTCATCCTAGCCTCATCGTTGCTTTCCATTTCCCAAATCTCGGTCAAGTAGGTAACCCAGCAGACTCACCACCACCACCACCAGCAAGTCGGTCTGCTAAATTGTGGGAGGTTTGCAAAATCCCCAGTCCTCTTCGCCTTCGGTATGTACCACCCGTCCGTCTCACCCCTCCCACACCCAGGGCATGAATAAGAAAGCGGACAAGAATGATGAGACCAATAGGGAGGAGAATAACCGGAGGAGGAAAGAATCAGGAGAGAGAAAGAGTATCAATGGACGCCCGTGACGAAGTCGAAGTCGGTGCGTTACTTCTGCGCCTCCGTTCTGCCATATCCTCATCATTCTCCTCCTGCTGGTGCGGTTGGTGCTGCTGGTGCAAGTACTGTTGGTGCTGCTCCTAAGTATTTTCGATCGAGTTGTTGATCGCCGAACGCCAGTCGGGTGTCAATGAGTTCGTAGTCGTCGTCGTTGTTGCCGCCAGCGGCCACCATCCCGCGCCGACGCACAAATTCTCGCACGTGGGAAAAGATGATGATGATCCTATAACCAATCATGCATATGCCTCCTAAGACGATGAACGTGATGAAGCAACTTGTTATCATCACCACCACCACAGCCGCCGGGACTATGGCCACGGAGAACAAGTGCAGGAAGAATGAATCGGAATCCATTGTTACTTGGGCGTGGATGGAGAGAGGCTTGGTGGTGGACTGGAGGTTTCTGGTGTCGGCAATGTTCTTGGGTTTTCTTCCCTTGGGTGTAATGGAGAGGAAGCCTTGATAGAGAAAGTTAGCTAGAGTCAAAAATTGACTGGCTATGAGACGGAGGAGACGGAAATGGGAGGGTGGGGTACTTGGGCTTGAATTGGCTTGGACGATCTGCTGGCTTAAGGGTAGTATGGTTGTTGCCTGATGTTTTCTGAGGTAGAAGAAAAATGATGGTAGGAAAGAACAGGGGACTGGCGGATTAAGTACTTCGGTCTCTGGAATTGGAATTTCCTGGGCCATAGGTCAGAGTTCTCCTCTTGACGCAGGCTGTTCATAATAAATGTATCTTCGGGACAAATATATAAATATAAATATATATATATATATGTGTTCCGGAGTTCCTGATGCATGAATACTGTTCCCATACCCGCCGAATAAACCCTCCTTTTTGCCACACAAGTACGAGAACATGATGGCACGAGGTGAAGCCAAGTCGGGGCTCGCATGCGTTTTTGTAAGCACTTTTCAGAGTCCGAAGAAAAAAAAATTTAAATTTCTTTTTTGTTGTCCACCTCCGAGATCCGGGCTAGAATGTCTCAATGTACATACATAAACAGATGGTTGGCCTGGCCGCGTGGCGGGAAGCCAGGACGCAACTTCGTCTACAATAATGGGAGTTCTTTCAGATGACAGACATACGAATATGCGGCATTGATGTAGAAAATGTTTGCGGTATATTTGTGAGTGTCGGGCTTCCTGAATATATCGGGATATTTTGGCCGGTTTACCCACCATCATATATGCAGGTAGAGTATAAAGGCGGAACGGACACTTGAGTATACCTTCCTATACCTGCATCCGCCAGAATAGTGGTTGAAACGTGAACCAAGATGTTTCATGGCATCATACTATCCGCAACGTGTCATATCTTTCCCGTTTGACAATTCTAGTGGACTATTAAGCTCAAAGAAATCCGGAACTGAAAATTTGAACGTACATCGCATTTATAACAAAGTGCAGATTAAGCAGTGCAGCTATGTATGGTATCGAGAATGGAGTGTCTGGGCATGGCAAAATCTGTAGCCAAAGGCACGTCTGATGTAGGAGAAAAAAATTAAAAAAAAATTAAAAAAAAATTAAAAAAAAATTAAAAACGAAGGGGGGGGGGGGGGGGGGAAGGAGGGAGAGAGGGAGAGGATGGAGGCCGAGCAGAAAATGACGATGATGACATGTGAATTGACCCCGGAAACCGTAGTTGAGGTGAGCCCGTCTGGAACACTGAGTCTGGAACAGGCTTCTCAGGTCTTGCTGGTGTCAACATACTCCCGGCTGCGCGAGGGATTTCGAATCAGTTGCGTGGGCTTATCGGCATATGGAAGTTTTTGACAGTTGGTGAAACTAGAACGTAGCTCCAAGCCCGGAGAGGCTTAGGATTGTTGGAGAGGTAGTTACGCGCTAGGGACGAGACTGGACAATCCAGAACTCGGGCATCTCATCCCCGTTGCTAGTAGTAAGAGGAATGGCGTACGAATGATGGTTTAAACCATGGGTATAGGGTTGCTTGGTTTACCAGACACATTCGTATCCTAAGGATCGGCTGTGTCCCTCTGCATCGAGGGCATAGTTGATGATGGGAAGCAAAAGTGGGTTATAACACAGCGCCAGGACTGCCCGGGTGGGTATGCTCAATCGAGGAGATCATGCCACGTCCTGGTGTGGATTCGGAGAAGAAAGAGCCATCCCACCCCTACAAAGTCCAATCCCACCGGCTCATGGCTCTCGCGGCGTATATTCCCTGATTCCAAGGTCGAACACTTGTTTATGTCAGAGCTGGAGTTCTTTGGCATTCCGTCCGCTGCATATCCGACTTAAGTTTGACCGATATCGTCGCAGCTTTATCCATTTGCGTTCCTCAATTCCAGCCGGCACTTATCCCACGATAGGAGAATCGACTTTTTTTTTTTTTTTTTTTTTTTTTTCTTGGATGGCCGTTTGTTCCTTCCTTACTGTGAAGGTATCGTGCCTCTGGATGGCGTCGACGGAATAGATGTAGAGGAAAGCACGTTGGGGGATGACATAGTTGAAGGCCTGGTTGTCCGAAATCGCTGAATAAACGGGGGCGGGAGGCGGGAGGTGCAGGCGACGGCTCAGCAAACGTAGATTATGGAACTGGAAAGAACGCTCAGTAGGGGTTTTCATTAAACCATGACCCATCTCGACATCGTCGGTACTTGTATCATAGTAGTCCATTTCATGTATCCGTTTCGCTACTGACTGTACCGCCGATGGTGGTCAAAAATGGAAATATTGCCTGAGATTTCTTATGTGATATGAGTGTAATTGATCCCGTCGTCCTCGGGTCTGGCTTCCGCTGCAAACCAGCGCATCAATTCCAACCCGTCTGTGATGACTCCGTGGCGTTCTCATTCACCGGCGCGACAACCAAATCTCCTTCGTCCTTTCCTTCCCATATAGATATGCCATGTCGTGGGGGTTTGAGGCGGCTTCGAGATTGAAAGGCAATGGGAAGACGCGCTGGAGCGGGGCGCTCGAGAGGAAGAGCGAAGGATCGACAATCGACAACGAGCATCTTCGGTATGTAGACGTAGGTTGGATCATCGCCGCGGACATTCGGTTTGATCAAGATGACCTTCCTTGATGTGTTGTGATATTTCGAGTATTACATGCAAGGCTGATGTAAATAGTTTGAAGTGACTTTTGGAAGATGATAATGATTTCAAATATTGGCTGCCGAGATGCATTGCCGCACAGACAAAGGGCTTGCCAGTAGAGACTCGATGAGTGTTTCCTGTACCTGGAGTTAGCAATACCCAACGACATGAGCTGCATGATGCATGACTGAGATTGTTTACCTAGGTCATATGACAATGTAGCTATTTTGTCGTAAGGTACACTAGGGCGGAAGCATTCGTAGAATCCTCATCGAGACATCATCAACAATCGCCGGGACATCAGTATGACTGCTCTTGATCAAGAAACCTAACTTCGGTCCATGGGTGTGTAAAGAAAAGACACCAAAGGCACAAAAAGCACAAAGGGAACGGATTAAGAATCTGTTCAGAGCTCCACGGAGTAATGTCAATGGTTTCAAGTTGCATTGTGTATGCTTTCCATCATTTTCTTTCCTGGATGCCTCTACCCTTCCTCGGCCAGCTTCTCATCAACTTTCTTCAAGACAACGTCGACGCCCAGCAATGGCTTCTTACCTACCACTACCGTTATCTTAGCGCTGGAGTTGACTATCGACGAAAGAACCGCGTCCAAAGCCATCCCTTATTCTCAGGCACCGGCTTGCTGTTCTCGCTCTTCTGGACGGCGGTCCATCTATCCCAAAGGTAATCCCCCTCCAACCACAATGCTCTTGCAAAGTAATCTGTCATGAGGTCATTCGGCGACAAGGCATCATAACAGTTCAAGAAGTTTGTTCGGAGCTCCATGTCAATCGACCTAACATCGCCCACTTCTGCCAGGTGTCCAGAGAGGACATATGTTACATCATCAATCTCTCGCTTGGTGGAAGAACTCTTGATCATGCAAAGTTTGTCATGCAAGAGGTATCCAAGCTTCAGGCAGTGGTATTGCTTCTCGGATGAGAGGGGCGACGAAACGAGATCCCTTTCCTGTTCAAACTTCTCGAGTACTGGCAGAAGGCTTTGATCAAGGTTTGTGTCGAGTGAGTGCTCATGGCCAACAAACCGGAGATCGACTCGTACCCAATGCGCAGCGTTGTCGTCGTTATCGAGATCACCGACTTGCACAAAAAGGGTCTTGCGTGTCATATCTTTGACACCTGACAGAAACACCGAGGGCCGAAGGATCCTGTCAGGAGGCAGTGAGCGACAAACCCAAATCAGAAAAAAAAGGGGGAAAAAAAAAAAGAGGTGTGGGCGTGAATTGAACGTAGGACGTGAGACAACTGGAAAGGAGTAGTAGAGCCTTATTTGCGTAGCCGGAAGACGCCAGCTGTAACACTAGCTGTCAGACGAGCTTCCTAGTACCATGTCCTAGTCCACATGGTACTAGAAGGCAGTTCACCCGCTCGTGACAGGTGACAACTCCCCAGAGCCTAGGCATTGCCAGGGCGGGGGGACGTCTGACAGCCCCTACGGTCGGGTTGAGAGGTGTGATGCGTCCACCACGCCGCTCGACCACGAGCCCACTGGATTGTTGAGAACCTGGTCCGAACCCATGACTTATCAACCAGCCTTGGCAGTAAAGATGGGACGAAAAGGGGTGGCTGATGCCTACCTCAGTTCGTCCTTAAAGACGGTGAGCCATGCGCTCTCGTCAGTGTTGAGCATGGATAACGGGACTGCCAAATCAATATTGTGACGAACACCCTGCTTTCCCCGAAGTTGGAGAGAGAAGCCTCCCATGACGGCGTAAGGGATATTTTCCTTATCGAGGATGTCCGTGACAATGTCCAGCGCAGCGACTAACTGGCTTGTTGTTGCACCCTTGCTGGATGAGTTGAGTATCTCCCACTCATGGCTACCACAGTACTCCCCTGGTCTCAAGGGAAGTGGTCGGTCAAAGTAGTCTTCGATAATGACAAGACTGCTTTCGGTAGACGCACTAGCATCACTGTCCTCCGGGAATTTAATGAAAGGGCTGTTCTGCGGAGACACAATACCAAGACTACGTTCGGTAGACTTCATCTTTTTTCCAAATTGCCAGAGGGTTGTCTTGAATCCAGTGATAGTGTTCCCGATTAAGGTGTTTGTGATAACGTCGCCGTACGCAGATGTCCATTCCTTCGGGGACAGGAACAAGAATAACCTAGAGTATTAGCATATTCTTATGCTAGATGGTCGCTCGTATCTGGGATAGTCATCGTTGACCTCGTCTCTATCATGAGTAGGTCTCTCGACTAATAGGTGCTGAACGAGAACACATGGTTCGATGCTCTTGATTAACCATTGACGCTGTCCACCATGGATGGTATTCATGCTTGTGATAGGATGAGACATTAAACTGTCTAGATCTTCTCCACGGCTTGAAAACGTTCAGTTATCCACTGCATAGATCGATGTCTTCCGTTGTTCAAGTCGTGTTTACCTTCCTGTTTTTCACCCTGTTAGCTCAGGGGTTCCCTCAAAGAGCGTCCGGCGGAGCTGCACTAACACTTACACCAGAAAGAAGCTGCCAGGTGCCGGTGGATCTTGCACCAGGTAGACACTGGAAAAAGGTCCCACAATGACCACACAATTGACCAATCACGAATATCGGATGCTTGTCCGCTCAATCGTTGCCGAAGAAGGGACGTTCCCAGCACGCCGCCAATTCCAACGTCAACTCGTCGACCAACCTCAACTTCTACTCTGTGAGGTTTGCCACGAGCATCACCAACCTCGACGGTAGCCATCCCGACCCATCTACATGCGTAGTATCGAGGAAGCTCATGTTCCTTTTCATTGTCTCAAAGGGGAAACCGACTATAGCTGCCCGTCTCTATCAATTCCAGGCCATTGCCACTGACGCACATCCGCGCACATCACGCTCGCTCCCGGTTGGCAATCCCATATCGTCCGTTTTACAAGCCATTTCAATCAAGGAGGGAGAAGAAAAATCCTGCCGTCTGCAAGAATACCATGGCCGAAGCTGCCGAAGACCCACAGGACTTTGCCAATTCCCCGACTGCACCGAGCAGTCACCTGCATGAAATATCCTCCGGATCTCAAGGCAAGAAGCGTAATGCCTTTGCTGAGCTGATGGCGCCCAAGCCCAAGGCAGCCAGGCCAGACGCTTCCTCGAGTCGGTCACCAGCCGGCGTTCCTTCCCCTACGCACAAGAGAACCAAGAATTCGGGAGGTAAAACAACAACAAGGTCAAAATGGAGCGGTGCCTTGCTTGAGTACATAGACCATCCCGACCACTTTCCCCAGCAGGTTATTCGCGTGACGGAAAAGACGGTGCTAATCCGTGACGCCTTTCCCAAGGCCACCGTTCATCTTCTCCTCATCCCCAGGTCCCCTGATCATTACGATCTGCATCCGCTCCAAGCTTTCCAAGATAAGGACTTCCTTGCCATGATGCGAGACGAAGCTGCCAGCGCCGCCTGCCTCGCTGCTGCCGAGCTCCAGCGCAATATATCGCGCTTTTCTGTATCGAGCAAAGCACGCAATGAAGCCATGGACAAAGGCATTCCTTTCGACCAACTTCCGCAAGGCCGGGATTACCTGCCAGATATCCGTATCGGCGTGCATGCCCATCCTTCCATGGACCATCTTCACGTGCACATCATATCGCGCGACATGCATTCAGACAAGCTCAAGCATCGGAAACACTACAACAGCTTCAACACGCCCTTTTTCATTCCTCTCGAGGATTGCCCGCTCGCCGAGGATGACGAACGACGCAACACATCCTTCCAGAATGGAAACCTGGCCAAGGGATTTGTCTGTTGGCGTTGTGGACAGGAATTCGGCAACAAATTTGCCGAGCTCAAGAGGCATCTTGAGACCGAATTTGCGCACTGGAAATCAGAGTAACCTCTAGGCTGGGATAGGAAACCCAGATTTATGTGGTTCTGACCGCACCAAAACGGGAGCTCTGCGTATTCTGCGTCGATACGAAGCACTTCGAGCATGCAAGGTGTGCCGTGGTGCAGTACCTCGGCTGGCCATGCGTCACCACTGCTTGTTTCTTTTCGCCCGAGAGAGTTGGGGTCGCGCAGTTGGAGGACATGTCCCCACAACAAAAACGAGACAAGACACTGACAAAAACCTCCATCATCGACTGTTCCCCGCATCGGGTAGTTACGCCAACCCAACTAATTGTGATGTGTGAATATACCAAAAGAAGGAGTTGGGGCCACCGATGGGCACTTTACTGTTTCCGGTTCCTGAAAGCCGACAGCAAGCGAGGTACTTACCCTTGTTCCCGATTGAGATGTCCAAGGTCCCTACTTACCCGCTTGCTCGGTGTTCAGGGATTTCTCTAATGCTGCTTGTTTACGTTCATGTTTACACTCTTTGACCTTCAGCGATGATGTCGACTTGATGTAGAACCGTGGACAGCAATAGATATCTATACAAGAATGGCCAGGATTCCACTCAAAACCTTGGCCCTGCTATGGAGGCTTCCTTGTAACAGTCATACTTCGCGCACTACACCAACACTCCGACAAGCAACCGAGAAGTTGGCCTTCCTTGGCCAGAACCGTATTCGTATTCCTGTTGTCCGCCTGCGTAGAGGCGTCAAGAAGTGTCTAACCTTGGAAGTTGGCGCAGATTGGGGATCGCCGACGCTCGACAACAAGGACAGTGCTGGCATGATCAAGCTATTTGTGGGAAACAAGTGAGCACCCCTCCCCAAAATGTGGCCGCTACTCTTCAGCTTGCAGTCCGAAACTGCCTCACGCTACCCGCATGGCCCCATATGGCCTTGGATCTCACGATGTACGTACCCACATGACGCGGCTCGAGCAAGGAGTAAGAGGGAAGCAGTGAAGCTGATGTTAAAATGTCAGACTTCGCCAGTATGCCTGTTCTACAAGAGTTTGGTTCTGGCCTCTTTGCCAACACCACATTTACTCATTTCACCTCATCGATACCGCACTTTTATGCCACGTCAAACTGTGATCCAGGAATCATGAGAGTGGTTTGCTTATCCTACGTCTGGTTAGCCTCCATATTGGGCCTTGGTTTTCGAGGAGGAGTGGCACCTGCGATAGCGTCGTTCGCTTCTTGCGTGGACCAGTCTGACCTATCAGTGACAGTCCTGGGAGGCGTAGTTCACGGAATCGTCAACGAGACGGAAGATGCGTGTGTACGCCAGTTTCTGGGTATCCCTTTTGCCCAACCCCCTGTAGGAGACCTTCGCTTTGCCCCGCCACAGCCTGCTGAGCCGTTCGGTGACCTCGATGCCAAGAAGCTTCCACCAAGCTGCATCCAATACCTCTCTACAAGCCCGCCCTCCATCTATACCCAGTACTTGAACGAGTACAATGTCCAGGGTCTCAATACCACCAGCCCTGATATCAGCGAGGATTGCCTAACTCTAAGCATTTGGGCCCCACCAACTACTACCGACGACAGTCTCCCCGTCATCGTCTTCGTCTACGGCGGTGCCTTTAGCACAGGAGGTCAAGACGTCCCCGTCCAGATCCCCACGGACTGGGTACAGCGCACCAAAAGCCACATTGTCGTCACCTTCAACTACCGCCTCAACATCTTTGGCTTCCCCAATGCTTTGGGCATTCCCCTGGACGAGCAAAATGTCGGCCTCCTCGACCAAAGACTCGCCGTAGAATGGGTCCAAGACAACATCGAGGCCTTTGGTGGTGACCCGACACGCATCACCCTCTGGGGCCAAAGTGCCGGTGCCGTGTCCGCGGGTTACTTCCAATACGCCTATCCTACGGACCCAATCGTGAACGCGGTGATCATGGACTCCGGCAGCGAGCTGACACCGGTCGCTCAAAACCTCGACTTTGCCCATTTTGGTTTCACTCGTATCGCTGGCCAGGTGGGTTGCGGCAACCTCACGGCGGCAGAGGAGCTGGCGTGTATGCGCTCTGACAGTGTCACGGCAGAAGCCATCAACAAGGCTGTGCAGACTACCAATGAGGCGGCAGGGACGGACATTACCAAGTACGTCTTTTTTACGCCGGTGGTGAATAATAGAACGGTGTTCCCGGATTATACGGCCAAGTCGTTGGCAGGGGAGGTTGCCAATGTTGTAAGTTGTTCCCTCCCCGTTGAAAGATCATGTTTCCAGACAAGTACATAGACGATGGATAAGAGACTAAAAACTGGACTTGTTTCAGCCCACAATTCTCGGCAGTAATGCCCAGGACGGCCTCGCTTTCGTCATCCTCAGCACTGCCGTCAACCAAACCGAAGTTTTCGAAGCGACACTAGATCTCTTCTTTTGCCCAGCCTTCAAAGCGGCTACGTAAGCTATCCATGGCACACCACTTCTCACCCCTTTACCTCAATATCCAACACCCAACTCTCAGCCCGGCCCAGCCCAGCCCAGCCCAGAATCTACTCTAACCTCTCCCCACACACAGCAACCGCCTCCTAGCCTCAGTCCCCGTCTTCCGCTACGAATACTTTGGCAACTTCACCGACGTCTCGCCCCTCCCCTTCCTAGGCGCCTACCACGGCGCCGAACTCCCCCTCATCTTCGGCACTTACGACATCTTTGCTGAAACTTCGACCCAGTCGCCGCCGCCGGACAAAAAGCTGGAAGTTGCCACGAGCCGTACAATTCAGAATGATTGGGTGGCTATTGCAGCCGACGGGGCAGCTGGTCTGGAGGAGAGAGGATGGCCTCTATATTCGAGTGTGGAGGAGGGGTTGATTAGAACCTATGGGGTCGCTGCGCCGGTTGAGTCGACGGAGGATGGATGGGGTGCAGGGGGCGCAGGGGGCATTGGTGGTGTACCGGCTGGGGTGGCGGATGCGAGGAGGATTGAGGCGTTGTGTCCGGCGATTTGGCAGCCGGCGGAAGTGTCGGAGTGAGGGGGTGAGAGGGATGAGAATAATATAATGTGGTAGGGACAACTAGACTAAGGGATGGGTGGGAGGGCATAATTCGAATGATTGGGGAGCAAATCATCAAGAAAGGGTCACGGACACCGTTGCAAATAGGTCCGTTTAAAGCATAACCATTATAGGGCATTTTGCGTTTGACACCGCTACAGACTTGGAGCAGATACATGACACAGCGGTAAAACAGATAATCATAATCAGAATACTCACCAAGCCCTCCACGTCCTTCCATCTTCACCGGATCATATAACCCTTCAGGGCCCGCCCTGTACAAGTATATAAACCCGTCGACCACCACGCGAACACGGGTCCAACCACCTTAAAATGCCCGCTCCCGCTTCCCTTGGAGCAATGTTGCGTGTGAGGTGATAACAGGAGGATTGATGAAAGGAAAATACAAAGCGGTCTGTATTTCAGTTGTGCCTGCCGCCAATGTACATTCACCCAATTAGAACAGTTGCGCCGTGTTTCAAATTGCCTGCCCTATGTCCTTAGGTAATTATGTAACACAGAAGGATCATTTGGGCGTTGTTTGCCTAGTGACATATTGATGCCCAATTGGGAAGGGAGGCCTAACGGGGGTGTAGGAAGGAGCATCTTTCTCTGAACTCCGACCGCGCTCTTCCAACGTCAGTCTTGTGTCAAGGCACTTTCCTTCTTCGTGGAATCAGACATGAAGACAACCGCCGACTCGCTCTACCGACAGCTCCAACTGACCACGCCCAGAATTACGAGTCTCATCCAAAACGTCCACCATGAGATCTCGTGTCTTGACTCATTCTCCGAGATCCGCCAACGTTTCACCCACACCGTCTTTGTGCGCCTCTCCGACCTGGACCGCTACCTCGTCCAGGCTGTCCTCCTCACTCCCAGCCCCTACATTGACTTGTCCAAAGACAACGAACAAGAAACTGATGAGGTCAGCCGTCTTTTGTTTCTCAGGTGGTCATGGGCTGATGCGGTTCTCCGCAATGTCCTTGCCCGCCTGCTTGGTTTCGTTGACCACAACAATCCAGGGTGTGTTAGCGCCGATACTGGACAAGTTGATGCTCTTGCTGAAGAACTCAGCGTACGCCATGATGGGAAGTTCCCTGGTGATAGACGCGCGAGGAGAGTGGAGCGGCTGATCCATGATGAGCTGAACGAGGACTTCTTCGAAGGAATGAGGAAAGATCCATGGAAACTCAGTCGAGAATTGACCGACATTACTATCGCTCCGCATCCGGACGATATTCCAATGTGGAGGCTGGTGGCGCGCCAAGTGACAGACAGATACCGTCCTTGCCTTCGATGGCCAGGCGTACACTTTGCGGCAGCCAAGGCCGGGTTCTACGAGGACGGTCGACGAGATTTGTTCGAATATCCTTTCTACGGAGAATGGTGGAGTGAAGCCTTCTCCGCCATTCCATCTGCAACAACCCCAGAAGAACCGAGTACAGAGTCGTCCACAAATGACCGAACTGAGCTGGAAAGGGGACTTCGCGCTGTCTTTGATGCTGCAGATGTTTGGGACGTCTGGACTCTGTGCCGCGTGTGGCTATGCGAGGAAGCCCTTTGGGGTGTTGATCAAGAGCCAGGCACAGCAAGAGACTTTGCGTACTTGGAAAGTCTGGAAATGTTCAACAAGCACTGGATACGCAAGACACAACAGGTGGCAGCGCCTGCGAGAAATATGTGGGATCCCGACAACGAGTTTCTGCAGCGAAGACACATTGAAGGCTCTCTAGAGGTATGTACTGTGGAACTCTCACCCGGGAGAAAAGTATCTCCATGGTCAGTGTGATGGCAATGCTAATTTGGTCCTTTTAAGGAGAGCGATCCAGGGTACAGAGAGGTGAGGACCCCCCTTATGCTGCCATGTCTCACTTTCGTCGCTTTCTTTAGCTGACCATAGCCCCTTAGCATGAGCAGCTCCTAACAACCTACCTTGCTCTAAACTGCTCTGCTCCGATTCCAGAGCCTAAAGAGTGGTTCTTCTTTGCATCCTATGGCAATTTTCACTTTTGGGACATCACTGACCAGAATATCGTGTCAGGGCTTCTGGAAAGTGCGAATCTCGACCCCCAAAGCCAAACCTGGGACCTCGTCTGCATGTCAGAGTCAAGAAAAGACCAGGAGTACAGGGTATCCAACCTCATTCATATCATGCACACCATCTACCTGACCGACGATATACAGGCACATTGTTTCGATGGATATGAACCCTCTGGACTTTGCCATCCGTGCAGCTGCCAAGCAGCTGTCCAAGAAGGTGAAAGATCAGAAGAGAACACGAAGCAAGGGAAAAGGTATCAGCCAGAACATTACAAGTGGAATCACCGGGGTGGAAATCTCGTATTCAATCGGTGCAAGCTGAAGGACACAGATGTGTGTAAGAACCTGGACAAGGCATGGTCTGATTGGGTATGCTGTCTTCCTCGTTCTTGCTGTCTTCGCCTACGCTCTCTGCTATGTGGCTCATGATTTCACCCAACAGAACGACTGTTTCCTCATCCGCGGTCTTGACCACGACGATGATTTGAAACTCATCGACCGAGATACTATATACGTCCTTGAAACACTTCAAGGCATTAGGGCGCGACTGCTCAAAGCAGTCGAGCAGGAAGGTGAACACGACGGTCTTGAGACAACAGACCGCCCCCATCCGAATCAACCAACAAGGGTCTCAGAGAAGAGAAGTCAAGTGAAGGGCTTCAGGAGATGTCATGACCCGTCTTAACCTTCGTATTGTCCAAGTCCCGGCAGGCAGGCAGGCAGGCAAGCAGGTAAGATAAAAGGTCAAGTTGACTGGTCCCACAAATACACCACCACGACCACCTAGCCTTCTGGAACTAGCAGCAAAACCACAAATTAGCCGAACGGTGGATGCCGGGCCCCCTTCCTCCCATGGACCACCGCAACCCACTTACCTAGAAGTATGCATGTGTCAAACATGTACGACCAATTTGTATGTGGAACACAAAACACATTACATGCATGGCCAAACTGCCGTGTCTCCAGGACCACCGTCTTCAATAGGTTACCGAATTGAGGTTTGGAGGGCAGGTGGTTAGGGACGTTTACATGGTGCCACAGGCAACGTTCGTTGGACACACCTCAACAACAAACGGGACAATTGATAACGGGGAAAATAGTCTACAGCGTATGACAGACACTCAAGTTCTCTCCCTCCTTGGTGCGACGGTTACACGGGTACCAACAGATGCGCCTTCGGTACTGGATTGTGGAACACCATGACCTGGGGGCTCTGAGGTTCAAGGTCAGGGGCTCATGGGTCATGGAGAGGGAAAAGGAAACACTGTGGACGATAACATGTTTTTTTTCATGACCACTGTGGTAGTACGGGAGGTAAATGACCGATAGCTCGTTGGATATGCCGGAAGCCATGACATGGAGTTGGGGTTGGAACAAGGCTGTTGCTTCTGGAGCCGAAGAAGAGGTGAAGCCCAAGGAGAAGGAAGGGGAGGGTACCCTTGGGAAAGCCTTTGAAGACCGGTGATTTAACCAAAGAGCTTGCAAGGGCTCATAAGCTTTAATCTATTCGTCAGATTCGACATTGAAGAGGAAGTTCATACAGGGTTCTTTGGGGGGGGGGGGGGGGGGGGGGGGGGGGATAGCATGTTTGATCGAGATCCCTGGCTTTACTCGGAGCAATTGTTCATGAGAGGGTAAGAGATGGAAAAAAAAAAAAAAAGTATAAGTATGGAAAGGATTGGACACATTCCCCACGAGCCTCGTCAGTACACAAGAACCAGTAGAAGCTGCAGTACTAGCTGCTAGTCTCGTTGGTCTATTGCTGTGGGAACACTCGTTTGGAAGCGTTGATTTGTTTTTGTTTGTTAGCCGAGTCTGTTTGTTGACATATATCCATTTCTCTTCTACCAATCAGCACTCGCTTCTTTCTTTCCACATGCAGAGTATCATCATCATTTTTCACTTACCTTTTCTGACGACCCCCTAAATAAAAAGCATCACCATGTCCAGCGACAGCGAAGACTCGTGAGTCCTGGTTTGATTTTTTTTTGAAAACGGCCAAGCAACCACAGTGATGCTAACACCTTATCAACACAGCTCAAGCTCTCTGTCCAGCGAGGACCGCCCCCTCATCGTCTACAACGAGTTCCTCAAAATCCAACACTCGCCTCTCCTCCAAGAGTATTCCATTTCTCGCAAGATCGCTCGCATCCTCCCGCTCCTCCCGCCACTGTCCACATGGGGCGTCATCGAGATCGTCTGTTACAAGCTCGGTTCCTTCTGGGACGTCTCGCCCACGGACCCCTCCTCGCCCACCACCACCTCCACCCTCCGGCGTGACCATGATAAGCGCGCCATGCTCCGGCACGAAATCGCTTTCGATCTCGTCCATTTTCTGACCTCCCCCCAGCTCAACCTCGGCCACAACCTCAACCATGGCTACGGCCATGCAAGCAACAACGGCACTCCAGCCCCCGAGCATGAAGTGCCCCCCTACCCCGGCTGGGGTTTTCCCATCCCCTCCATGCCCGGTGTCTCGCAAGTGCATCTTGTCTTCCACGACACGCCCAATTACTCGGATGACGAGAAGCGGTACCTGGTCAGCCGGTCGGATTTTTTCCACGACGAGACCGTTTTTGTGGCTGTGTTTGACAGCGACACTCCCAATGAGGAAAGGGATATCGAGGGGATCGATCGCCATCAGATGCTCTGGATCGCGCCGAATCAGATGATTCCGATCATGCAGGTTAGGATTGATGGAAAGCAGCCGGCTGCGATATTGTGGAGGGATCAGGTTACAGATGGGTGGCATGATGTGGGGTGTCGTTTTGGTGAGGGGAATATCAATGGGGGTGGACGGGGAGGAGGAGGAGGAGGAGGAAGAAGAAGGAGGGGGTCGAGGGATGGGGGTCATGGACATGGTGGGCAGAGAGGAGGGGGTGCTGATGATGGACTGTGAGTTTTTTCCAGTCTCTCTTCCGCGATTCAGTCAAGTTGGTTAGCCGTCGTGAAGCTAACATTCAATCAATGTTGATAGCAGAAACCACCAACACCAGCACCAGCACCAGCACCAGCATCAGCAGCAACCCATTCCGGTCCCACCTCACGAACGACCTATGAGCACTGCCTTCCCCGGCTACAAAAAGTTCTGCTTGGACCGCCATCCCGAGGACTCAAAGTATGCATTAAACTCGTCGGCTTTGTACATTCGGGCGGATATCGTGGATCATAATTGGCCTATGGGGTATTATAACCATCACCATGGTCATCAATAATCCAGTTGATGTCGAGTGGTCCAAAAGGGTGTCGGTCGATGATGACAGAAATTACTCATATGTAACGGTACAAGAGGGCGATGGTCGATTGGTCAAGTATGTCTGCGTAAATAAATGATGACTGTCTTTTATCACGCAGGAAAATTTGATGTTTTGGTGCGGATTTAATTGCATAATTGAGGAGTGTCCCGCTTGGAAAGGACAACGGACCAGATCCGCCCGGTTACTGAAGAGGTGCGATAAGATAACGAAGTGCCACGACCCTAGTGCTGATCGTCACCTCCACCGTTGTAGGGCTGAAAGGGGGAAGTGGCGTCATAAATTACAGGACATTTACACTGACCAATACCGAACATCAACTTTCCACCTCTCCTCACTGTACCACCTCGGTTTAGGCATCATTTCAGCGAGAGGAGGCCTATCTACCTAAGTATTTTCCTCTCATCAAATTACGCAACAAAAGGTTGTTAATTACCCAGGAGTGTCACATTGACGTTGCGTCTTGCTTGCCTAAAGGTTGGTGTGGGGTAACTCGGGGTACATGAACTGAGCTTCCTCCCCGCCGGATGACGTGAACCCCAACTAAATCCCCGACTTCACTTCTGCAAACCACACATCGACAGAACCAGTCGCAAACCTCAACACCACCAACATTGATCTAGTGTAACTACCTCAAGGACATCTCGTATCAACTTAATCAACAACCTACTCCAACCACCACGATGGCGCCCCCATTAAGCCCCGCCGCCATCCTAGACGGCATGGCCGCCGCCCTCCCCACGCACGCCAAAGACGACACTACCTCGGACCTGAGCAGCTCCCTCGACGCCGTCGCCCTCTTTGTGCACGCAGCCATGACCTCCGTCGGCTTCCGCCTGATCGGCTTTTCCGAGGACAGCAAGCCCGAAGAACAAGCCGAATGCCAATCCCTCGCCCCGCGCCTGCCCAGCACATGGAACCGCAGCCTGTCTTCGCACTGCTTCGTCTACGCACACGAACAATCATCGATGCGCTACGTCATTCGCGTCGACCGCATGGGCTCCAAGATTGAGATCCGCGGGCTGGGTATGGGCGATGAACGGATTGCGCGGTTTGAAATCACGACTAGGGATTATGTGTCGGCTGCTGCTCTGCCCATTCGGATTCCTATTTCCGAAGAGACTGGCGAAGAAGACCGGAGCGACCTCCCCGAGAAGCTCAAGAAGGTGTTCATCTCGGACGAACGCATCGCCGACCTGGCGTCGCTGCTCAAGATCAACATCATCCAGCGCCTCGTCCCCAGTCTGCAGAAGGAAGGGTATGAGGAGAGTCCCGACCATCGTGCTGCAAGGCAAGATGCGGATGAAGCTGGTCGTCGCGCAGGCGGCTCTCGTCAACCTCCCGGACCTCCCGGACCTCAACAGCCTTTGCATCCGCTCATGCCTGAGCCCGCGCAACCGTACCCTTACCCGGACGACCTGGAGCCGCCTGCCCGTCGCCCGATTCCGACTGGAGACTTCCCGCCTCCGGGCTTTGAGGACGAATACGAGATTAACCGCCACCCTCGCGGCGGCGGCGGCATGCCGGGCTTAGTGGGCGGACCGAATCAAGGAGGAGGAAGAAGTGATTACGGGCGAAGTGACCTCTACCCAGCCGGTCTGGGACCGGATGATCCTATCAGGGGATCGTTTGCGCCGCCGCTTGGTGGACTACCGAGACCCGGAGGGAGAGGACCTGGTGGGTTCGGAACCGGTGGTATGCACCCAACTTTTGACGATCCCCTTTTCCAAGGCCCGCGAGGAGGAAATGGAGAGGGAGAGGGAGGCTATGATGACCAAGCGCCGCCGGGGGCTAGGTGGGATCCAGTGGGTCCTGGAGGCTTGCCGAGGTTTGGAGGGGATAGACCTGGACGCGGAGGAGGGAGGGGCTTTGGTGGAGGGGGCTTTGGTGGGTTTGGAGGGGATATCATTTGATGGAAGAGTGGCCATGGGAGTTCAAGGAAATCTTTCAGGGCTGAATCCATCCTGTGCTGCTACCTGTTCCTTACGAAAGATGAGCAGACAGTGAGGCCTGACAAAAGAGAAGCCCCAGTTGTTGATAATGGGCGGTAATAGGGTGGGTGGGAACCTGCGATACAGGACAACTATGCGTACTTGTATGATATGAGGAGAAATGAAAATAATTCGGTTAACTTGCGAACACTAGTGCAGACGTGATCTCGCAGTGGATATACACATACATTTTCCAGTTTTGCGCAGTTTATGGATGATATTGAACTACGCGCGCCGTACATCTTTGTCAAACAGCTATTATCATCAGATCTCACTGCCTCTCTCTGTTCATAGTCTTTTCTTTTTGTTTTCTCACTGTCATACTGATTGTCATCCATCCATCTTCAAGACCACTTCAGTCGCTCTCCAAATCAATCAGCCTTCACCAGAAAATTCCAGGCTTGCAAAGCCCACCCCCAAGTCATCGACATGCGCGCCTCAGCATCGTCCTCGACCTCACTGCCATCACCCTCGCCTCCGGGGCCGTCATCCCCATGGACGCTGCAACCACTGTTGAGGCCGCGGTCGAGACCATCGTCGAGACTGCATCTTGTATCGAGGGCACCATCACCAACGCCGATGGAATCTCCTACACCTTCCTCGTCCACTTCGTACTCAAGCGCTCCATTGGTCAACGTGGCACATGTCTCAGCCCCAACAAAAGTAGGCGTTTCGGCTACTCCTACAGGACTTTGGACACGTGCGACGACACCATCAAGTCAACAAGATCAGCGTCGCCTCCCCTACAGGGAGACGATGACTATTTCTCGGCCAGCGTTACTGAAGCGAGATGCGATCCATGGTGTAGGCTCGTTATCATGTGTTCATGCGTATTCGGTATCGAGGCCACAAATGTTCAAGGCACCGAGGTCGGTAATAGCGATATCGCAGATCTGGTCAACCTCCCCATCAACACGTACCAGTTGGGCAGCAGGATTGGTGCTGAGGGAGTAACAAGTAGCGCCAGCTGGGGGGCCAAGGACCCAGTGGGCTATTTCCTGCCTCCTGGATGCGCCTACAGCGCGAGGGTTTGAGATCAGCTGCAGCCATGGGTATGTTCCCTCTTTCTATTTTCTTTTGTTGGGACCAGCTTTGCCAGTCTCATGCCGTAACAAAAGAGTGGCGGTTCCACAGCCTCCGTGATGCGCATTGATTGTGTTTGAAAAAGGTGGCATTTGTGAGGTTCGGGGAAGTCAGTCTCCTCTTGAGCGCAAGACGATGGTCATGCAGGCGTTTTTATTGGTTTGTCCCTCGTGCGGTGCCTGGTCAGGAAACCGTCGAGGGGCATGTTTGCGACATTCAAAGGCATCCGATTGTGCTTGCCTACTTCTTCAACATTTCTTTCGCCTTTCCTTCTTCGAGCCAACACTCGAAGAACAAGGCCCCTGCCTCGACAGACCGGATTGGAGATGTCTTGACACCTCCAACATCTGCGCCTGGTTCCGGCCTTGAGCGAGAGGCGGGTTGAAGGTTGGGTTCGGAAGGAATCCACGCTTGGGGATGCTAAATTTCATAAGCAGATGTCAGCCTAAACCGCCTAGTCGGCCAAGGGAGGCAGTCAACCTACCCCAATGGGAGCAAGGGCCTCGTCTCTTAACTCCACGGCCACGGTAAAAGTACATCCCTCTGGCAGGGCATCCAGCTTCTCGGCAGCATGCGCCATTCTTCGCAGTGCACCACGTAACTGCTCGTCGAGATCGGGCAAGCTCACTGTGTGAGCGGTAGGGAAATAGTATTCGTCGTCTCGACTGTCTTCATTTCTGTGCTCTTTCGCTAAGGCTTTTTCAAAGGCTCGCATTGGCTTGGCACCACCAGGCCACGCGGGGAATCGGCTGACGTCAAACATCCAGCGTTCAAGAACCGAACCTGGTGGGATGATCTGAGAGGATGCTGGTTGCGTAGCATCAGACGACACTTCTGCTTCGAGAGGGGAGTGAATGACGACGGCAATGCGTGATACACGGCCCTCTGCAATCTGAGCGGCCACGGCTTTGACAGCATCGCGTATCCAGGCGCAGACCTTGGGATGGCGGTTCTGGTGCACCGGGAGATTGTAGGCGCGAGCAGAGAGAAAGGTAGGTTGCGGGTAGATTCCCCGATAGTAGAGAATATTGTGAATGGCGACAACCAAAAAGTTGTTGAAGGATTGTAACAGGACGATGCTTGAATCATAAGGCAGGGGCTGAGAGGGCGGTTCTTCGTAGATTTCCTGGCGGCGGTATTGGTGTCGCTGCTCAGACCGAGACTGGAGGGGAGAGGTAGGAGAGGAAGGGACCGGAGAAGACATGATGATCAGTGGTAGCTAATATCCAACTGGTATAGGCGAGATGTTTCGTCACTTGACTTTGATGATGACTTGAACAGACTTGAACAAAAAATCATGGAAGATTAGTTCGAGTAGGTTGCTTTGAGTAGGCCAACGGAAGGAGCGAAAGAAAAGGGACTCTGTGAAAAGAGAATCCTGTGTGAAACAATGATGGTCATCTGTTTGTCATCACATCTCTCTCCACTTGCACGTACCCCAAGTCAAGATATTTCTTTGGACTGCGTGATGAGACGCGCAAGATCCGCGGAGAACAATGACCGCGTTTGGCAGGGACTGGAACCTTTTCAACGCCAAAGCAGGTGACGAGCCCCACCAATGCCCCGCCATCTGAGATGACTGTACAGAATATGTACATTCGTCTCTGTTGATGTCGTCAGCAATACCGATATTTCTGTAAAATCTTTGCAAAGAAGCTCGACCCTTGGAAGTCCAGCTGCTTCTCCCCTCCTGCCACTCTTTTCGTCCATGATCTTCAGATAGCTTTCTTCCGCTCGCGTCCCGGACTATCGCGACCTCCACCACCCACCACCAGAGCCGTATCACAACAGGCGTGCTTGACCGCATCCTGTTGTTCACTCTGCCGACAAAATAAAAGGCCCCCGTCTTAGCAGCTTCGCCCTTCATATTTTCCCTTCATATTTTCTTGAACGACAACACTTCTCCCTTCTCTCGACTTGTGTAGTCCCTTGGGCACCTCGACATTTTTGCCGATTTCGATCCCATCCCGTCGCATACCATATACCCCCCGACCGGACCACCAAAACTCCCGTCATACCTCGACTGAATTTTTGGAACTTGGACTTGATCATACAGCCTTGATCTCGGTATCGATATTCACACCCTTACGCGACCATCTCTTCCTTATACCCCATCTTGTAACGCCGTCACAATGGATCAAATGGAGCAACAACTGGCGCAGCTGCTTGCCAACACGCAGCTTCCCGACGAGGGCCCTCGCAAGCAGGCCGAGCTCGATCTCTCTCAAGCCAAGGCGAACCCCGATTTCCCAATTGCGATTGCCCGCGTTGGTATCAACCCCTCGTTCCCCGTCAGCATCCGCCAGTCTGCCTTGACCTACCTGCGTCAGTTTATCGAGGACAACTGGAGCCCAGACGATGGCGAAGCCCCCCGCTACCCTATTTCCGATCACTACAAGCACGAACTCAGAGAGGTGCTGCTGGCCCTCTGCCTGGGAAGCGAGGGCGACAGAAAGGTCAAGGTTGCCACCAGTCTGGTCGTCAGCAAGATTGCTCAGGCCGACTTCCCCGACAGATGGCCTACCTTGCTACCCAGTGTCCTGGGTGTTATGCCCACCGGGACCGACGACCAGCTGCACGGTGCCTTGCGCATTCTTCAAGACCTTGTCGAGGAAAGTCTGACTGACGAGCAATTCTTCGGCACCGCGCGCGAAATCATCAAGGCATGCTACGATGTCGCCCTCAACAACGACCGCAAAAAGAACCACCGTGCCCTGGCCGTCGTGGTGTTCCGCAGCTGTTTCGATCTGATGGACATGGCCAAGGATGATCACAAGAAGGAAGTCACCAGCTTCGCCCAGGAGATTTTGGCCGGCTGGCTCCCCTTCATGGAGCTTGTCATCAACTCACCACTTCCTGACCGCGAAGAGGCCGGTTCCCAGCCCCAAAGCTGGTACGGCCCCATCACACTCAAGGTCCAGGTCGTCAAGACCCTGATCAAGATCAAGACCGTCTTCCCCTCTTTGCTTCTTCCCCACAGTCCCACCTTCTTCAGTGCCGTTTGGCAAGAGCTGTCGAGACTTCGGGACGCTTACCAGGACTTGTTCATCAACAACGAAGTCCAGAGCCGCCTGGAAGACAGCGATGGCCTACCCTATACTCTCGACTTCCTGGTTCTGGATGAGCTTGACTTCCTCAACCAGTGCTTGCGTGCGAGCCCTGTACAAAAGCACCTCGAGGCCGACATCAAGGCCCAACCTGACATGTCCAAGATCGATTGGGTCATGAAGCTCAACCAATTGCTGGTCTCGTACTCCCAGGTCACCCAAGAGGAGGAGGGCCTGTGGGACATTGATGTTTCCTTGTTCCTTGCCGAAGAGACGAGTGTCAGTGCAAACTACACTGCCAGGACGGCATGCGGCGACGTGGCTGTCAAGCTCGGCGAATGGCTCGGGCCCAAGGTTTTCCAAGGCCTTTATGAGGTTGCCAAGACTCTCTTTGGTAACAACACCAACAACTGGCGGGAGCAAGAGGCGTCGCTCTACCTGTTTAACTGCGCCCTGAACGACTTTTTGGACTGCGAGAAGACCGTTCCTGTCGAGGTTACCGCACCCTACGGAGAAATCATTCAGTACGCCGTCAACAGGCAAGATATGCCCGTCTTGTGTGCCCGGGGATTTCTTGCTGGAGCTGCGCTAAGCCAGGCCGCCGGCAGCCCGGCATACGGTCTTCTTGAACAAACCATCAAGACTGTTGGAAGCTCGGACTCGGAGCTTATCCAAGTCGCCTGCATTAAGGCCATGAATGGCTTCCTCCAGTCCACCCTCGAGCCGCAGTACCAAGGCCATATCCTCCAAGCTATCCAGGGTTACCTGAGTGGACTGGATCTTACCTCGCTAGAGGACTCGGATGACCTCCTGGTAACCATCGTTGAGACACTCAAGGCAGCCATTGCCGTGGACATGCGCACAGTTCTCCAACCTGATAGCACTGCTCTTGACATGCTTCTCACGCTTGGCAAGCACGGTGCTGCCAACTATCACGTGGAAATCAGCGTCTGCGAGGCGTTCGAGGAGATTGCCGAGGCCATGAAGGATGCGACTGCTTACCCAGCCTTCTGCGCCAAGGTCCTGCCATCTATCACTGGTGCTTTTGATGTGGCCAACGTCACTGGAGACGACCCGCTTGTCATTGTATGTTTTGTCTTCTTCACCTTCTTTCGGTTGTGTTGACTGTAGGTACTGACACTTCACAGCTCGCCGTTGAACTCTTATCAATCCTTGTCGAGTTTGGCGTGGAGCCTCTTCCTGCTGGTTTCGTTGAACACACCCTTCCCAAGCTTGCCAGGCTTCTAATGTCGTCGACCGAGGGTGAGGTCCTCCGTCCCGGCACGCAGGCCGTCAAGAACATGCTCATGCATGATCACCAACAAGTGTTTGCATGGAGTGATGAGAGTGGCCGTTCGGGTCTTGAGGTCTGCTTGATGGTTATCGACCGTCTTTTAGATCCTTCTATGGAGGACAATGCTGCTTCAGATGTCGGTGGTCTCGCGGCAGAGCTGGTCGAGAAGGCTGGTCCCCAGCGGCTTGGGCCTTACCTTGCTCAGCTCCTAAGGGCGGTTGCCGCACGTCTACACACCGCTCAGGAAGTGGCCATCATTCAGTCGCTCATCCTTGTCTTTGCGCGCCTTTCTCTTACCGTGGAAGGCGCCCGGGATGTCATCAACTTCTTGAGCGAGACTCCTATTGACGGCCAGAACGGACTCCAGATTGTCCTTAGCAAATGGCTCGAGAATTCGGCCATTTTCTCCGGATATGACGAGATTCGCCAGAAGTAAGCCCATGCCTATGCGTGTCGCTTGTTAGCAACTACTGACTTTGCGTCTTCTAGCATCATTGCCCTCTCCAAGCTGTATGAGCTTAACGATGCGCGTGTAAATGAAACCCTGGTCAAGGGTGATCTCATCATCAACAACGATACCAGAATTAGGACTAGATCAAGGGCCAAGCAGAGTAAGTCACCCTGTTACTGTTTTGGAAACTTTCGCCCACCAGTTTTACTGAGCCATCCATCTTCCAGACCCCGACCAGTACACCCAGATCCCCGCCCCGCTCAAGATTGTCAAGGTGCTCGTTGACGAGCTCGGCGCCACAGCCGGTTTCCACTCTGACGCGCGGTCTGCGGCCATGGCGCAAAATGTGGATGTAGAGGAGGAAGACGAGGATGAGGATGACGAGGGCTGGGAGGATGAGCCCGATGTTCTGGATCTTGGCCTCGGCTCTACCAAGGCTGAGCTCATGAGCTGGGCGGAGGGTAACCAGGCCCTGCGCGATCGTGATGACGAAACCCGCCACTACCTGGTTGGGTTCTTTGTCCGCGTCGCAACCGAGAACATTGGCAACTTCAATGACCGCTGGTACCAGCACCTTAACGAGGAAGAGAAGGAGAAGCTGCGGGAACTCAGCGCTCAATAAACGAGAAAATGGTTGGTCAGTGTCCGTCCTCGACGGCAAGGCAGAAGTGTGGCAAAGTGAAGTGTTCAACGGGTCATCGTCTGCAAGCATAAGGTATACAGAGGTTATATGGGCGAAGGAAATGATGAAGCAGATCTTATCGGCGGTTTTGCGTTAGCCTGTCTTTGGCATCAAGCGTTACGGCAGCATTGTTCGTAGGGAGGGAAAGTCCGCCTGGACTTTTATCATTCTTATCCGGAGATTTATCGTTCTATCGTTTGGTGCGTGCTGTTAGCGTTGGGATTGCAGGAGAAGAGTTACATACGTGTCGACTCACATATATCATCACTCATCGTTACTTGGTTGAGACAATAAATAAACATGCAAGAGGAGACGTAGCTGTTTTATAAGGCGCCCGGAACCATAAAGAGCCCATGGCAAGTTCTTCTTATCTTGTACCGAAGAATTTTGCGACATGCAGAAATGAGGAGGATCGACAATGCAGATATGAAGGTCTGGCAGTTACATCGATAACAATGTGAAGATTATAGACCTGAATCTGGATGCGTCCTAGCGCAGACCTGGACAGCTTTAATGCTTCCTTTCGTCCACGAGGAATCGATAATTGATGAATAAGTCGGGCCAGGAACTGAAAGAAGCTTATAACAACAAGGCCAGGGAATGCAGCTTTTAAGTTATAAAGCTTGTCGGACGTTCAACATCCAAACTTGCAAAGGGATCTAGCCTGCACAAGCCAGATAACTCCCATACACGCCCGTTAGACATTCCTTAATACTATGTACGTAGGCACTGCAGTTTCTTTTCAGTTCACACTTGCCTTCATCAATTTTCATTAGGTTTCTCTTGTTCGACTGGCATAACTCATACACAACCAACGGACGACAAGATGGATCGTCGTCTAGGGTGGATTTTTTTCAAAAGCACAAGTTTCATGTTTCAAGGAAACCGAATGATTTTTTTTTTGAATACCACAACACAACATGGTAGTATAGGTGATTTTCATCATGACATGACATGACATGACATGACAATGCCTCTCGTAGTCAACGTACATTACCTAGATACCTACCTCTACTTAGACTAGATAATTTAAGCTGATGCTGATATACTGTGGTATCATGGCGGATAGGGTTGAATGGCTGAGGTGGTCATCTCTCAAGGACTCTCCAGGTGGAAAAAAATTCAAAAATTGTAGAAAGTAAAAATCAAAAAGATTTTATCCTGAAAGAATTGGGGAAGTTCATGTATCAAGCAAGCACCGCGCGGAATCAACAAAGGGGATGCATCTGACAAGATAGTCCAGTCAATTGGGATTTCTAATTTTTGTGATACGTCCGGTGGATGAGATTCAATGCTTCATGCAGGATGATGGGTTTGATCTTTACTACGAAGTTTTGGGAAGACGATTTCGGATGTAAGGGGAGAGCAGGTATCCCCGAGACCTTTTGCTACACAGCAAGTACGAGAGCAGGCATTTCGGCATTCGATAGCGATAGCAATACTTTACGACAGTCTTACAAGAAAGAGGTGTTGGACGATACAACAGAAGGACACACTATCACTAAAATTATGAGTCTGAATAAAGTATGTAGTAGGCTTAATAATTCGACTTGTTAATGAGTCTGTAGCATTGGCTCCGTCATCTGCTACTTTTGATCTTCCATATGGCTCTTCTGTGCTGTACTTATGCTCGATGCTCGATTCTCCTCTCTCGCAAAACAGCCATTATTATGCAACCCCAACACAACCACAACATAGGCACCAACCTACTTCACCACACTATACCAACATATATCAAGACACAGCGCACACCAATCAAAAGCCAAGTACCCTCAATATGACACCATGCTCCCCTTTTGTTTACACACTTCCAGGACCCCGAGTATTAAACCAACACGCCAAAGATAAACGGCACTGTCTGAAAATCATGACCCGTCAACCCCATCAAGACCTTGCACCCTCTCCACCGGCGTACTGCTAACCCCCGCCTTAACCAGTGCCCTCAAACTCGCCATCTCCCTCTTCAACCTCGCATTCTCCTTCTTGACTCTTGCCGCCTCCTCACTCTGCTCCCTCAGTTTCGCCATTAATTCCTCCTTATCCTCCCTTCCCTTACCCTTGAGCGCCTTGAGTATCTTGCCCAATTCGCTATTGAACTTCTCATACAACAACTCGTTCTCCGCCGTCGCCTCCTTGTAAAGCTGATCGATGGCTTTCACTTTGGCTTCTGCGACCCTCAAAGTGGCTTCCATCTCCCGATTTATCTCCGCCTGGCGCTCCTGCAGGTCGAGCATGGCGTGCGGGACGCGCTCCTCGAGGGCGCGGACGGCGCTGGAGAGGCGGCGGATTTCCGTGGAGGCGGAGCGCGGAAGCGTGGCGTTGATGCGGGTCATGTCTTCGGAGATGCGGCTAAGCTCGGACTGGAGGGTGGCATCGACTTCTTCGACGGCTTTGAGCTCGGTTTGCAGACGTTCGCGGAGCTTTTGGGGGGAGCGGAGGCCGAGGCGGCCGCTGGAGGAGGTCGGAACTTTCAACCCCCCGTTGTTATAGGGCAGGGTAGGACGGCTCGGAGATCTGGCGAGTCTACCCCCAGTGTCGGCAGCGCCATTGCTGGTGCTGTTGCTGTTGGATGATGGACGTTCGGCTGTAGGGAGCCGGGAAGGCTTGAGGGTGGGAATTTGGGGGACCGAAAGGGACTTGGGCCGACTCCGAATTGGGAGGGAGGAGCTAAAGGCCTTTTTGTCGGGTGGGGTGCACGGGGATGATGCCAAGGGACTGACAATTGGGCTTTCCTTCTGCCGCGATGAATACAATGGTGGTACAACTTCAGCGCCAGGGCTGACACTAAAGCCCGAACCGGGACTTATGGATATCTTGGTGGGTGAGTTCGGACTGATCGGAATCTTGGTCGGTGCCGGGAGACGGGGCGCCGTGTGAAACTTCTGGGAGGCCTGTTTTCTGTTAATCTGAGCGGGAACAGGGGCGGCAGCGCTGTCGACGTCGATGACTAGCGGCGACTCTTTGTCGTCTACCGGGGGCGGGCTTGTAACCGATTCTACCAGGGTCGTGGACGACAATACCGACTTCAGATCCGACAACGAGCTGCGACGCTTCTTCTTTAACCGGTTGGATTCGGTAAATGCTTCTTCATCTTCCGGCTCGCCAATCGTCTCTAATCGTTTTGAACTAGACGGACGGTGCGTGATGTCATCGAAAGCTCCGGCGATTGGAGGCCTGTCTCGCGACCCTGGGCGTCGCGACCTGTTGGGTGTTGGTGGGTTGAAGAAAACGCTTATATCGATTGATTTTGACCTACTCGCTTTGGAAAGGCTCGAACTTTCACCTGGGCTCCTTGTGTGCTTGCTGAGGGACCGCCATACCGAAGAACGATCGGAATCTGTTTTGCTGTTTTGCCGGAGGAGGTTGTCGAACCCAAACTTTCTCCGCAGCGACGAGCTGTTGGACGTCACTGATCCCGTAACGGACTTTTGGCTCCGGTTACTCGCGGTAATATCGTCGTGTGAGCTGTTGAGCTGTAGGGTTGCGGCAAAGCTGTGGTCCTCGAAGATTCGGTCGCAGTCTTCAACAAGGCGGTCTAGGAGATTGATGTAATTGGAACCGGTGCCGTCGTCGACAAGTAATTCTGCGAACGCTAGTGTCAAGGCGCCCCGATCTCCGTCGTTCGAGCATCCATCTAATAAATCTGCCAGTAGTTTGATCAGTGCGGTGAAAGCCCGTCGGTTCTGTGGGGCCAGGTCTCGGAAAATGAATCGGACAAAGTCGCCAAATTCTCCCACCACTCTCTTGGAAGCCCGGACCTGGAGGGCATCAAGCGCATGCATGGTTATGATCGGTCCTATCTGATCGCGCCATGCGATGCGCACAAACTTCTCGAACGCGGCAAACACTATGTCAGTGCCCACCTCAGCCGAGGCTTCCAAATCGAATGGAAATTCAATCAGTCTGTTGTAGAGGTCGTTGACCAACAGTTCGTCTGCCATGGATCTAGTAAGCAGTGTTCGGCCATGATAGTAGCCTTTACGAGCCTGTAGATTGGCAATGAAACCAGTGAAGGTCTGTTCAAGACGGAACAGTGGGTTTTCGGGGCGCATGTCTTCAGCAGTGCCCATCTTGATACTATGTTGTTCCTTAATTTGGGCCGCAAGCAACAGCAATTCGTTGCGGCTGTTTGTCCTGGCCATCTGCGAGGGGAGCAGAGCGGGAGCACTCCCATTAGGATTCCGCTGGTGCCCCCTTATCGAGCCACTGGGCGTACTTTCTGTGAGTGTAACACTGGGCGTGCTGCCACCGAGGAAATTCGACAACAACTTGACGGGGGACGCGCTTTGTGAGCGCTTATGGCCTTTTTCCATGTCTTTTGATCCCATGTGGAGGCCGCGTAGGATTTTGGTATAGTAGTGAACAAGGGCGGGGGCGAGTCTTAGGTTAGCGACACAGGTTTGGGTACTTAGCAACTGGATAATTCTGCGTGAGAGGGTTGGTAGAAAGTCGTCCAGGGCAACTTCATCGCTGAATTTCTTGCCGTTTAAGCCAAGAGTATTCATCGATATCCTCCTGAGATCCGCGGTACTGATCTCGACCACGACCTCTACGCCGTAATGACCGACTGGGGCGCTCTTGGTACCTAGGTCCATATCCAGGACAACCCGGATAGGTGCTGGTTCTCGTCGGCCTTCGATGAGTTGATCTGCCGCCTCCTGAAAAACGGCTGCGTGTAGCCGGAAATTGTTGTCTTCCATCCTCACCGAACGCAAAGTCCAAGTGGGGTCTTCTCTCTCCTGCTCGGAAAATCGACCCTCGATACGGGCCTTGGCGATTTCTTCACTCCATTTGGAAGCCCTACCCTCATACATTTCTTGCAGTATGAAACACCTTGAGGTAATCGCCTTGCCACCGAAATACTCGCCAGAATGTGACCCCTTCATATCAGCAGTCGAGGCCATCCAGATTAGCCTACCATCAGCAGATTCTGTAAAGCGAACATCGGCAAGGTTATGCCACCCCGTAAGCGCGAACTCCCACATTCCTGGTCCTCCAGCAACATTTGTCATGGATGCGAGCAGGCCGGCGGGTGATGGCTTGTCGATCTCGCGCAGTAGGTCACGACCCGTAAGTCCTGAGTCGGTCTTCTTCTTGAGAATAACGATAATGTCGGAGAACACAAGGAAAATGCCGGCATTTTCATGGAGATCTGATTCTCGCAGCTCATCGAAAGGGGGAGATAGCTCGATGAAGTCGGCAGCCACGGCTAACCTTCCCTGTGGCTCCAAGTCTGGGGGCCAGCATTCCACCATTGCGCGTAACCTGTTAATTATGTGGGGCTTGTCTCCGGCGCCCTCGTCTAGAGAGCAGATGTTGGTGATTATGTCTCTTGCACGAAGCATCAGTTGCAGGGCAGGATGCGTAATGGGCAGACAGTTCACAATCTGGTCGATCATAAGACTGTATCGTGGCAATCGCTGGACTGGCTCTATGAGGAGGGATCGGACGGCTTGTTCTCCTTTCTGGGCTACCCGCTGGCGAAAGCTTGATTGCTGTTCTAGAAATAGGTTGAGTAGCCGAGGAAATTCCCGACTGGCCCGGATGTAGTCCTGATAGCACTCGGTAAACTTAGGGAACCACTCCATGAAGAGGCGGGCCATGGCCAGAGCACCGCTGGGGTCCTTGACCTTGACAGAGCCCTCTCTATGTATTGGGAATGGGGTCTCCATGTCTCTAATCGCATCCTCTTCCGTATCGTCCATAATCCGCCGAAGCTCGTGCATGAATGCCGTGTTGAGCTGCAGTATCTCATCCGCCGATGGCGGGAAGAGCTTATCCAGATCCTCCTCTGACGGGCTGATGCTACCAGTAGCTCGTGCCTTTGCTCCTTGGCGGAATTCGTCGGCCACATGGTTTACCAATTCGTTCACCTTGAGCACATAGCGCTCCTCGGTATCGACCAACTCGCCCAGCTTCATGCGCAATTCCACTTTTTGGTTCCTTGAAAACGACTTGGTCCGGTTTCGTAATGAAGAGGGCCGCGAAGGTGCGCGACGTAACTTGGATGTGGGAAGGAACACAGGCTCTCCAAACAGCTTGACCAAGGGAGTATAGCCGCCGTACTGCCTGAGAGTCGGATCCAAAATATCGTCTTCGTCCTCAGGTACCTCCTCGAGTTCCTCGTCATCAAGGGGAATGATGGAACCGGGGGGCAATACCAAGTCGATATCCACGTTATTTATGTGTTGTGTTTGTAGTGCAACCTCGAGAGTCTGAATCACGTCGGCGGTGTTTTCGACGGGAACGGCCGACTGGGCGAGGTCGGCGGCATGCTGAGGGCTGAATAACGTAGCTGCCGTATCGGGAGCCCTTGGGCCTCGTGTGGGATATTGGTGTTTTAGGTAGGCTTTGACGGCTTCTGGTAGCTCGCTGAAGTACTTGTACAGGCCAAAGGCCAGTCCTCTACATATCTCGTCACCCTGAAACTCGCGCGGCAGGTGGTCGACAACATCGTAGAAGGGGGAGTTGGGAGAGATGGTGATACGGTGAAAGGACATGAAGCCAGCCGGGCTATAGACATGGACCTGAATGCGCGAGCTGTTGAGAGTGTAGTTTGCTGTCGTCGAAGGGCCGTGGAAGATGAGGACCGGGAGATGGCCCAGCAAAGGGTCCGTGGTGTAGTAGAGTGTGACATGCTCTGGCGAGATGGCCAGTTCCTCCGTGACACGAACCATATTGGCCTCAATTGGTCGCCGTGCTCATGACGCTCTCGCGGCCGATATTGGGGGGAAAAGGTGGAGAGATGGTCGCGCAAGAAGGGGGAGGTAGGCGACAAGGTTTGCGACAGACGACTGATGACTTGCGACTTGGCGGGAGATGTGTCGGGGGGTATAGGCGGCGTCGACTCTGTGAGAGGCTCTCGTCGGGACCAGCCCCAGGGAGGTAGGGGGGAAGGCGCAAAGTAAACAGACGGATCGAGTCGTCGGAATCAGGGAGCTATAGGCTTATCGACGGCGGCAGTATGCAGGGAGGACGACTTGGTGGTGGCAGCTATAGCGAAGCCCTGGGAAGAGCAAATTGTCTCGAAAAGGCTCTCGGTCGCGTTGTGTCTAATTCGTGTGCAGTCGGGTCGGTGCAGGTCGAATCGGTACGTATCCTAAGTGAAGAGGTCGGGACGGTATGTTTTTGGCGGCTCTGGCCTTGGCTGGGTAGGTCAAGGTAGGTAGGCAGGTGGTGGTGGTTGGGATTTGGCGGTGCAGACCTGCAGACACGGTGACTTAGCAGCGGAAAAGGTCGAGCTTAAGAGAGTTGCACTGCAGCTGTGGCGCCAGAGTTATTTCCGCCTTTTGGGGACGAAATCGTAAATAAACAACAATAGTGCAGAAGCAGGCCGGGCATGGAGCTGGGATAAGGGCCATGTACCTGGACGTTGAGTGAAGAGAGATTGCGCTGGCGGCGTTGGACCAAAGCCGCGACAGGGGACCTCTTCTTCCTTTTTGGGGCCTAATATTACGGTGTATGTGAAGGTACTAAGGTATGCGGCTCGTCGATATAGCAGCTGGCGTCTTGGGAAATATTTGCCGATTAGATAGAAGGTAATGTATGATGTATGTTGTGGTAACCGTGATTTGTACAACGAACTCAAAGCTGAGTAGAACGTGGTGCTTGGTGCATGGTAATTTGGAAAAGAAGGGAGAAAAGAGAAACGATGGACTAGTTGATTGGTTGGTTGGTTGGTTGGCTGGTTGGTTGGTGCCGTGAGTGACCGACTGGTGGTAAAGCGAGCGCAAGCTGCAAAAAGAGCAGCAGGCAGTGACGATGGTTCCGTTCCTCTACAGACGGGAACCCAACATGCAGGAAGAGCGACGGGACTGGTACCACTACCACTGGACTGGACGACGCAGGTCGACGATGCAACGTAGCGTAATCGAGAGCCCGGTTCGTCGGGGCTGAGGGAACGTGAGGTTGAAAGTTTGGTTCGTTGAGTAGGAAAGACCAAAAGGAAGGAAATTAGTGCGAAACACGACACAACAACGAGCTGGCCTGAGTGAACGGACGGGGAACGGGCAACGGGGGGCCACGGGCTCGGGGGGGGGGAGGATCATGTCAAGCAATGCGACATGGGGTGCTGCCCTGGAGCTGGAGAGCTGCCGTGGAGTTGGGCTGGAGCTAGACTCCTTGACCGATGGCCGGTGGCCGGGATGTACCGTGTACCGGGGCTCCGGGGGTGCTTGCTTTGCCCTGCTTCCTTCGACCGCTACCGCTTCCACTTTGTCGGGGAGATATCGGAGCTACCGGGCGGTGACGCTCTCTATGTATAACTGAATGATGTGGAAAAACGGACGTCTGGAAATTAGCAGTAATAGCTTCGTTGCTGTTTTCGCAAATGCACCGCCCAACGCTCCCCGTCAACCTTTTTTCGCCGAACTCTCGCCTTTCTGCTCGTCAACCCACGCGTCCATGGTTAACCAAAAAAAGGGATATTACATACACCACAAGCCCGTTGGAGTGGATCACCCTAGTTTCTTAACTTCTTCCGATCCCTTTCTTGGCTCTTGCGTAACTTTGTGGCTTCGCTCTCATGGCGTGCATTTGGCTGTCCCAATGGGTCATTTTGCCCCACCGAACAGAGAGAGAAGCCCCAGGAAGCTGAAAGTGTGAACGTTACTGAACCGTTTGATTGCGCTCCCCGCTGAAAAGGCCTTGGCATTTGTATTTTGGCGGAGAGAAGGTCGGGCAGGTGGTCCGAGCTCTTTTATATTACTGTTTAACCTGCACATAACGATCAAGGGTGTTTCTGGTGTTCTGATCGTTGTGCCCAGAATATCGTTAATGTAAGGTTGGGGTATTTTGGTGCCCACATTTCTACTAACAGGGGGTTCAAAAGACTGGAGAACAACGTGCTTGTATTGAATAACTAGTTACTATAGCGATTTTGCTGTAGAACCGTTTGTGAAGTACGAATCGAAGGTTGACTGCTTTTTTTCATCCCTAGAGCGCAATTAGTCCCAGAACAACAGTTTCTGGCGCCTTCTAAGCATCGCCAACTACACCATATTTATATTTTCTTATTATTCTTCGTAATAAATAACAGTAGTAATAGCTTTAAATACTTCTACAATAGTAATCTCTACTATTTTAATATCCTAATTATTATCGCCATTATCTAATTCTTAAACTTTAAAAAAAGTCTCAATAACGTACTAGAGGATATCTTAAGGGTCTTTACAAGCTTACTCTTCTAATAGGTTAATAAAATTAATAATATTTATTACGTCTTTAACCCGCCTAATTCTAACGAATTCTTTTATTAACCGTTATATATAAATAGCCTCGTTCTAGTTAGGAGGTTGTTGTTCTAGACTATATACGGGTCCTAATAATTGTAACTTCTTCCAATAGTTATCAATAATTTCAATCCTAACTTTATACCTCTATATATTAAAAACTTAGTATACTACTTACAATATTGTAGTCTTTTTAATAGCGTCTTCGCTATTAAGGGTATAGTAGACTAAGTATTGTAACTAAACGTAGCAATAATAAACTTTTAAACTATTAATAATCCCTTAATCTATAGGCTAGTAGATAGAAGTAGTATTAGCGGGTAGAACTTCGACAGTAGTATTAGTTAGAGGATAATTACTATACTACTCTTTTAATTGCTTTAAGGCGGAATAATAAGCAAATACACTATTAATTAGTAATAATACTCGTTAGCCAACTATTTAATAGTTAAACTAGTAAAGGAATTCTATAAAGATAGAAGTAATTATTTATACCTTCTTATTACTCTTCTATACAATAGGGAGGTTAGTAATAAGCCGCCTATCCTTCCCGAAAGAACGAAGGTTCTTAATATTACTAAAAATCTATAGATTTAGTTTATAAATACTAATTGTATTAATATAAGGGAGTATAGTAATCCTCTCCTTCTTTCTTTTTAACTCTACTTAAAATTTAATAGTTAATATAATATTAAAAATTATTAACTAGAATAACGCAATCTCGTCGGTATTATACGTATTCTTTAATCTATACTCTTTAACTAAACGCTTAATAACCTTAATTCATTTATAGGATCTAGTAATATTAATTAATCCGGCTTTATTAGACTACTTGTACTTCTTAATATAGTAGCGGCGTTTAAATCCGGTAAACTAGCCACTCGAAAAACCAGGCTAGAGTAGAAGCCGGAAATTAAATATTCTAAGCTATAGAGATTTGGCTACTTCCTTAATTATATCGCCGGAAATAGGCAGCCGGTTATTCTTTATACGAATAACCTATTTAAATAGAGCCTTCTCGAATATAAGATACTCTATTGAATAAATTCGAGAGATACCGCTAACGCCCCTTATAAAAATCTTCTTATCTAAGTAAACAAACTTAAATTTCAAGGATTCGGATATAGTAAACTGTCCAACGGAGTAGCCCAATTCTTTAGTAGCCCAAGCGGCGACCTCGCACTATATATACTTAGGGTTATCGCGAATAAAGGCGCGAATCTTTTAACAGTAAATCTCGCTAATAGTATACCGGCACTGGGATTTGTAAGGTAATATAGTATTGATACTTTGAAAGAGCGCTCGATTTTAGTCATAAAAGTAAATAAATGGTCTTGAACAATAAAGATTTGAGTGAGTTGAGTAGGGTTGATTATACTAGATTTTAAAAATTAGAAATGAAATACAATAGTTAGTAAGGGGTTAACACTCCTATTAGGAGGTATTAAGGACTGGCAAGGGGTATTAGGGTAGCTGACAGAGCTGTCAAATAGGGGTAACTATAACAATATTAGTGTATTACTAAGCAAGAATCTGATTTAAATCATAATGTAAAGGTTGATCGTTACTCCCATACTAATCTGCACCGTTACCGTGATTTTGAGCGTTATGGCCAGAATATCGTTATATGGCTGATCGTTATGTGCAGGTTAAACAGTATAGACATTTAACCCTTCCGTTCCTGGTCCCTGTCGGTCGTTTGTGCCTGAACTCCACCACCCAAAACACCGGGCAGCAGACCTGGGAAGATGGAAGCTGCAGCGAATCCAGGCACACGACACAACTCCGCCGCATGAACGCCAGGACTTTGGATTGTGTCCTTGTTTTGACGACCATCGCGACCTCCAACCCTTCCATTCCAGGCATTTTCCAGCCCCTGACTCTCGTTCGGGAATTGTGCAAAAAAACACCATCATTCACAAGCACGATAATATCGATGTTAAGGTCAAGAAGTATAGTACTTGTATCAACCGATGCGCGGGCTAGTACCAACGACTCAGCCTCCTTCGACTCCTTCTTTGCCATGAATTATTCTTGGATTTCTTGGGTCGCGTCCCGAACCCGAACCCGGATGCTTCATGCCATTCCTTATCGATGATCGACATCACACCCGCCATCCGAATATTCGGGAACGTCCGCCTTGGTCAGCCTTGCATTTCTGGCAATCCGACATCCATGGGCCATCCACTAGACCACTACCACATCTCCATTGTTGTCGTGCGATGTGTATTTCTTGCAGTTCATAGTCTTTTTTGGACCTCCTAGCTAGGGGCTACGGAACCGGGTAAGGGGCACTCACATGGTTGATATTTATAACCACCATCAAATATCGGATGAACACCCTACGCGAGACATTTCTCTCCACGATGATGGGCTCGATTTAGTATTTCAACGGTGACCCCTGAGAGCAGCGATTTGTATGGCAGAAATGGCTTTGGCGAGCTTCCCGAGCGGCGCCCTGCACGGTGCCAGCCGACATTGGATGACCACTAATTCCCCCCCCTTTTGAACCCTAACCCTTTTTTCTCCTCGGAGTGGACCGAAGAACGACATCCCCCAACTTCCTCCAACTCTCCAAGTCCCCAACCTGCAGTGGTTAGTCGTTTCGGACCCAACACTCAACCATCAGTACTCTGGACTGGGACCCTTTGGCCTTCTCTCCCCTGAACTCATTGACTAAAGAAGTTACTCATAGGAAACTCGTCATAACCCCAAGAACATGTCGCTGCGAACTTGGATCTCCGCTCCTGACTGAACAAAGATAAATCGATCTGTGTCCTGATGCACCGACCACTACCCACCGACATTTGCTCCTCCCAAACATCGTCATTAATCTACTTAGCTACTATTGGATCTCAAGCAGATCACGAGAGGATAGACGTATTCCACTTGATTCGGTCCTCATCGTCACTGTGTCGTTCACACAATGCACAGCTGCTTACCTAACTGTTGGGTACAGAGGCGCATGAGGGGCCCTCGGGCCTTACCGCTCTGCTTCAGGGGCAGTAGCAATGCAGGACGCTAAACTCTTAACACATGATTTCTTGTTCATGCAGAACTCACGTTGGTCACTCGGCGTATTAAACGTCATCCTGATTTTTAAATCGCGCAAAAGAAATTGAGAGTAATCTGGAAATGGCCTTTCCTTCCATACCTGTTTTTTTGAATTGAATTTTGCCACAAAGTTTGCCAAAAAGGATCGCTGTTCGGAAGGCTCGATTCGCCAACTGGCTTGTTCTTACCTCTAAAATGTATCCCAAGTCTATCTTAGCGTACGAGCCGCGCACCTGCCTGGCGTCACCGCATCATGCTCTTTCGATGATTCCTGCGGCAAGCGCATTTGACTGGGATGAACCTTTCATCTCCTCAATCGGAACTCGGGCTGAGAATCTGAATCGATGCCATGGGATGGTAAGTACAAGTCAGTGGCTTCGGTTGAACCTACCGCTTTTACACTCGTTTCCCCCTCATAGTGCGGTGATGTTTTCTTGAGCTGCCGGGCAATCAAGCTTACATGTCTTCTCGACGGCTCGTCACACGCGTATTTCTGCTCCCTGTGCCTCTTAGACTACCATTGTTTCTTTTTTTGCCGTCGATTAATGCCCGTCACATATTCTTGTTGTCTTTCACGGAAGAAAGTTACACGTCGAAGGATGGGATGTTTGTGTGGAAAGATATGTGTTTGGGTGAAGCGTTTGGCTCCTATTGTGTTATCGAAAAGACAGCGATGTTGAAAACAGGAAGAATATGTTAATTTGATAGACCTTGGCTGAAGATTAACTGCTCAAGTTTTTGACCTCCCAGACGCTGGGCCCTCGAAGCAAAAGGGTGATCCTCTTGTCCGTGATTGTTCAAGGAACAGTCATCCAGCGGAATGCACCTGACGCCGCCTACACCGGCATCACTTTCGATCCTCCGATCTCGCAGCATATCTGAGACATTTCACTACTCAAAATGTTAAGATGCCTATCTTACAAGTTCCTTTCCTCATCTAACGTGTGTCAGTTGACTCAATGAAGAGATAGCAAAGTGCTGTGGTTACTAGTGTATCTAGTGGCCAGCACCGGTCGCAATCATCATGTCCATGCCCAATTCTACAGTCCCTGTGCTTGAAGCCGCTGAAAGCTTGACCCTTCCCTCGAACGAGAATACGAAAGCCTCAACCGACTCTCAGCCTCAGTCCGTTCCCACTTGCTCCGAATTTCCAACAGTCCAACACTGCCACTTGTTCAAAAACCTTCACAAGACAAAACCTCCTCACCCGTCAACGCCCTCGGCGCAGTGACCTTGAAATTCCCATCCCGAAGCACCTTCCCCTCCCCTCTCAGTTAGCTCTCTCACTCTTTTCCCTCTCTCTCTATCTCAGCCACCCCTTTTATTTCACCAAAACCTTGGATCCAAATAGGTAGGTAGGTAGGTAGGTAGGTAAGTACTCACCTTAATCTCCCAAACAGGCAGATCCCTTTTCAAGGATCTGCAAACTCCCTCCTCAAAAGATGACCAAGTCTAGTCGGATTGATGTTGAACATTGCTCTAGGGTAAACAATGGTTATTCCAGGAGTGTCAAGACTGGTGGATCCACTTCGTTCGTGATTGGCAACCGCAGTTCCACGCTCGTGACTATTGATAGAGTTGGAGGTGATCACACTTGCTGCGACTGTGGATGCGAAAGCTGCTTCGGCTTCGGCTTCGGTTTCTTGGCCGTCGACGATAGGAGGTGGAGCCCTTGAGATGGGAGTTGTACCGTTCAGGTTGTCGTCGTTGTTGTTGTTGTCGTTGTTGGTTCCGTTAATGGTTGTGCCGCTAGTGCTGGTGGGAACTCCGTTGATGCTTGTTTGAATGATGTTGGTGCTGTTTATTGTGATTCCACTGATGTGAGTTGCCGAGATGGTGGTTCCGGTTATGTGGGTACCGGTGATGGTGATGTCTCTAACATGGGTGCCGTTGATGGTTGTTCCCGTGATGACTGCCCCTGTTCCTGCTCCTGCTCCTGAGGCTCTGATGTGGTTGGAGGGTTGGCCTGAGCTACCGGTTGCGGCTCTGTGGGCTGGTGAGTGTATTTGTACTTCTTCGGTTGTATTGCTTTCGTCGAGATGGTACCCATTGGTGAGGTGGCCGTTGGTTGGAGGATGACCATTGATTGGGGGATAGTCAGTGGCTGATGCAATGAGTCCTGCTACTTCTGGACCTACCTCTATGGTATATGCATCTGCGGAGAGACTGCCCATGGTTGTGTTGTTCCTGATTGACTCAGACCTGGTGCTATGCGGCATGATGAATGCTGATTACTATAATCGTGATTTTGACAGCTGAATACAACATCTTGGCTTTTATAACATCAGGCAAGTATTATATGAGCAGAAATCAAATTCACAGAGCTCCTACTCCTTTGTGTTTTAATTAACACACTCTTGGTTTGTTTCTTTGACAATAGTGAATACTCTCATATTATCTGCGCGTCCAAAATACGAGACAAGCCCATGTGGCCCTTGGATTTTGCACTCCCGTATAATTCGCTCTGCATCAACGAAGATACGCTGTTACATTCATCCATTGCTTCCAATAGAAATATTGATTGGAGCTTCTCCGTGTGATGTTTGTGCTAGGCTGGCATCGTGAGTAGACACTGCTCTTTGAGTGACGTAGGGGCTTAGGAACCTCCTTGCCCTTCTTGTTAATCTGAGTCTTGGAAATGTCATCTGGCTCAAGTCTGAGGCAATGAGTCAAAGGTGAAAGCGAATCATGCATTGTTCTGAACGCACCCCTGCGGTTCCCTCCAAGCTTTCCGCCGAGAGCTGATGGTCTTTAGTGGATCATTATAGGCGCTGTTCTTCAGCTCACATTGATTTTCTCCCTCGGACACGGCGTGCAGCCATACGAATCAGAATCCAGACATTTTCTCAACATATCGTTCAATTTTCCGCACAATTGCTGGCTGCTTAGCCTCTCTAGCTGTTTACCATTGCTCTTCTTGACGATGAGCAAGCCGGACTGTACCGTGTCGAGGAGTTCATGGAGAAATTCGGTACATTTTGGGTTGGCATGGAGTTCTTCGATGAACTGTGGAAGTGTGTAAGTAATCACAGTGTTATGACCTTGCGGGAAGGGATGTGTAGCTGTTGGTTTGTTGGCAGCAAGTGGAGCGGGAAGAGGGGGCAATGATTCAACAAAGTAGACGAACCTTGGTAACCTGTGGCTTTACAATTGCTTCCATCTCTCTGTCAGGGCTATTCAAGCTCTCCTTTATCGTAAAGAAGGTGTCTGTTTTGAAGGAGCACCACGCCTGGTCAACGGCGCTCCGTGCATGAGTAAATTCGGAGAGGAGCCTCCAACCGCCGATCAGCCAGGTAACAAACTCAATGTAAAGACAACCCAACGTCCACATATCATATTGTCGCCCATGGCCACCGCCATCGGGTAAGTCAATTTCTGGGGCGCAATAGCATCTCGATACCATAATGGTTCCTCGGATCCTCGACATGGTGCGCTTGGTGCTGATAGCAGCAAGACCGAAGTCTGTAAGTTTCAAAGTTCCGCCTTGGAAGGCTGATGATCCAGTTGGACCTTCGTTTCTGTCTGGAAACCACAAGATGTTTTCGGGTTTGATGTCGCCATGATATCCGTATCGATCACACTGGGAGGGGTTCAATCCAAACGAATCATATTTGTGAATCGCAGACACTCCCTGAGCGATGCCGTAGCATTGTCTTGCAACCCACCGTACGGTGTCGTTGTCCAAGTTGGGACTCGGGTTTTTTAACCGCCAATAGCCGTCTAAGCTGGCCTCTGCCCAGGGGAAAACCAGGTAAAAGCTCTGTGATTGCTCGTAGGTGGCCAGGAGAGAGATCAGATGCTGATGTCTTTCGTTGCTGAATTTCTTGAGCACATCCACCTCTCTTAGAAACAGTGCTTTGTCTCTAGAGTGTAGTTTCTTGATTGCAAATTGACATGCGCAATCATTGTTTCTTTTCGGCATGGCGCTCGTTGGGCCAATAGCTGTGATAGCATTGTGTGCAACAGGAATAGCCCAGGGGCACTAATCGGCATCAGCGCTTTCTTGCTTCTTGACAACCCAGAGGCAGGTACAATTGTGTTGTCATTGCACTTACCAATCTTTCGTGGAAGGTATGATGGTCAGCATGGATCTTGACCCTGAAGACTCGTCCGCCTCCACCTGCGAACTCGTATTCCTCGCTTGTGCCTTCTTCATCGTCGCCAAGAAAGGGAAGAATGGTTTTTTCGGGTAGACGATAATGAAGGACACGATGTTTGATGCTCGGCCGGGCCTTTCCGAAAAAAGGAGCCAAGGTTGTCCACTGCATCTCTTCGAATTGGCTCAATAAAAGGCAGCCCCATCGCTCTGGAAAGCACTTCAACCTGACCTCTGGTGCTTCCCAACGTCGAAGATCGTATATACCGCCATGGCGACGGTATTTTGCTTTGAGCGGAAGATCCGAATCATTGACGTTCGTTTCCAAGAACTTGACAATCGCCGGCACCTTGTCCAACATCACTAGTATAGCAAAAACTTTGCGAAAGGATTGTACCTCCCCCTTTTCGTTGCCGTTTGACGTTTTGCAGGGTGTTTCAGTGCAGATCATTCGCGCAAACTGGGATATTTTGTCAAGGTCGTAGTTGTCAAGAGACTGCTGTCTTCGGAGTTCCTCCTTGACGGTTCTGAACGTGATGATGGTCGAGAGGGCGGTTGCTGGGAAGAAACCTTTTGCGAGAGGGGTAGTGCTGTTCTTTCTCTGTAAAGCCTCGAATAGCCGATCTTGAAGTAATTTCCTTGGCCTAGCGAAAATCCTGCTTTCACCAGACACCAGCGGAGTTTGAACCCGGCTGTCTGTTGTACGCGCGCGGCCTTCATTGTACATACGTTGACCCAAATCGCTGATTTCGCTGGGCTCCTGGTGTATGCCAGACGCTCTTACTGTTTCCAGAACAGGAAGTCCACGTCCCCGGAAGGGAGCAGTTGCAACGCGGACATGATGGATGTTACTGAAAGATGTGTAAGGTTCCGATAGCATTTGCTGCTTTGAACGAAAGTTAGTGGGGTCCTCCAAAGATGAGATACATTTTTCTTTGGAAATCACAACCCATTGACGACATACCGATGGAGCTACCAACTCTTCAAACGATTCCTCAATCTCGGGTCTCCGCTCGTGGTACGACTCATTGCGCCAATCGTCGCTGAGTCGATGCTCATTCTGATCATCTTCCTCAGCTGAGCTACCAATATCGCTCGGTGATGGTGAAACCCAGTCGTCATAGTCAGATATGTCGGAGTTGAGATAGCTGTACGAGCCTTGACTTGGTTGAATGACTAAACTGGCTGGCAGATCTTCTCCATTTTGTTCAAGTGTAGAGTCAATGGCAGCTGGCTGGATAATGCGGACAATGGGGTTGCTAGCAGAACCCGAACTCAGAGCGTTGTGTACTGCGTCAGAGGTGCTGTTGCTGTCAGCATCGATGCAGTACTCCGATAAATCTTGACTGCCAGAAACTCCAAGCGAGAAGGAAACGGCTCGCCCTCACCTATGTGGCACACTGTTAGAAGCCTCCATGACATGTGATTACGGTGAACGCCAGTCGGATGTTGTGAAAGCCTGTGTTGATGCACATGGGGACAGGTTGTAATGCGAACCAAGCTTTAATGGTCTTTCGATACCGTATCTTCAGAAGCAGGGCGTAGGTTGCCTCCAAGGAATAGCCAATGCGAGACATTAAGTCAAAGGAGGCTGAGAACAGACATTACTGCTATTCTTACAACAAGGCGTTACTGGTTGGATCACAGCATACAACTCAGCTTGTCAGGGATGAGTGGCAGGTGGTTTCTCGTAGGTTACATGGCCCATTGCCTGACCAGCTTGACGGGGCAGGCGTCTACCCAAAATGGAAAAACGGGAAAACGGAATGTTGCTCACGAGGCTTAGGCGGCCATGTAGATCGTATGAAATGCGCAGATGTGTGGACGGTGGCTTTTGCTCTCGATTCGTGTTTCAGGGTGGCATTACATGGCCCCCAGCCTGTTATCCCGACTTTCATCGTTTCGGTGAGAAGGGCGATGCCAATTGGGTAAGGCGCCTCGCAAAGCCTTTGCGACAGAGGCCTCTTGAATGTGAGGTCCGGTAGTGTCCATAAGGCCAGAGGCGGAAGAGCTGAATAAATCAAGTGCAAAAAGACTTGCACTGACTCAAGAGGTTTGGTCTCGCTCAAAGCCGGTCGTCCTATGCGGCAAAGGCATAGCGTAGACGCCTTGTTAGGCTTTCTCCGAGCATGTCAGACTACAATGAGCTGCCTCCAAGGGATAGACTCTTGAAATTTAGCGTCCGTGAGATATATAAGCTCTCTAGTCACGATGTCTTTTCTCTGCTCCAGCAACACCAAGAACAACCTAACTTTAACGACATCGTATCATCTCACATACACGCCCTATCACGCCAAACAAAGAGTCGCTGGAGTAACGAAAATCCTATATTTCAAGATACACTAAGTAACACCAGAGTCAGCAATGGAAACACTTGACATCAACTCGGCTTCTGAGTGCAACAAGCATAACGATGGAGATAACAATGAGAATGTGGAGGGTAAACCTGAGGTTTCCTCTGGCAATCAAGGACAGTCTTTTGTCTATCAAGAACTGCCGGCGAGGATAACAAATCCAGTGAAACTGGCAGCATTGCTCAGGACGCAATTTGGGGTCGGGAAATACGAGGTATCGGTGAGTAAATGCCTGGTTTGACTGATCCACTGGCTCGCAAACTTACAAATACGGTATGTTTGACAGATGATTCGAAGTGTCTACAACGTTGGCACTCCCAGAAGGCTATCTTTGACAGAAATATCACTGTGTAGAGGGCTGTGACGAGGATGGATTTCGGTGTACCGGTGGACAGGTTCGAGGCACTCTGCATCCATGTCAATAAGCTTTGATTCCTCCCTCCAACATTTCCTGTCTTGGTCCGCGCACCTTGTCTGTAGTACCTTTTCAATCTTCATCTGTACAGGCCAACACATCGAAAGAAATTGAAGGGAAAATCATGACTGGTGGCCTCCTTTGTGCCTACCTCCTGCATAAGTCGAGAAGGAGCAGGCTCTCGAAGCGCCGTGGCTTGCGAGCCTGCGCGAAATCATGCATGCCAAGAAAATATTGGAAGGCTTCGAGTTGGGGGAAGGGGGGAACTTGCAGTTCATTGCTACTCTAGAATCATGGGGCTTTCTAGTGCAGCGAACCCAGCAGGGAAGGTGTGGTTGCCTTCAGTTGTCTTCGTTCGCCTTATCTGCTATTGCCGTTGGGGTGATGGCTTCCACTTGGCTGCCTCTTCAGCCTGTCAAATACTGAGAAGATTGTATCAGTGTCTTGTCATCAGGCTGAGTTTTGTGATCGGCCTTTGGCATCAGGAACAGTTTTTTTTTTTTTTCTTTTTCCCGTTAAATCTGGAGGGAATGGGGAAAGTAAATCTATAAGACCCATGCGGTGCCCCCTAGCGTGATGTCGACAGGATGATACACGAACAGTCATCCACAGCCCTGCGCACCTCTATACAAAACATGGCTTGATTCGATTCACTCACTATTCGACTTCGCAATATGGATCAATCCACCGCCTCTACTAGAAAGCGTCAACGGAGCTTCTCGGAGACCGATCCCCACAGCCTCGCTACTTCAGTCGTAGGCTTGGCCTTGAGACCGACATACAAAAGACTCCGTCTGGACGACAACTATGTCGACCATCTTGGCAGCCAAGCAGCAAATGCCGAAGAGGGCTTGCGATATTCGTTCTCGGGCAACCTTAATCACACTCATTACCCTGCTATCTCGGTCAGCGATGCAAGTGGAATGAACGACAATGGCATGGGTTCTAGTGACTCTGAACCAGACGACGCCAGTTTGTACGAAGAACTGGAGGTGAAAGGCCTGAGCGATCAGATCCAGAACAGTCTTGTCAGAAGTCCGCTACAATACGGACGAGTTTTCCTGCCAGAAGGCGTCCTAGATAAATTGCTCACAAAGGACGCGGTCCGCCACGAACTCTTGCGCAATGAAATCTACCTTGACCCCCCCAAACTCGACACCATGGTTGATTTCATTGTGCCGGGCGCAAGAAAGTTGTTTGCAACTGCTTTACTCACTGGGCTCGACTACAAGAAGCTACATGCGGCCCTCAACGAGTTCTTGAGGAAACCCATTGACGACAGTTCGTTGCCACTCGATGAACAGAAACTCGACGACCTTCTGGAAAAGAAACGGGGAAAGCCAATATGGCGGACTGACGTCAACATCAACGCTTTTCTGACCCAGCAATGGGCTTTCCTTGCGCCAACCTTTCCACCGCCACCCGGACCTCATGTGATGGAAGTCTGGGGACACACAGTTCTCCCATTTATTGACAGAAATGAGATCGTCGATGATGTGGGTGCCTTTGGGGCTGTGTATGAAGTTACCCCCCACGAGGCAAACATTACCGATGTTGGCTTGAAGGTGAGCAGCTCAACGATCCCATCTTGTAATCATTCAGCACACCAAAGTGAGTAACCCGCTGATAGCGCAAAATAGGGGTCGCGAATAGCCGTCAAACGTCTCAAATTCCAACAATCCAAGGATACTCCTGAACGGCGCGAAGGAGAGGTGGCGTGGATCAAAGAAGTTAAGATACACCATGAAATAGCCCAAATGAACCACCCTCACATCATCGACTTCATTTGTGCAATTCATGGTGTCATTATCGACAGGGGGCCGGAACATTTGCTTTTGTTCCGCTGGGCTGACCAGGGCAACCTGAACTCATTTTGGAGGAGCCACCCAAATCCGAGAGTCTCAGCATCCCTTGTTCAGGAAATAATGATACAGTTTCAGGGACTCACCGAAGCACTCTACAAGCTGCATACGCCTGGAAAGAAAGGTTCTTATCGGCATAGTGATATCAAACCGGACAACATCCTCTCGTTCAGTACGCCAGGCCGCATGTCCTCGGACGAACACCCAGATATTGGCACGCTTAAACTGTCTGACCTTGGGCTAGCTAAATATCACGTTGAGGCTACTGGTTATCGGCATCAAACAAGTGCCAAGTACACAACGCACAGATATCAAGCACCTGAAGCCGTGACTGATGAAGATGGTGCAAGATCAACGCGGTACGACATCTGGTCGATGGGATGTGTCATGCTGGAGTTCGTCATCTGGCTACTCTACGGAAACGAGACCTTGAAGCGGTTCAACGTTCAGATCACCACCAAATCTAGCGGGTCCTGGTTCATGAAGAAAGGCCAAACTGCAAAACTGCATGATACCGTGGCACAGACAATGAACTTCATGCTGGAAAGTGATCCGGAGTGCCAGGACGGCACTGCTGTAGGCGAACTCATCAGACTAGTCAAAGAAAGACTACTAGTGGTTCACCTTGGGCCGGATACGAAGAAGCTCCAGCGGGTGGAAACCTTCAAGGGTGTCGATAGCACGGTCAATGACATTCCCAGCATTCAAGTGGAACAAATCGAAGATGGTTTCGTTTCACAGAGAGGGGACATGGACACCAGGATTGCCCAAAATTTGTCTGCAGTGGGCCGTGCCACTTCCGAAGAGCTTTTCGGTGCGATGAAGAGGATTGTATCCATTGGTAAAGAGAGTCAGCACTACTGGTGCACGGGGCAGGGTGATCGTGCTCAGATCACCCAAGAATTACTGAAGGTCTTGTCCACCACGAACAGAACCAGACCATCGAGAGGTGATTCATTTCTAGCCCCTCCGAGTGCGGGTGGAATTGGTAACAATGGCGGTCTTCTACCTCCAAGAGAAACACGAAGAGAGCCACAGGTACTGGACATACCTGATATAGTTTTGCCTTCGACGCAGACCAAAAGAGTATGTATTCCTGTTATGCACACTGTTCATCCGGGGCTGTAATAAGGACCCGACTAACCACAAGTTCCCCCAGATTGGCACGGTACGTAGGCTATAGCACCCACTTACTGAATTCATGAATTATCTGACAGCAACTGACTGATTCGATGTCATATGCCGAGATAGGAGGTCAGTAAATTATTCCTGCCCATAAATCAAGTTGTATTGTTGCTGACAATATGCAGTATGTAAGTGGACTTGCTCCATAACATCTTCATCCTCAGGAAAGCAGCATAACATGTTCGCTAATGCCGTGATTACTCGTAGAGGGTAAGTCAAGAAGGGTCCTTGAATTGGTGACTGTTGTATGTTGATGAACCCTTCTCACTCCCATAGGTAGTAAGTCTTCTCCTTTATCCCGTTTTGGTCGTTGAAGTGGCGCTGACAATGTGAACAGGTACAGGTGAGCCAGTTCCGTTATCCAATCACCCATGACAAGAACCCTGAGCACGGCTCAGTATAGCCGGAAGCCCAAAGTTGGCGCTCGGAAACTGCTATGGCTGGGCTGATACCTACCCTGTTTAACTTGCCAGCATTCCTCCTCCCTCCAACCTCTTAGATTCTTTGCTTCCCTTCGCGTCATGTGAGGATAGGTGATGAAGAGCAGGATGCATGACTGGCAACAGATATTGACTTTGCTCCTTAGCTCGATCGTACGATATACACTGTCGACAATGACTTCGCACGGATGGCAATTTCAGCCATGGATACCGATGGATTATGGCCAGAGTCCGCATCAAAGTTATGTGTCAACTGTAAAAACATGAAATTCTTCGAACAGGGGTTTCAAATCGAAGACACCTGGGGGGATCTCAGGAGGAACCAGGAGACCTGCGAGTTCTGTGCTCTGCGATGGGATGTATGCGTTTCCTGGGATCCGAGAATGACTCGGCTCATAAAATTCAGCTGCGAGGAATCGATGTTGCGTCTTAACGACCAGACAACACCCGTACTCTCTCTCTGCCGGAGCCCAGGTAATTATTTTGAACAATGTCCGGCACGCGAAGGGGACCCGGATCTTTGCTGACCTTTGCGAAACAGAAACGCAGTTGGAAGACACCGTTAAGATTGGCCTGCCGGGCCTTACGGTATCTGAAGACCAACACTTTGCACTTTTGCGAGGATGGCTAAGATACTGCGACACCCACCATGAATGCAAACCGTGGCCGGGTGCTCCTCTTCCAACACGCGTCCTTGACCTTGGAACCATGGACGATACTACCATCCGTCTGCGGGAGACGCAGAAGGGTGATTCCTTCCGCTACATCGCACTCTCCCATTGTTGGGGAAAGCATGAGCATTTCTTCACCACCGCATTGAATCGCCGAGACCACATGAGAGGAATCCACGTTGATAACCTTCCCAAAACCTTTCAACATGCGGTCAAGACCACACGTGGGCTGGGTATTCGGTATCTGTGGATTGACTCCATGTGCATTATCCAAGGCCCTGGCGGAGACTTTGACAAGCAATCCGCAAAGATGGAGGACGTGTTTAGTTCCGCCTACTGCGTGATCGCTGCAAGCAGTGCGCGCGGACAGGGAGACGGTTTTCTCAACCCCAGGAGAAAGTGCGATCACGTCAAGGTCGTCAATGAAAGCGCAAAAGGGGCAGTGTATGTGTCCCGCTTCCGTGACGATTTCAAGGAGCACGTCCTCAACTCCCCGCTTAGTGAGCGAGGATGGGTCTTACAAGAGCGCGCCTTGGCGAGGCGAACCATCTATTTCACGGAATGGCAGACATACTGGGAGTGCGGTGATGGAATTAGATGCGAATCGCTGACACGGATGGATAAGTATGTGAATCCCCAGTTCTACAAAATGTCAGCGCGCGAGTTTTGGATGCGTGATGCTAACAGAATCCATCTAGCAAACTTATCTCCTACCTCGGTGATCCCAACTTCCCATCGAAACTCTCTGGCGCTGGCAGCAACCGTGGTGAGAAAATCCGCTTTTACGAGGACCTGTATCGACACTACAGCCGTCTCAACCTCACCTGGAAGAAAGATCGGCCAGTGGCCATCGCTGCACTTGAGAGGCGCCTCCATCGAGATCTCAAGTCCTCTGGTGAATTCGGTGTCTTTGATGACAGCCGCAGTCTGCTACCCCGGAGTCTCCTTTGGCAGCGCGGCGCAGAAGTCACGAGCCTCAACAAGATCAGCTTTCCACCTGACACGCACACACGCCTACCCACCTGGTCATGGATGGCTTACGATGGTGGCATTGACTTCCTTGACCTGCCACTAGGTGAAGTGGACTGGGACGTCAGCGAGATCCAGGGGAATTGGACAATACACCAAACCCTTGACATACAGCGTGGACCTCAGCAACAGGAGGTCAAGGAGACGGAACTGAGTGCCAAAACGAGGAGGTTCAAGATGGGAACGACGGGATCAAGGGAGTTTGATATCATATACGACATCCCCAACCAGGTGTCGAAGGAGACCGCACTTCTGAAGTGTGTGCTGGTTGGAAAATTGAGGAACAATGACGTGCCGAAAGAGAAGACTACGTACTATGTTCTGGTTGTTGTTTTGCGGGATAGTTCGCTGCCGACGGAGATGTACGAAAGAGTAGGTGTCGGAAGGATGCTTGGCGAATACATCGATCTGGACAATTCGCAGCCGGGGAATTGGGTCAAGATCAGGTAGACGCAAGATTGGACATGTCGTTCTGAGTGCTGGGCAGGCGGTTTTCCCCCCTCCTTAGATTGTCACCTTGACTTTAGAATTTCAAATTTCATAATCGTTAATCTCCTTTCCGTTGCTTGGTGCGTACATTTCGAGTGTCTAATTCAACGTGCAAGCGTGAGTGACCGAGTTGTCTGGTATGATGATGTGATGAGGCAGAATACGACATGTTGACCGTCGAAGTCTGGAAGGACACTCATCAAGCTCATCGCCTTCAGCGTCGTTAACAGGGCTGGAAACAGATGCTCAAGATAATCAGAGATCAACATGAACGATGACAAAGTTCTGAATATGCTTCCGCTCATGCCAGTTTGATGAATGGAGTGTGAACACCAAGTACCTTTAGCTCTCTCCAGGTGAGCTTGTTAGGATGAAGAGTGGTGTCACTATCTGAGTCCGGGTTTGAAGTTTGAATCCCCTGTGGGAGCGCTGTAAGTATAGGTGACCGACCGCTGTTGGTCTGGTGGAAGACCTCAATAGCCCAATAACCATCCCTGATTTTAATTGCTACCAATGCTCCAATTGAGTAAATGAGTAGAAAAACGCCCCATAAATGCATAACTACCGGTTTCAATATATGCAATGTACGGGACGTTTAAACACCCCCGTCAATGCGGTACTGGACCCTCCCGCCTATCACGTGGATTCGCGAGACACTTTCGCGTCTCTCCAATTCATCAGCATCGTCATCGGCGAACCTCCCAGTAACATCCAAACAACAACCTCCAATACGCGAATCCGGACACGCTGCTTTCCACCACTTTCCACCAACTCTTTCGACCATCAACACCACCGATTGTAGCTGAAACATCCCAAGAACCAAACTCGCACCAATGTCTACCCAAATGAACGCGGGAATCCCGCTTTCCCACGCGCCCGACGGCGTAGGCTACAAACTCCTCGAACTTCCCCCAGAGCTAGTTGAACTTTTGGAATCGGAAAATCCGCCCACGTAAGCTGTTTTACCTGTTCTCTGTTGATTCTGTACACCTTTTTTGCCCCCACGGCGCCCTTTCAGCTTTAACCGACCACTGAAGTTCACAAAAGCCGTTCTCCATCACCACCACCCACCTTCACTATAAGCCTCGCATCACCTCTCCCACCACTGCAGTCTTCCCATTCTAGCCTCATCACCCTTCCTCCAACCTAACTATCCTCCACCAAAACCAAACAACCCAAACAACAGTTGGATACCTCAACTAACAAAAAAAACAACAAAGTCTAACCCTCCACCCCTCCCCCACCGCCGCCCTCCTCAAAACCACCATCAACGGGCTTCCCAAGACTTACTCCCTTCGACAAAAGAACACTTCCAACGGGCTCATTCTTTTATCTCCATTTACTACCATTACTACTACTCAAACTGCACGACCACAACCACAATCACAATCACGGCCAGATAATAAACAGACAACAACAACAACAACAACAGAACCGGGAGACGAGATGGACATAGAACAAGAACAAGAACAACGACAACAACAAGAAGAAAGAGAAGATGAAAAAGGGATGGAGATACCAATCCCAGGCCTCCGAACATTAAGCACACTCCATGAGACGATCGAGTTAGTTCCCGAAGCGGAAGGCGCTAGTGCGCCGGCTGTGAAGGCGAGGGGGAAGTGGCATGAGAAGTTTGCACGGGGGCGTTAAAACAGGTGATTGTCCATGGTTTGGTGGATGTCTTTGTGACATATTTGGTGGGAAGGAAATAGTGGTGGTGGTGTGTTTTGAGAAAGATCTGTGATACCCTGGGATTTTTGAAAAAAAAAAAAAAAAAAAAAAAAAAAAAAAAAAAAAAGGTCAAGAACGAGATGTTCTGGTTCGAGTCAAGGGCTGGAAACGATTGGTTGTTGAAGTCGCTAGTTGAATATTGGTAACTGCCCTTCTTCAGTTGCTGAAGTTGATGGACATGTCTATCCGTTACCACTCTATTGAGGGGTTTTTTTTCTGAGAAAGTCTAATCGTACGGTCAACATTGTCTATCCGTACGGAGATGAAAAGTAGACTTTTATATTCTTCTTCTAGCTTGATAGAGTTTAGTATTAAGCTAGCAAAATGAGTTATATTTTTTCTAATTCTTTTTCTCTATCTAACACTCCTTTTAAACTGACCAGACTTACCTAGTAGCTTAAGAAAACTCTCAAAGAAGATGGCTATCATAAATAAATAATTAATAAGATTCAAGATAGAAAAAGCTTAAGAGGTGGTTTCTTTATGATGCTTAGGGATATAAATTTGGTACCTACCTCAGAAAATTCCTCAAGAATCAACGAATAGTTTAGTACCACCTTCAATTTCATTGGTCTCCATTTCACCAAGTTATACCTAATAAAGCAAAAGTAGACCACCGTACGGATAGACAATGTTGACCGTACGATTAGACTTGCTCTTTTTTTTAATATTGTGAAGGTGTGTCTGACCCCTCAATGCCAACACATTACACACTGAAGGTTAACGGAGACCATGATTGCCATGTCAGTGACTTATCTTCAGCCTTTCACCCATGCTCCTCACAAAACAAGACACATCACTCCATAATAGCATGCTATATACATCGCTATCTATGTGCGCATAATGATCTTACTCTATTTGGGGTATCAAGAGATCTACAATATTACTGCCAAGTACGCTTCGCCACGCAGTGTGCAATGTCTTGCAGGGCGAGAAGAAGGAAAAGCACAAACTAAATGGCTGGCCATGCTCCCGTCTGGTAATGCAGATAAGAACCCAACAAGTACGCTTCATACTCGCTCAGAAAAAGAAATGAAACAATAACAATGCAACGACGCTGAAAGTAGCCAGCGTTTCTCCTTCTATTTGCCTCTTTTTGAAAGAAGGAAATACCAGATGAATACTCACGCCACGCCAGTGATGCCAACGTGTGCTGGTGAATCGTCATCCTCCTCTCCACCATCTTTGACTTTTTGTCACCTTTCCGCGAGCTGGGAACAAGATTTTGCTTCAACGACTTCACAGAAACCGTAGCATATGAACGACATTCCTGACGTCTGAAGGAGATGCCATGAAACAGGGATTAACAAGTCATCAACAAAGATGACTTGGACTGACAAGATACCTTCTCTCGTCCAGCCTCATCCACCAGATCAGGCTTGCCAAGGCCGATATCTAGTTTCCTTGACTGAAACGCAGCATCATTGGCATGGTGAAGCGTTGCGAAGATCGGAGCGAGCAACACATCACCCGATCAAACATCCTCTGCACGGTTGGAACCAGAATCCATTCCATGCGGCCTAGGTTCCGCAACCCGGTCAGGAACCGGGTCTATGAGGACCGAACCCGCATTAGGGGGAGGTTGAAGAGGACGCCCAAGGATGCCATGGACTAGAAGTACCACCTCCACGAAGTCAACCCCATTCATGTCCCCAGCAGGTACTTGCTGTCCAGGAGGCCGTGCAGCTACCTGGCCTTGGTGATCCGGTGTCTCTGGCGCCTATTCATCAGCAGTAAGATCGACAACAGGCACCTGCTGTCTTGGGGGAACTGCTACTACCGGGGCTCGGCCAAGACTTCGCACGTTGACGACCGGATTTGGTATATTGTTGGCGGCCACAGGAGGAGGATGGGCGGCCAACCTTGGCGCAGCGAGTTGCGCCATTTGGGGAAGACCAAATTCATCGTTCGGGGGAAGGGGGCCAAGGGCGAGGCCAGGGAGACCTGGCCCGCCCGGATTCCACTGTGGAACATTGGCCGGGAAATGCGCGTTAAGCATGTAGTGAGGATCGTTATGGTTGTGATGGAGGACCTGGTTTCCAAACCCCGGAAACGCCTGTGGTGCCTGGCCTGGATTGGGAGCAGGATTGAGGGCAGGATTGAGGGCAGGATTAGCATGGGGGTTGGGATGGATACCAAGGGCAGCATAGCCTGCACGTCCTGGGTTCATTCCTTGGTTGGGGTAGCCGTTGGCCACTTGACCCTGTGGTGGCTGAACCGGTCCTCGGTTCCTCTGGGCTGCCAGTTGTGCGTATCGGCGTCCCCACCTCTCCATCACCCGGTCCCGCACTGGTCCCGGCGGCAGTCCTAGTCTTACGTCTATGGCAGAAGCAAAGTCAGTCGAGCATTCGCATGCTAGATGGGAAGGAAGGTCTTGAAGAGGAAAAGGTACTGACACTGCTGTAGAAGATCAGCTTCGCCTTCCACGGGCTGCACATGCACATGTGCAGCTCCTGGCATGCCTGGCTGGGCCTGATTTGGCCCACCCACTTGGGGTTGCGCTACTATACCTGCTGCAAGCGCATGCCGAAGACGAGCCGGACCCTGACCGGGGTAGGCTACAGCAACACGCACACCGTTAGGATGAGCATGCTGCTGCCGTTTCGGAAAAAGCTTCTCATCAAACTTGATTTCAAGCTCCTTAGCATCCATGCTGGGGTCCGCTTCCAGTAGCTTCTTTCGTTCCCTTTCCTCAGCTTCCCGAGCCTCCTTGTCGTGAATATCATCCAGCGACTGCTGTTCAAAGAGAGGGCAGTTGCCCTTTCTACCACCTCTGTTCAGATCGTCAAAGTGGTTATAATCGCAAGGCTGCCTACAAACGTAGCATTGCATGGCTCTGCATCTGGGACAAGTCATCTTGTTGCAACCGCTTTCTTTGATGAATCGGTTCGTGCCTACGCCGGTTAGCCTGAATCAGGCGATCAGAGGAAATCCCAATGAGGACTCACATTTGTAGCACTCCCGTATCATAGCCAATGATCTGGCCTCCTCGAGTTTCCGCTTGGCGTCCTCGCCCTTATTACGGGCTGCTTCAGCCATGGCCTCGTCGCAAGACTTGCCGATGTGAGTTTCTTGACGGCAACGTCGGCAGCTTTTGACCCCGCACTCTGGTTGTTGGCACTCGAACTCCCAGTTGACCTCTACTGGGGGATACTCCGCAGCATAGTTGCAGAATGGACAAGTCTCCAGGCCGTCGATACCAGCACGTCGAATGCTGTCATTTTGCTCGATCTGGTCCAGGGTACGCTTCAGGCGGTCATCCAGGAATAGGTCTTTTTGATCTCTGGAAAAAGTTGCTTCGCAGCCATCCATAGACATGCAACCTAGATGATACCGCTGCTGTCCGATCTGATTTTCCGCTTGCCGCCGAGCGCAGTCATAGCAGAACCAGTGAGCAGTGTCACCATCACAGTGCACCATGCGATTGTAGGGAAGTTCGTCAAAACAACACCCGCATTCGGTGATGGCACCTTCCGCCTTTGCGTTTTCGAAGTTTTCCTTGTCTTCCCTCTCCTGGGCTTCTTTGGCGGCGTCCTTGGCTAATTTTGCTGAACATACCTCCTGCGCTGCGAGAAATTCTTGCTGTGCCTCTCTGCCGGGTAGAGTGCTATCTTCTTTATCGATTGCTACCTCTTCGATGTTGTTCTTGTGTCTGGGATACAATTTCCTGCGAAAGGTGACGCCATCAGGTTTCGAAAAATCCTCATGTAGGGCTGAGTACGTTTGATAGACCGAAGAGTTATGCGTTAACATAGCTTCCTCGATTTCGCCTACGTATGCTTTGGGAAAAGCTTCCCTGAGAAGGAGCCGGCTGGTCCAGGATTAGTTATGGCTTCAAGTTTCGGGTGTGAATTGGTGAAGTCCAGACTTGTCTCCAGAGTCTAGCGACGATTGAGAGACTCACCAGACGCGGCTATAATTGTGGTCTCTATGGTACTGGGATACACGGCCGTCGTATTTTTTGTGCAATTTTTGGAGCTTCGACTCTTTCGCGTTGTCGCCGACATCCGCATCGTCTCGTTTCCTTTTCTTGACGCGTCTTGGATATTTGGTGCCGTTGCCTTCTTCCTCCAAGATACGATTAAGGAACAGTTCTGAATCCCATCCGCATGCATGACCCTGCTGCTGGGCGTAATCTGGACAAATGTCCGGTAGAAGGCTTATGACTGTGGCCAGAAACGTGTCCTGGTCACGTTGTGGCCTTTGTTCTGGCACCGGTGGTACAGCAGGAGGTGGCCAACCGTCGTCAACGAAAACCCTGCCCAGGAAATTAGTATCTTTATACGTCTCGCAACGAAACCATGTCTCTGGATGATGATGTGTAGGAGGTTGTCTCCAGCCTGTCCCGTCTGCTTCTTCCTTGGAACATTCGCCCTGATTCGAGTGAGTGAGTATAACAGGATCGAAGAGTGTAAACATGGCTAAAGGGCAACGAGGTAGGTTTACGCCTACGGTGGTGATAATGACGAGGAAAAGGAAAAGAAAACAGAAGGGCGCTTTTGGTATAATCAGTGAGCCGGGGATGGGCGTGTTCACCACTCTGAATAGCGAGACCAGATGTGGAAGTTATGTTGTATGAATGGTGAGGAGGGAAGATGGCCGTAGTCTTGCCCAAAGACAGTAGACCAGGCGAAAATGATCCAGATACCGAGTAAGAACGGGACAGCGAGGTGCTTCGTTGGAACCCAATTCTGCATGTAATGGAACGTGAAGCCTAAGAGAGAATCTCCCAATGTGCGCGAAGTGAAGTGTATCTGGTTGAGAAGTCAACCCACCCCGGAAAGAGAATGAAACATCGGGGATGCGGCTCAAAACTTGGTCAGATGCATGGTAGTCGGGAGCGACGTCAGGTCGATCTGGTGGTTCGACATAGCCAAGATCTGAGAGTGGGTAAACCACCGGTACATGATCAAGGCATGAAGAGGGAGAATGAACACGAACGAGAATAAGAACAAGGCGTGATGGGGAAAGATCATGGTGGTCTGTGAACACAAGTTGAAGTAACTCACGGGTCAGAGGCACTCATGGCTCAGGCTTTGCTTCGCCAGGTAGTTCGATATGTGCTGACGACGAAAAGACGCAAGTTGGCGAAGCTGCAGGAAGAGCGAGGCGGAACATGTGCCGGGCAGGGCAGCTTGCGTGGAGCAGTTTCTATTTTCTCCCCTGAATTCGAGGAACTGAATATGTACCAGCGTGTGGCTTGCGAGTGAATCCCGTCGGTGCTCGTCCGAGGTGTTCGTGAATGTCGTGGTTAGGCGGGCGAGTCGAAGGTTGCAGGTTAGTCTCGTACGATCCGCCCGGTTCGATGTTTGAGGTTTTTGAGAGCATAAGTTGAACACTTCAGTTGTATACAGGTTGACGAAGTCCCATCACAGCCCCATGGTCCGATGATGGGCAGGAAAGCAGGATGCAAGCGACTGTTTGGAGATATAATGAAGCGAAGGTTCAGATGGAATGCTCTTGGTTAGCGGGCGCATCAGAGAGGCGACATGGCACTTGAGATTTTTTTTTGAAAAGCCTGGAAGCGTCGGGCGGTGTCGCTCGTGAGTTGGGAATTAAACGAGGCCCAAACCAACCATGCGGCGGCAATTGCGTTGGACGCGAGCTGTGTCGCAAAGGATGGATGATGAATCTAGCCAGTCGTGGAGAGGAGTAGATGGCGCCAGCGGCAGGCGGCCAGCAAACCCATACATCGGGTTGAGTGAGGCCTTCCCCAGTCTCCGCCTGCCGAGCGTGCTGAGCGTGGACCTTGATGACAGGATCGGACAGTGTGAGCAAGCGACACGTTGCCAGGCCACCGTCACCCGTTCATGCGGCTGCCGAGGCAAACGGCCCGGTGATCAATGAGTTGATAAGAATGCAAGTGCCCAAAAAACACAGACGAAGCTGGAACCGACCTGTGTGGACATGGACTCGGCAGCTGAACAGGGAAGGTACAATTTACTTTGAATTGTATTGGTTCCTTCCTTCACTTTGGATGCTCCATCCCGGGTAAATCACCAAAAAAAATCGTGAATACGCACCACCCAACTCGTCGTTTCCCCATGCTTGACGCCTCTTATCTCTTAAAGAATCAGACCTCCTGTTCTTCTTGAGTGTTTCGGGTAGGGTCCATGTGTGTCAATACCTAGAGGTACCTCTAGGTAGGAATACCTGGGTCACCTGGCTGCCTGGCCTAGTTTGTGCAGTTGTTGGACGCCAGCAAAACGGCGGGGGTGGGACAGAATCGTCCTCCCACCCCAATACTCCATTGACTTCGGTCGGAGTCGATCAACCTGGGGTGAGTGTGAGTGAAACTGGCTGTAGCTTCCGGGGCAAAGCTTGCGTAATTGTGATGATGAAGGCTTGATGACCAAAGACAGTTGTTGTCATGGTGTAATATTGATACTGGTGTACGCAGCTTACAGAACAATAGGTACAGTTCGGTTTTACCTAAGAAGAGGCCGTACAAAGAGCCGAGATAGAAATACCCCAAGCCGGTTAGACTTGTATTCGTGGGGGTGGGGCACGACTCCAATTCATACGTAATGTACATTAGTGTACAGTCCAATACTGGTTTGAGTGTTAGCTCGATACCTCGGGTTAACTTCCCTCTGCGTAATTATGCTGCGGGTATGCTTTTTCTAAAATCTAAGACACCACATTGTTCCTTGTTCATGCTTTCGAAATTATACTTGGTCATTGATTGCGTCCATAACATTTCGAAAGACCTGTCGTGCAGTGTACCAGGCGCGAGAACCCAGGTACCAAGTTAACATTCAGACCCGCAATTAGATTGCCATATTTTCTGATCTGGTTCGCTAGAGGTATTAAGAGCCAGGCCGCCCAACCCACCTCTTCACAACACTGCATGCGAGCAAGACCGAGGTCACCATCATTCAATCCTCTAGACCAGATCAGATTGCAAACCAGTACCATTTCAACTATGGCCTAACTCTCACACTGCCCAACTATGATGTATGTGACAATATTACAAAACCTCCGTCATGATATTCGGTGGTTAAGTGATAGAAGCAAGTGGGTATCTACGCAAAGGGCAGCTCAGCTACTACCTCTGAACACTGCCATATCGGTAATCTACCTACCTAGGTAGCAAGACTGGACCTTCCCGCTCAGAAATCCTCTTCATCATCCTCCAAATCTGACAATTCCGAATCTTCATCTTCCTCCTCGTCCTCATCCTCACTTGAAGGGACATTGCGCCTCGTTCTCCTTCGCGAACCTGGAATACTCGCCTTCGCCTTGGCAGCAGCCGCCTTGCGCTTGGGTTTCGTACTCATCACCGCGGACTCTTTCTTCCTTTCCGCTTGGTCCCCGTTGCCCTCTCCCTCGCCATGATCCACCTCAAGTGTATCCTCCCCATCCTCATCATCCTCATCTACCACCGGGAAGAAAGAGGACCTTAGATGGCTATCCCTTTCTTCATCCTCCACCTCAAAGCCTTCGGGCAAAAACCCACCGCCGCCCGTTTCCTCATCTTCACCCATTTCCGCTTCGGCGTCGGATAACTCCCGAATATCCGCCCCTCCGCTTCCATGCCTCCCAAAGACCTCCACCTCATCACCCACATGCCCATAATCCTGCTTGATTCTCTCGACAATTCGCATCCCCATCAAAAGCTTCCTCCACATTCCCAACGCCGCCTTCCGTCGCTTCTCATCCTCCTTCCTCTTCTTCTCCGCCTCATCCTTGGCCACCTCCTCCATCACCTGATCATGATGCTCCTCGGCAATAACAACCCCCTGAACCACCGGCACCGCCATTCTGTTTCCAAACTCAAAGTCCACCACCGCCTCCGCGTAGTCGATGCCCAACCGCTTGCACACACGCATCGCGCCGCGGTATGGCACGTGCACCGCTCCCTGAGGGCACATGTGCTCAGCAAATAAATCAATGTTGCCGTACTCGTTCTTGGGGATGACGCCGTTCTCGATGGGCGGCGGGATGATCCAATCCGTTTGGTCGAAGCTGTATAATCCCTGCAGCACCTTCTGGCCTGTAAGCCGTTCGGCTTCCGCAATCTCTCGTCGCCGGTTGTTCGTTGCTGCTCGGTAAGGGACGCGCTTGAGCGGTTGCTCACCGGGAAGGGGAGCTCGCCCTTGCTTGTGCCAAGTTTCGGCGCTCTTGACGTGGACTACGTCCTTGCGGGAGTAGACGGGCTCGTCTTGGGTGGCGGCCGTGGTGGTCGCCGCTTTTTTGCTGCTGCCGCCGCTGCTGCCTTTGTTCCTGAACATCTTGACTGGTCGCGCGTTGGGCAGGAGTGCTTCCTCGCGCTTGAGGTGTCGCTCGAGGACAAACTCTTTGGATTGCTTGTAGTACTGTAGAGTCTCTTGGCCCTCTTTGACTTCCTTCTTCTCGGGCTTGGCTGGCTTCAGGTCCGTCGCGTTTTCTTCTAGATCGACGTCGGTCATGGCGGGCTTGCTCCTGCCGCCTCGAGCGTAGCCTTTCATCACGGTCTGGAACCAGTCGTACATTTCGTACCTTGCTACCTTGCCGTGCTTGTTGTAAACGGGAACTTTCTCCATGGGAATCCTCATGCCTTTTGTGCGCCCAGGCAAGGTTTGCCGCTTGAGGTAGCGCACTGTGACATCCTTTGCTGTGCCGTCTGGCGAGTAACCCATGACGTAGGCCATGACCTGCTTGGCCTTGTCCGCTTTGCTACCACGTGGCTCCAGAGACTCAATCAACTCCCTATTCGTTCCAATGATGGATTTCACGATGGGGTCAACTGGTAGGTACTTCTTGGTGACTGGGGAGAGAACCTCGGTCCAGTAATGGGGGAACTCCAGGTCCTTGTCGTAGACTTTGTTCTTCATTCGCGGTGTTGGTTCGGGCTCGTGATCACTAATGACTAGATCGTCGTCACTGTCTGCTGCTATAAGCTCCGAGTTAGACCTTTGAATCTTCGTTGCCTTACGGCTCGCGCCTCGTCTTGTAGATCTCCCTGATGCATGAGTTGTAACGGTCTCCTTGGCCATACTCGTGGCTCCCATGTTCTTTTTAGGGGTCGGTTTGAGATCTTCTTCCTTCTCCGGATCTGCCTCTTCCACTTTAGTCCAGCCGAACCCTAAGGGCTGGAGACTAGCTACCAACCTAGCCTCCAACCCCAGTGCCCTCAACATTGCTGTGAACAGTTGAGCGCCAACATCACGACTCCCAGCGCATTCCGAAGCACACTCGCGAAAGTCTTCCAAAGAGGCGATTCGCTCTCCAAATCGTTCCGGTTGATGCTCCTCCTGGTTGAAGGCTTTCGTCAGGCGATCCAACCTCTCCAACGTCATGTACCCCCATTTCCGTAGCCCCGGTGCCGTGGTCCGAAACCGCTGCTTCCACCACGCGCTGAGGACTTTCATCAACCGAAACAGTGGATCGCCATGGCTCATATCTACCGCGCCCTTTTCAAGATGTTTCGCTGCTTGACCCCAGTCGCGCGACCTGTCCGCTTTGGCAGCATCTTTCCCTTTCGCCTGCGCCTTTCCTTTCACTTGCGCCCTCGTCTTCTTCTGGGCGGGTGACTTCTTCTTAGTCGAAGCCTCAGTACCACCTCCATCAGGTACCACCACCTCCAACCCACTATTCCGCCTCCATCTATCCACCTCATCCCAAAGTTTCGGAGGGAGATGCGACAAAAGAATTCCTTGCACCTCTGGGTCGCACAGCCACGCATTACGAACAGCGTTGTGCCAGAGAAGCAACTGCACGTGCACACAATGAGTCGAGACGCGTATCCTCCGCTCTAGCTTGGACGGTCCTTTCTTCCCTAGTGCGTTGGCGAGGGATATGCGCGTGTCCCGGATCAAAGTCAGTTCGAGGTCGCCAGCGGGTACTTCGGGAACGTTTGCTGTGGTTGATTGGGGCTGGTAGGGTTCGACGTCTTCAAATTCAAGATCTTCGTCGTCATCCTCGTCTTCGTCCTCGCCTACTTGAACATTGTGTTTTTGTTTCTTGAGGACCGGAACGTCTTCAAAGTCGCCATCGGACAAGGATGAGAGAGAACTGGAGTCGTCATCGGAGCTCTCGTCGAGCGCCAAGGCTGCGAGGCTGGTCTTGGAAGATGAAGCGGGACTGGCGGTTGCGTCGAGGGCGTCAAAGAGAGTCGGCTTCCGAGGTGGAGCAGACAATTTGGCGGCGTTGAGGTTCTCTTTTCCTTTTCTTCGCTTTGCATCGTTTTTCAGGTCGTTGGCTGGAGGCGGGGATTCATCCCGGACTCGCTTGCGGGGTACATATGGAGGCATAATGGGCGAGGTGCTGTGTCTCTCGACGACTGATCATATCGGGGGGTCAAATGTGTTCGTTTGGGCTGTATTAGAATGTATCCAACTACATCCAACGCCTCTATGTCGTCATCACAAGACGCGTTCGGCCTTGCGGATGGCAAGGAAACAAAGCTCAAGTACCCTAACCCTGAATTTTGTGTGGATGTGATTCAGGTTGTTGCTGTTTACCGGTTGTTGTTCAGTTGCTTTTTATTGCTTCGTATAGTCAAAAAGTCAAAACTCTGATACAGCTTCAACGAAGGGGTTATCGCTATAGAGAGACCATGTTCACCAAAGAAGGCGCAAGGCAGGATTGGGTGGAAGACGGTAAGGAACGTGAAGATGTTTTGTGTTGTCTCAGGGCAATGGAACGACTGACATCACCACCTACATATGACGGGAGGATAGAGGTGACTTTACCCCACGAATTGCAGGCAGTGCAGTGGACTCGCAGTGGACTTGGAGCGCTACCAGTGCCGCCTCTGGTAAACCGGCAGGCAATCTGTGTTGTTGTTGCCCCTGTTGATTACCAGATCTCTCCACAATATCGGTGCATTCGAGACCCTTCCAGATCCACCGTGCGGCGGCTGAAGGCAGCGGCTGACAGGGCCGCGAGGGCCGCTACGGCGCTGAAAGGCAGGCGATGCATGCGCAATGGACCCCCGAAGGCAACAACAACGTCACGACAGCCACTGTTTACCTGTAAGGGTACCTTCTTTCCTCGGCATCCTTCGACTTGCTTTTGATCTGCTTTGTCATCCATTATCCAAGAGCACGTCGCGTGACAGCGAAACTCTACATCCAGCTTGCGAATCTTCAGACGACAACGACCCCTTTGCCACGCCTAAGCTATCTTTAGCTATTGTGTCACAAGCGAAGGCAGCATCGTCCTTACGACTTGGCAGGGGTGACCATCTACAACCTCGAGGCCATCACAATCCAGGGGCACTGCATTATTACCAATCCTCCATCGAACGCCCATATATAAACCCGCGCGAACCCTCCTTCTCACCATGTCCAACAACGGCTCTTCCGATACTAGCTACGTCAAAATGTCTACCGCCGACGTTGCCTCACCCTCCTCTGGCGCCAGCGCCGGCACCGACGCCAGTCTAGTCGGCAAGCACTGCCAGCTCGAATACTGCAATCAGCTCGACTTTCTCCCTTTCCTTTGCCAATCCTGTCACAAGACCTTCTGCCTCGACCATCGGTCCGAGTCATCGCACAACTGCGCCTGCGCGGGCGCTTGGGCCGAGCGTCGCCGGCTTGCCCAGCTTGCCCGGCCCTCCGCCGGCGAAGGGAAACGCATGCGCGAGCTCGTCTCGCAAAAGCCCTGCGCCGACGACGCCTGCAAGACCATCATCGGCACTTCCCTAGTCCCGGGCGTGCACTGCCCCTCCTGCAACCGGGACTACTGCCTCAAGCACCGGCTGGCCGAAGACCACGACTGCAAATCCAAGGTTCCGATCGGGGCGCGAGCAGCGTCCGCTGCGACGGCGGCGGCAATGCAAGCGAGCGCCAAAAGTGCGCTCGAACGGTTCAAGCTGTGGGGGAAAACGAAGCGCGAGGAGGCGGCAAGATCGCTACCGAAACCGAAACCGAGCACGGCTGCGCAAAGGGTGATTGCGGTCAACACGCTGAAGAAGACGGCCAAGGGCGATGACAAGATCCCTCCCGAGAAGAGGATATATCTGTATGTGGAGGCGGAAAGCGAAACGGCCAAGGCGAAGATCCCCAAGGGCGAGTTCTTTTACAACAAGGAGTGGGTGGTGGGGAGAGTGTTGGACGCGGCGGCTAGGCGTTTGCAGGTGCAGAATATCAACAATCAGTCGAGCAAGGAGGAGGATCGGCTAAGGGTGTTCCATGTGGAGGGCGGGAGGATGTTGGAGTTCAATGAGAAGATCGAGAAGGTGTTGGTGAATGGGAATACGATTGTGCTGCTGAGGGGGGTGGGGCCGCCACCGGATTTGATTGAGATGTGAGGCAGGCTGGCTGGTAATTGGAGGATGTGGGATAGTGGGAGTTGGTTCGCGTCCTCACTTTATATATTCTGAGAGCATTGTGATGGGCTTTTTAAGGGGTTTTTTATTTCTCATGGACACTTCCTTATACCAAGTGCTGGGACTGGGAAGATGTTGGGGCTTTTCCTAGATGACTTCACAAGTAATGATATCTTGTGCAACTTGTCAATCTATCAGTAATTTGTTGAATAATGAGCATATAAATGTAGAAATCCTATAATACACTTCAACAGCGCATGGGAACAATCCCTTCATACATCTTTGGCCAGCCCATGTCCTCTCCATCATCTCTCTATCCCGCTTACTCGTTCTTCTCCTTGTGAGGAGTAGGCTTCTCACTCAGCGTCTTTTCTCTTCCGATAAGTGGCGCATGCCCAACAGCCTCCTTGCCGCCAAATGTCTCGAAGGCCTTATGGAACACCCATTCGACCGCATTTTCAACTGGCTTGTCGAACAAAGTAGGCAGGAAGGGAACGACCGACAGACCGAGACCAATGGGACCCCAGGTCCGGATCGTCTGGTTCTTGACGTTCTTCATCGCGCGCCCGCTGTACCGCACCACGCTGTGAATCGTAAACGCAGGCAGTCCCATACTGGCCACGCTCTGGAAGATGAGGCGCTGCAGCATCACGGTCCGGTAATCCTCCAGCGGCGTGATTTTGCCGGGCGTCGGCTTGTCGTCTTCCATCTTCTTGGTGCCGTTCTCATCGATCAAGCCGAGAATGCGCTTCTGGCGCGATGTCAGCTCGACGTTGGGGTCCAGCACCCGCCGGTTGTGCCAGTATGCCTTGTATCCTTCGTAGCTGACGTCGCCCAGGATGTACGCCCACGAGACGCCGTAGGCACCACGAACGAGCCACGGGTGCGCGACGGGGCGGAAGGACTCCCCGATATCGGAGGTGTAGGCGACGTAGCGGTGGGCGGAGAGGAGAATGGTGCGGAAGCGGGAGGCGTAGGCGGCGTAACGGACGTTGGACTCGGTCGAGGGAGGCATGCTGTCGTAGAGTACATGACCAATGTTAGCTCCGCGAGACTGTTGGGCCTAAACTCCTTTCTTTTTTATTCTTTCGTGTGTTGATTTTCCGGTGCAAAACACGTACTAGCCCTCGTAGAGATCATCATAAAATTCTTCCTTGTCAGTCTTGTCGACTAACTTCTGGAGACCGTCGGGGAGCTTTCTTCGCGCGGGTAGCTTCTGGGGGTTGAGCTCGTCATGAACGGCATTCTTGACATCGACAACCTTCTTCTCCACCTTGTCTTGTATAGGGCTGGTTTCTGAAGGAGACTGCGTGGGCGGCGCCGGCTTGTCCGGGTTATTGCTGTTGCCAAAGGGCCACATTGTGGTTTATTGTTGCTTCTAACGCGGATTGGGAATTTGCTCGTATGCGACGGATTGCGCGATGTTGGCGCGGTGATGTATTTTTATGATAAAAAACAAAACAAAAAGGTCGTCGTTGTCTTTGATGTCGCGTCAAAGGTAGCTACAAGTAGAAATTAAAACCCCCGGGAGATCCAGAGTACACTAGGATGTGGTGATGGTAAGAAGCAGAATGCGCTGGCAAGCTAACACCATTGAGCTTCAGATGAGCTTCCTCCACTCACTTCCGGACCATAAGCCGGGCGCAATTCGAGCAGTGACGTAGCGACGGTCGATAAGTAGTGGATAACCGAGCGATAACACTTGTACATACTTAGCGTGCATGGCGGGGCGACGGGGATGGGGCTGGCGGGCATGTGGGTGGTCCGTGTGTCCTTCCGCGACTTTTGACGTTCTGGACGTGCAGGGCGGCTCGAGGACGGCTACGGGGCAGCGGCTTGGCAGCGGGAGGTCGGGCTTGGCTGGCGGCTTCTGCAACCTCAGGCAGCCAAATTTTCGGCAGGCTGCGCGACGGAGCTTCTCTGGCACCTTTCGTTGCGTCGTTTTCCAAACCGTCGAATCCTCCACGCCGGTCCCATCACCACCAAGCTCCGAAAACACCCCGCCAGGACTTCCAACCGCCTCCGTCACAATGGGTCAATACTACAACCTCTTCGGCCAGAAGGTCGCCTCCCAATACGTCAGGGCCCCTCCCCAACAATAGCATAAACAAGAGCCTCCACTAACAATAGCTTCCTACAGCTTGCCATGGGTGTTCTTGGCTCCCTCTTCGGCGGTGTTTACCTTGCTTCCGGCGGCAGCAGCAAGACCCCTGCTACTCCCCCCATCAACGCTTCCAGCTCTGATGAGGCCGACTTCATCAAGTACGAAGCCTTCGACTCTCCTTCGGTCTTCGTCCCTCCGCCCGTACCAGCGCCACGTCTGCTTCGTTATCGTCATCACGCATCATCACAAGTGCCCACGATCGCTAACACCCCGATAGGAAGTTCCTCGAGACCTCCGAGACCACCGAGAAGCAGGCTCCCGCTGCTGCCCCCGCCAAGCACTAAAGTGCCCGAAAACGACAGCTATGATGATCGAAACGGACATAAGGCGTTGCGGACTGGACTTGTCCTGTGTACATATATAGCGACTGGTTAATGGAAAGTTTTCGCCTGGGAGAATCGCGTCAAGGAACCGACATCGTCACACATCGTTAACCTTTGCGGATATCACCAGCAACATCCGAATCCCAATCCTTCTGGGCGAAGTTGAGAGAAAGATGGACCCGAAGCTAGAGCCGGTATTTGAGACGAATTCGGCAATTCATCTGAAGCGCCGTACAGACCATACTCGATCTTGCCAGGATTTCCCTGCCAATTCGCCATTGTCTACCAAAGAATGTTCAGTATGTGGCATCGGAGGCAACATATTTGGGTAGTGGCCATGACGATGTTGTCAAGCCGTCCCGTCAGCACTTTTCAGGAATTGCCCAATCAAGCGGTTGGCATGGAATCACAAAGACGAAGTCCTGTGACCTGAGATATCACAATCATTGGGCTATCTTTCGTCCTTTTTCCTCACCAAAATACTGAGTTTCTCATGGTGCCTTTGCTTGGAGACTCCTTGCCTTCTTGGACGCCAACATTGCATAGTTCGCGGTTGTCAGGCTTTCCTAATGGGGAGTTACATGGTTTGGTGGGTTTCGCCATACCCCAACAGGCTCTGTTCAATGAAGCGTTGGGACAAAGATGGAACCAGTCTTACTCGAAATTGCGTGTCCCGGACAGTTTTCTGCCATAGAGAGTCTGTCCATTCGGCCTAATGTTCTAACTCTCGTCATTTGAGTCATCTCATGAGAAGACCTATGCTATCGGATAGTTCCGATCAGCTAATGAACTTGGGCAGCATCAATAAATACATCAGTTTCTGCCCATGTCCGCTGTCACTGTGCTCGTCAGAATTCTGACCATCACATCACTGTCTCATTCAGCTCATTCTCATTGACAACTCCACCACCCCCCCCCCCCCTTGCCATCCTCCTCGATGTTTCCCACTCAATGTCTTCAATGTCATTGTTGGCTTCTTCACCTCTAACCCTGGAGATGTAAACAAATTCCCTGAACGGCGAGCCCCATCGATCACCACATCTGGACACTAATATTCTCCCTGTGCTTCGTCTTTTTCCTGTGTTACATCGCTGTTAAAGAAGATAAAAAGAACCTTTACCTTTGCTTTTACCTTTTACTTTACTCACCAAATCCCTTTCTGCCAACACGCAAACTGCACAACAATGGGCATCATGTTCTTGAAGCTGACAAGCATCTGACTGCCCTTTCCTTTTCATTTCTTCACAGTATTTATTGATGGACGTATATAGAGGATAACAACAGCCCCAGGGAACTGTATTCTGGCAGCTAGTTCTACGAATTCTGCAGGAGCAACGACAGAAGTAGTGGGACCTATCAGGCCTTGATACGTCAAGTTGCGCTTTCCTAGCAGCCTCGCGCCCAGATCTCTATACAATCCCAACATCCCTACCGATCTGACACGACCTGAATCGCCCAGCCGCTTGGTGATGATACACATCCTGAAGATTCTCTGGCTACAGCACCAGAGAACAAAGGAGCCGATATTGGTTCCTTTCTTTCTTCAATATCCACCCCTTTGGATAATGTGCACAGCAATCGCCGCAGCATCCGGTGTGATCTCCTCACCTTCTACCGTGTTGTCCGCTCGGGAGCAGGCGTCCATGATTTTACCGCCGGCGCGAGCGACGTTGTTGCTGTTTTTGTAAGGGTGTATCTGTTAGCGTGCTTCCTTCTTTATGTTTATTCCTCTTCGTTGTTGTTGTTGTTGTCCACATTCTGCAGGTTGGGTAGGAAGGTAGATAGGTAGGTAGGTAGGTAGGTAGGTGGGTAACTTACCAAATCGTCGAAGCACCATTGGTATCCGGCCTGACGCCAATCATCTCAGCATTGCCACGCACGACGAACGAGACGTGGTTCGTGCCCCTGTAGACCTCGCATGTCTGTGTGTTAAGGCGGGCGAGGTAGTTGATGCATTCGACTGCGTCGGGGATCTATTTCTCAAGAGAAAAAAAAGAGAAAAGAAAAACATTAGACATTGAACGTGTTTTGTGTGTGGGTGGTGAGAAAGAACTTACCGGTGCTTGTTTGCCAACAACTGTGTTGCACATGGCTCGCTTGTGCATCTTGGAAGCTGTTTCGGGGAGAACTGTTTGGGTTGAGGTTAGCTCGGTGCTCCGAGTTGTTTCACTGCCCACATTCATTCTCTTCCCAAAATGCTTTTGGAGCGGAGAGACTCAGTAGAGTACTCACCATTGTCGGTGGAGGTGCTGTTGACATAGGCATAATAAGCGTCGAGAGCCTGCTGAGGAGTGGCTGCCTCCTCGGGTTTGGCGATGATATCGTCTACCCATTTGGCGAAGGAGAAGGGCGCAGGTGCAGAGGCTACATCGCGGGTGGTGGGAACGGCGCCGGCGAGGGGAGTGAGAGCCACCGCGGCGAAGGACAGAGTGAGGAGGTTGACCATCTTGTTGATTGAGTGCTATGGGAGTGTGTGAGGGGAATCGAGAGGATTGGTGAGTGTTGGAAGGTGTTGTTCCGATGTTGTGATGTGACAAAAGTAAGAGGATTATTCACCTCCTTATGGAGACTCCCGCCTCCTCGCTTGGAACAGGCTGCCATCTACCTCAACCAGCCCCGATAATGAAACCATAAGACGTGAAGACATCGTCAATACGAGAAGACGAGCCAGTTGCCTGACCTCGCTGTTGCATCAGACTTGATTAGCTTCATCATGACCTCTTCCTTCACGCGTTCACCGACTTTCGATGTAGCAATTGACCCTCCAGTGCCTCACAAATGTGGCCGCTCTCAGGGCTACTTTCTCCTCTCAGATGAAAGAATTTGCCGTCTCCAAAGAGTAAGCTCAGGCTGTTCAAGGGTATGCGAGTGGTGTTTTCCACGAATTTGAGTCGGAGCGCTAATGTAAGGGTCTTGATGGGTTGAGGCACAGGAGCGGGTACATTTTTCAACGGCCACGCATTGCGGCTCCAACCGACCATTTTCCACGGCACCATATCGGAGTTAAGAAAGGGAGAGAAGTGTGAAGGCTTCCAATGGGATCTGGCCAGGCCAGGCAGCGCCGTTTCTCTTAGTGTTCATGACCTGATAAAGTGGAGAGCATTTGAGGTTCACGTTGTGTTGATGGTTAGCTGACAGTCGTTGGATCTGACAAGACCGACTTTGACAGCGCAGCAAGGTAGGGTTGTAGTTGCGGCAGTGGTTCTGTGGTCATGGTAGCATGGAAGCTCCATCGAATCATTTGGGGTGTCATTGTGGGTGGAGAGACAGCATTGAAGGAATTGGTGATGCAACGGGACAAGACGCCGATCCCTGGTCTGTCCTGGAACGTCTTCTTGTGATAAACCTTCTGTGGATCTTTAAGGGAATTTCTTCGCTGCCATAATATCGGACACTCTATTTGTGTCACGACTGTGACAGTGTCACAAACTCACAGTTTTCCATAATCCGAGCTGGTTCAAATCCATAAATCTTTCATTCCTGGGCAAAGCGAAGTTGCGTCTCTACCTGGGTAGGTCCAGGAGACGTGCGTGATGAATTTAACTCTGCCGAGACACTGAAAGAGAACGTAAACAAAAACATCATAGCGATCGGGAATCTAAAGGGCCAATTTGTGGTGAACTGACTCATGTTGTCCCCAGGTGGCTCGCAAGAACAACAGCATGCGATCCTTGAGCAACATGGGGACATGACAAAATCACACATCAACATCACAACGTCTTCTGGCTTCCAAGCGAACAAGACAAATCAAGTTTTTTATTATGAACCAAGGTAATGATCAACGTCTGGATGACAACAATCTCAAAGTGACCACTCCTTTCCTGGAACTCCATGCTGAAACATCCCTCCGGGTATCGCGAAACATGAAAACTCCTTGCACCCTAGAGAACCCAGCAATTCCACAGCAAAATCCCAGCAGAAATCCCCAGTGACCTTGATCACTTGCGAGACAGAATCTCCGCGTCCTCCGCCGCGCACTTTGCCTTATGGGCCTCCTCGAACTCATTGAGCTTCTTGTTGATGGAGACCCGAGTTTCCTCCGTAACGGGCATGGTATGCTCCTGCACCAAGATGTCAAGCAGGCCCTCGAGGCGGTCCAGGCGTTTCTCGTGTTCACGGCGAACGCTGTTGTTCCAATCCTCCTGGTTGCGCTGTGCCTCCAAAAGAACATCCTTCTCGTAGTTAATATTGTCGGCATCTTCCTCAAGCTTCAAGATCGCAGCTGCGTTGGCGACCTTGGCTGCCTCATCGTCGTTGACACGCAGCTGCGCCAGGCCCAGCTCAATGAGGTCGGCGCTGTGAGCCAAATCGCGGACGAGTTGTCTCATTTCGGTGCCAACATTGGCGGCAGCATGCAAGATGATGTCCTTGACAGCAACGCTCGAGGAGCTGGTGTTGGTCTGCGAAACGTATTTGCAGTGGTTAGTACATGACGAAGATATGGTAGATAATGTTTAGTTCATGAGCAGGGAGTAGTTGCCATGAAGGCTGGAAAGTGAGTGGGAGCTGAGGGAGCAAGGGAAAGAGGCTGGATGAGATGTCAATGTCAAATGGGTGAGGAAACTTACCGCGGCCATGTCTTGGGTTGCGGACCGGTTACGAATGGCAAGGCCGGTAGTGCCTTGAGAGGACTGGTGCACCCGTCAGCAAGTGAACCCACTATGGTAAGTCTCATCACTCGTAATGCGTGAATCTCATATCCATGCGCCATCCTCGACCGTCAACGGGATAAATCTCTTCGAGCTGCGGCTGTCACCACCAGCGCTCGAAGAAGGAACCAACCAGGAGTCGACAACATTGACTGACCCTGATGTCCCCCGGGTTTTTGAGTTAGCTCTCCTTTTAACGGGGCCCGAAAGCCCCAACTACAACGATAGCATCATGGGGGGAGTACCAAGGTGGACCTCGGCTTCCATGGCCGCGGCCTGGCTCTCAACAGTGACAAGGCGCTCAACATGGTTCATCCAGGCGAATGGTTATCCCGGAAAAACAGGAGCAGCTCTTGTGTGCAAAGGACAGCGCAGGCATTTTTACGTAGAGAATTCCAGCTCTTGCAGGAATCTGAGACCATTGCTGACAAGTGATGCCAGATGCAAAAGACTTACCGAAGATGTGTTGGACATCTTGATGTCCGTGTCTTGATGGGACTCGACCATCGTTGTTGCCAGGACTGATGTGTGCTTGAAGGTGTCTGGCGAGTCAAGAAGACCGAGTGGCTGTGAAGGTGAAATGGAAGAGGGAGAAGGAGCAAAACCAGAGGAGGAGAGAGGGGGGAGAGGGGGTTCTTATAGGGACGAGGAGGGCAGTTTGCTGGTCTGTGCAGGAGTGCAAATTCTGGCTGCAGTTCCACTGGGAATTTCCAGTTGCTATTGTGAAATCCTGTGAATGGAGATTCGAGTTGGGATGAAAATATAGGTAGGCATTGTTTGCGCGTCACCTGCCGTTGTGGTCTCACAAACGGGCGGGACGACGAGTCTCGATGGGCTGTGGTGAAGGTCGGGCCAGCCGCCGGACCCACTCCAACCCGCAACTTCAGCTGCAAAAGGTCTCGTCTGAACTTCAACTGTCGAAAGAAAGATAAGGAATCTCACGGAGAAGTTTCTCGCGTCCTCTGAGTGGTGGACTGGCTTGAAAAGTAATCTCCCAGGTGGCAGCCTGCCCTTCACCATCCCCCCGAACCGGAGAGGAGCAAACGGATCAACTTGGCAAGAGGGTGGCAGGTGACAAGCCAAAGGGACCAGACGAGCAGGAGATAGTTACAGGAGGCAGTGACGTGGAATCTTGACAAGCCGTCTGTGGGAAATCATGAAGCAGCCGCGAAGTATACTTGATGACGGGAGTCCGCAAACCACGGCCCGTAAGCAATCTCACAACGACCTGACCAACACTGGCAGTAATAGACGATAGTAAGACCAGGAGATCGAAATCGAACTGTGAACATTGATGTTAAGCTTTCTATCAAGGATGGCTGTTAGTGTCGAGTGACATATCACTGAGTGACTACCTCTACACGGTAGGTACCTGACTACTTGTCATGATTTTGCCTGCCGGTTCTTGGGTCTCACCTTGGCTGTGTAGGGTGGTGAATGGTGTTTGTTTATAAAATCATCCCATCTTTCTGAGTCACCCTGTGGATATGGTGGTGGGCTACGGAGAGTGAAGGGGACTTGCGTTGTGGGCGCGTTGCCTTCATTCGGTTGCTTGTGTCGTTCTCCTTTTTTTCTTTTGGGCAGGCACGCTGAGTATTTGGTCCGTGCAGAAAAGGTCTAGGCAGCTGCGCAGACACCTTGAAGTCGAGGGCCATTCCAGTGAAGGCAGGGCAGGTCCAGTTTCTTGTCCTTGGACTTCCGTTTTCCGCCTCACGCCAAATCCTACTTTCATTCTGGTGTCACGCGAAGACACTCCAACCCCAGTCTTCTGGCCGACTTCCTCTCCCTCTCCATACTTACTCCCTCCCTCGTCTTGGACGCCTTTACCTGAAGCAAGATGGGGCGTGGTAGCAAATCGAGTGCTGATGGCGTCAAGAAGCGTCGTTTTTGTCGAGGACGTAAAAGACCCAAAACCTTGGATCGGACCCCAAGCAAGCTCTCGGCGGGTGCGGACTCTTCTGCCTCTCCACTGGCAAATATTCAGGTAAAGACGTTGTCAACAGTGGTACAAGCCTTTGAGAACATCTCGCTGATCATTCCGTGACTTAACAACAGCCAACTTCCGAGCCTGTTCAGGAGCAGTACACAGCTTCCATGCCTGTTCTAGAGCAAGAGCCTGGTCAGGGACAAGACACAGCTTTATTAGAGCAATTCAAGGCCCTCGTGAAGCAAAACGGGGATGTCATGAAGCAGAATGAGGGTCTCATGAAGCAAAATGCGGATCTCGCGGCTCTTTTGAAAGAGAGCAAAAGGAAACTGGATGTCATGACAAAGAACGCCGAGAGAGCCAAGAAGAATTACATATCCGAAAAGAAGGCCAACAAGAGAAAATACGAGGAGATTAATGAGATTGGGGGCAGCTTGAAGGTCCAACTTGACGCAACACGTTACGCAGTCGCCGATCTGGAAGCCGCCATGCACTTTGTGCTGGAAAGAGGACACGAGGGTAAATGCTTTGACAAGGTAGGTCGGCATACGTATACCAAACCAGAGAACAGTGCTAACGGACTCTTGGGTTTAGTTGTGGTCAAAGACTCGCGAGTGGACGAAGTACTAGGTCTGTCTGTGGAATGTCGCCAGTCTTATAGGGCCATAAGGATTATAGCGGGTTGATGTACATGGACTGTGCTGAGATGCGGGCGCATGACTGGTAAAAATACGCGACTTGATACTGGCGTGCCCATCAAACTGTTCATTACGTCGGTCATGAAGGGGTTGAGGAACCGATTTGGCTTGTGGTTTACCATGAGGCTGGTCTGACCTGGTAGACGTCCACTAAAGCATTATGAAGGAATGAAAAGGAAATATTGACCATCAAGTACCTCTGCTCATGACTGGCGACGTGACCACGATGATTGATATTCATCGATGTGAGATCGTTCTGTTGAGTCAATCTGGATGTTAACTTGCCCATAACTGCTAAACCATGCACGTTCGCATCCTTTCTTTCCTTGAAGACGAACGACGGTGTGACATTGACTTGTTGAAACCTGAAAGAACTTGCAAGCAGGTTTCCAGGCAGGAGACCATATATGAATTTTGTGACTGGTGATGAAAGTTAGCTCTTCGATGCATATTGATGCAATGGTGTAGAATGCTACAAAGACATCACGTCAAAGACAACAACCGTAATGTATCAACATCCGTGACGGATATGATAGGTATGATATTTGCAGTAAAGAATAAAGTTAAAAACGAAATGGAGTATACTTTTTAGAAAGCGCGATATAAAGAGGAGATATCACACTTGGTGATAAAAGCGTGTGTACGTAAATGATAGGTGCTTGCGGTCAAGTTCACCCGTTGTGGACACTTGCGGTTCACGGGTCAGAAGAAGAAGATAGAAGAATAAAAGGACCAGGATTCGGATTTTGCGTTGACAACTAATACAAATCAGCTTTGGTTGAACTATGAAAGTGTGAAGACGGCATTGTGTGGTTGAGTAAGGATAAGAGGTATTCGAATGAACTTGGCAGAATATGATATATGGAAGTTTTGAGTTGTAGCATCCTCACTTCGTTTGCTGCTGGTCAAATATGTACCTCTAGGCTATGACAGGCAAAGAAACATGACCTGGCTTGCTGCCTCTAAGTCTCAGGTGGGTCGGGCAAGGGAACCTATAAGTGAAGTAGAGTTTTTGACCGGTCTAAAGCATAAAGAATTGCGATGACGAGCAAAGAATTCATCGTTGTGATAAATATGTAGAGGTATACAACCTCGGCGATGTTCATTGACGTTACAATGCATTGGAGACAAGTGAGGAGCATGCTCCAAACGCGCATGTCTGACGATGAATCAGCGGGGGTAGCGGGTCGGGTTAGGGTTATGCAGCGCAGCAACAGCCTATCAGCATGCACAACAAGACCCAAATCTTCTCCTGAATTGCCAACTCCCCGACTCTCTCAACTCCTCCGACAACGTTTAGGAACGAAAACAGCCACAAACCCTCTTTACAGCGATCACAACACCTCCCGAAACCTCGCTCACTTCCCACACCCGATTACTGTGGATTACACTAAACCCCGAATACTCTCTTGTAGGGGTCAGTGACATTCGGGAATCCGGTCCATCCAAAGACAGACAGGAAGGACAGCAGCCACTCGTTCGCCGAGCCCGCCCGCCCGCCCGCTTTAATAGAAGAACGTCGGGCCACTGCCTAATTGAGGACCTGACCATGTCGGCCGTCGAAAGCGAGGCTGCCACCAATGCCAACAACACCACATCTAACCAAAACAACAACAGCAGCCAAAACGGCAGCCTCTCGCCGCCCAAAGAACGCGAACGCAACTCGCTGACGCTCGACCAGCGCCGTGCCCTCCGACGATGGGCCAACTCGCAAACCGTCCGGCCTAGCCACAAGGCCTGCATCGAGTGGTTTCAAACGCAATACAACCAGACCATCTCTCAATCGACCGTCTCTCACTCTCTTTCTCCAAAATACGCCCGTTTAGATGGCGACCCGCAGCTCTCCGGCTCGCGCCTGCGCTTCGGCAACTGGCCCGACGTCGAGAAGCTCGTCCTGCTCTGGCACCAGCAGATGGTAGCCTCGGGCCGGCAACCGTCTAACGAGGAACTCGCCGAAAAGGCCAAGAACATCTTCACCCAATTGCCGCGCTACAAGGACGAGACAGCTCCAGAGTTCAGTCCGGGATGGATCCATCGCTTCAAAAAGCGTTATGGCCTGCTGATTCGCCGCCAGCGGCGCCACGGCACGGCGCCCAACCCAGCCGACGACATACCCTACCTCGTCGACGCCGTGGGCCGGTTCATGAGCATCACGGCCGACGTCTCCCCCACGGTGATCCGTGACACGGTCGTGCGCGTGGTGGGCGTCGAGCCTACGCTAGCCACGTGCGCGCGCGTGAGGGATGAAATCGTCAGGAAGATGGAGGGTCCTTCCCCCGCTCCCCATCACCAGCAACCTAACCCCCACCAGAACCAGCATCAGCAACACCTGGCCGGACTTCAGCAGCCGCAACAGCATCCCGGTCTGAACGCAGTGGGCGACACACCCATGGGCGGCTTTTCCCCCGACGACGATCCGGAGGTAGTCCTGCAAAATGCCCTGCGTGCTCTCCAACAAGAAGAAGCCGATGCTGAAGCCGAAGCCGCTGCTGCCCGCGAAGAACGGGAGCGCGCTGAGCGGGGGCTACCTCCGTTGGGAACGATTGCCGGACAGGCTTATGCGAATGCCATGTCGACACCTGCTCGTGGTGGTGGTGGTGGTGGTGGTGCCAATGGAACTACTACAGGGGCGAGGTTCGTGCCCGGTGCTACGGGGGTAGAGGACCCGCTGACGCTGACGCCGATTCCGAGTGGAGGACCCGTGTCTCTGACGGATCGGCCGGTCAGATGCCCGTTTTGTGTGAATCAGAGGATGTTGAGGACTATCAAGGAGGCGGTCGAGCATATGAGTACTCATGTTGTAGTTTGAGGGAAGATGTGACTGAGATGGGGACCCTTGCTTGGAACTGGCGTTATGCCTGCCTCGCTCCCGATACCGAGGCGTGTTTATTCTTCCATTTTTTTTTCTTGTAATGGGTTTAGTTTAGAGTTTCTTCCCCGTTCCCCGGTTTTTCCTTTCTTGTTTTTCTTTCTTCCCTTCTTTTCATTTCATTTTTTTCTCGTTTTGTTTGCTTCATTACTAAATATGTCTGTCTTGTTGGGCAACAGTCAGTCAGCCATATTTATCCTGGCATTCCAGGTATCGCTATGTCTACTTTGGGACTCTGGTGGATTGCAACTGGCGTTTCAGGTGTCAATTTTTTTTTTTAGCAGGGGAGCAGGGGTATACGGTTCGTTGTACGCCCAACTCACTTTTCATAGGTGATATGTGAGCCTCGGAGTTATTAGTTGGGGACGTATATTGCATTTCTGTATGCTTTTCAGTAAGAATTTCCTAGATCTGGCCTTCGGGCTGGTTGACTTACAAGCATTACATTGGTAGTGTGAAACGGCATCGACTTCGTTACTTCCAACTTTGTAAATATGTAACGAACTTTGACTGATTGTTGTGGAAGTGTCATTGTTACCATTGCTTCCTTTACCAGAACAAGAATGCGATGTATGTTTTCGATGGGCTTGGCATTTGCCGTAATTGTGCATTTATTCAACTTCCAATGACATTGTATAGCAGATGTCACATGCAATTATCGGAAGTCGCGATATCTTCAAATGTAGATTTATGCTACTTACTGGCTGCGAGTAGACCACCACTACTCTCTTTTCTCCGGTCATCTTTCGCTCCCAATTTTTTTATTACCAAAAACACCTTGACTGCACATGGATATCTTCAAATCTCACCTACACTGCAGAAACGATACCCCGTGTCCCCCGCCATCTCGGTCAACATCCTGAAACACAAAAAGCCTGTGGGTGTAAATTCATTTCATTCATCATCCATTCACAAGGGCCCCTTCTTCTTCTTCTTGTCCCTTGTCATCACCCTCAGCACCACCATTACCACCTCCACCACCTCTTCTTATGGTAATCCACCACCCATCTTCGACCTCGAGTAGCAACGTAGTTTGGTATCAAATTTAATCCTTCCACCCTCCCCCACGCCTAACCAAGAATCCATCTCCCAACTTGGCCCCACCGCAGCCTTCCAGCAAGCGCGCAGATCCTCCCCTGACTCTACTTCCTTCCTTTTTTTCACCATGGTCACAGACTCCTTTGGCCTGACTCCTGAGCTGTTCCAAAAAAATATCACCGTATCCCAAAGTCCCTGCCGCATCCAAAATGCCCCATGACCATCTGCGTCCCAGAAATTTTAGTGAGTGGAGAGAGACGAGCCGATCAATTCGAAATGTATTACAACGACTGAACCGCGAAGTCCTATATGATTTACGTATGCGTTTGGGTATATAGCGTGGGGTATAGATATCGCATTGTGTGTTGGATAAAGAGCAGTTTGTTGGCAGCCGTCAACGAGAAAAGATGGTATGTAACTGAGTGCGCAAATGAGCAATTCCCTCCACGTTGTTCGCCTTGCTTGTGTATGTAGCCATCTGGCGTGACTTTTGAAGGCCGAGCGCTTAGTTTACCCAGTTGCTGCCTTCGAATCAAATGTTCGTGAAACATGGCGCATGTGACCATGGTATCCGAATGCGCTGTGTATCGGAATATGGCCAACAAACGTGTATGGGTTGGGGTTTCAAAGTCCGTCAGTCCATTATTCCACGTAAACGAGCAGCTTTTCGTTCCGTTGCAGTGCAATATCCAGATCTTCGTCGTTCATCAGAGGAGGCTTCTCGCCACTCGCGTCGTCCTTGTAACTTAGCTGAACGTCCTCGCCCTGAGGAATCTTGAGACGATCCAGAATCTTGTCATGGAGAGCTTGGAATGGAATATCAGTGGGTACGCGGATGGCGATGATGTCGCCGTTGAAGTGCAGTTTCACTTTCATCTGTGAACCACCCTGCATAATAGCAGGTGACAATGAGGTCTGTGAAGCCTGCCCAGGTCCCGGAATCTGTTGGCCGTTGCCAATGCTCAGCTGCCTCTGAGGAACACCGAGACCGGCAGAATATCTGTTGCCGGCTGTGCTCTGTAGTGAGAGGCCGTCGGCTGGTGAGTCAGAGGACGGACCAGAGCCTCCAGAGAATCGGTATTCCTCGCGAGCAACGCTAGGGTCGATTTCGTAATCACCCTCTCTAGGAGAAAAGAACTGCTTGACCAGGTTACAGCGGGAGATGTGTGGCGGTTGTTCCAGTAGACTTTTAACGTAAGAGTCAAGGTTGTGGCGGCGGCCTTCCGTAATCGCATCAGTCACGTAATTAACAGGACCGGGCATGTAGGGTAGCGTCCGCTGCTTGCCGCCTGTAGTTCCAGCTTCAAGAGGGAACTCGGTTAGGAGCGCGATTTGGAAGTCGTAGAAATCCTCGTAGTATCGCGAAAGTTCGAAGCATCGACCATCCTCCAGTTCGGCTTCAATAACAAACCAGTACTTGTCCTCGGCAAAGCAGTACCTCGGAACCCTGGCTGCGATGGGTGCGTATAGTGTCGAGGTTGGCCTCGAATAGGATTGTCCTTGAGCCTGTATCTGTTGCTGCAAAGACCTGTTAGTACAAACACGCACGCAAAGTAAGTGGACAGAATACACGTACCTGGGTATGAGTAGTCTGCTGGCTCAACCGGGCGCTTCCTTGCAAAGTTAAGCGGTTCATGGCCTGGTCAAGTGGTGGTTGGCCACCACCGCCACCACCAACATCGAACTTGCCGAGCGTTATGCTCGAGTTCTTATATTCCGCAGCCATCTTCTTCCACTCCTCGACCTTTGGAATCCCAGCTTTTCGTATGGCATCATGGGGGTTCGGGACAGGGGTGTTACTCGCCATGTCCCGGATCTCAACAAAGGATACGGGAATCAGACCCGGGCCGCCAAGTCTTCCGATGGGCTTAGCCACGAACCATTCGGGGTTCGACTGGGCAATGACAATGATGGCCTCGCCCTGCTTGGCTTCCAATTCGTCTGCCCGTTCGGCTTGGAAATCGTACAAAACGACACCATAAACCATGGCTCCATTCTTGCCAGGCGTTTTCGACATCCGATTCGCGGCGTTTGCTCCAGGAGGCGAGGCCGCCGAGCCTTCGCCGTATCCAGAATCACTATCTACGGTCTTCAAACCCAGTGAACCGGTTTGAGACTGGCCGCTATCGCGTTCCGTACGTCCAAGGGCCTGGAAATAAGCGACGGGCACGAGACCACGAGCGTCTGGTAGCGCAGGGTTGCACGCCTCATACCACTCTGGGTCATTTTCACGACCGATGACATGGAAGAAATCGCCGCGTGAAAAGCTAAGCTCCTGTGCATTTTGTGCTTCGTAATCGTAGAGAGCTTTTATAACCTGTGATAACAAGTTTAGCCTAAGCGCCTTGTGGCTGACACCTTGTTACGAGACATACCTTCTTTGGAGGGACGATGGCGACGGCAGATTTCGGTTGAATAGTAATATGAGGTTTGGAGTCCTTCTCTCCACCCTTGATGGACCTTCGTAGAGCCTTAAAACCGCGTGACATTGTTAGTTGCCAGAACGACGAAACCGCAGTATTGAAATGAGTAGTCCGACGAGGCCAAGAAAATTCGAGAGGTGCTGTGGGTGTAGATGGAGCAGACACTAAGAAAAAGGATTCTTCCGGTTCACGCAAGCTGTATTGCATCGTGACGAATTGGCCAAGGCAAGAACGCCTATGTGATGGTGTATGAATACCTGAGCCGTAGCCCGATCCTATCTCTCATGTCCCCAATAGCAGTGAAGCCTCTGCTATACAATCACGAGGGCTGTTTCCTGGGGAACGAGCAAAAACGATCGGACTGAAGAGGAGGAGGGACGGGGAAGGGAAGAGAGAGGGGATGGCAGAGCACAGAACAGCGGGGAATGACGTACCTTCATCTTGTCCGACAGCGATACTCAGACGACTTGTAAGCTATGTGTACACAAACCAAAACCGGAACTATTGTGCTATACACAGAGAGAAACAGGAACGGCTGACGGGGTGAGAGGCGTCAGCAAACAACTTTTGGAGCGGGCGTCCTGGTGTCGGCGTGCGCGGGCAATCGTGGTTGGGGTTACGCCGACTCAAATGACGGACGGCGAGAGGGCTTGCCTAGGATCCCTCTGGGGTTGGTCCTGGGCGGTTCTGCTCGTGTGTGTGGTGTGTGTGTGTGTGTGTCGTGGAGGGTGTTGCTAGGTGGAATCTGTGTAACGATCCAAATGTGCCGTATGTATCGGTCGGATGGGAGCCGGGAAAGCAGCGCGGCGATGACGGGAGTGGATATCGCGGACGGGGTCGTTATCTGCTGCACTAGTGTTTGCGACCGTGCGAACGTAAGGGAGACGTAATTTGGAAAGCAGCGGTTGTCCAGCTAATTTCGGCGACCGTTTCGTGTAAAATGGTCGCGCCCCAATACTTCTGTTCCCCAAGTGGATAGCTGACCCCAAGTTCGCTGTCTGGCCGAGTTTGCCTCAATCTTGGCTTTCCGTCTTTGTCTGAGCCTGATCAGGGCCGCCTGGCGTGTGGGCGTGTGGTGTTGATGCAATTCTCTTGTTCCTTTGTTCAGCCGCAATGCCGACTGCCTAGACCCAATGCTCAATGCGCAAGTCCCAGTCCGGCGAGCGCTTCTAGAATGTCTAAGTAGTGGTGGACAATCCGCCGGGAGTTGCGTTGGGTGTTGCGACGAGTGTTGTCGGCGATGATGGACTTGACTGTCGCAGTAGGAAGGTTGGTTGTCGAGAGTTGGAACTGGTGATGAGTGAACGAAGCGAGCGAACGGGCAGGTGGGAATGGAAACTGGAAACTGCACGGTGGCGGGGAAGGATCAGGATCAGGTGGGATATATGGCCTGCGTGCCTTGCGTGCTAGTCCTCGGGACGGGCAGCAATAGCATTAAAAAAATAATAAAAAGGGAGATAGCAACAGCCCAAAGCCAAGCTTGCAACGGAAGCAGCAAGGGTGATCACCAAGGGTCGGGTCCAGGTGTGTTCTCGCAGAGTGGAAGCCGACAGGGTGTGGAGGTGGTGGCCGGAGATGGCTCGAAGACGGGCGGGTAGGTGTGATGAAGGTCACAAGCAAGTCACCAGCCTAGCCGAGACGGACGGCATGGAACATGTTGGAAAAACAGCCACTCAGGCTTGCTTATTCGCCTAGTGTCTGTTAGTGTCTGCTAGTTTATGTCCGTGTCCTGACCGTGAAAGGGTGGCTGCCTCTATCTAGCCGTTAGCATCCGCATGACAATCGGCATGACAATGGACGGCCAAGGACCTCGACTTAAGAGGGGAATTGTAGCGTTGCAGCAGCGCAGAGGCCGCGCGGGCAGGTACCTGAAGGCACCCCGGCCTGGTTGATTGGCGCAGTTGCTGCCCTGCATGTTGGTGCAATTGGAGAGCGCCGCCAGGGTTCTCACGTCCAGAGGGACCCACCCTCCCTGGACCTGGCTGTGGTGGATTCGAATTGGCTTTCGTTCTTAGGTACCTCCACTGTTTCTTGGCCGCTCTCGATCTTTGGGATTCCGGACGTGCCCACCGCGATACGACCAGGAACTTTGCGACAAACGAATGAAAGAAGTCGGCCAACGTCAAATCTCAACTGAAACCAACCAGCTTGCTAGTCTTACACGATCTGATCAAAGATGAGCCGCGCGCAATGAGGCCATTGAAAAGCTAAGATTGCTGCTCCCTCAGGTATTCTCCGTTGGTATCTTTGTCGCTGTCATTGCCTGGCCTAAGATATGTGTGCGTGCTAGTGTGCATGATATTGTACATATCTTTGAAGCCACTGCATATGCATCGTGATCGCGCTTGTCATAGCGGAAACTGTGGTTGGTTTGCTGAGTCGAGTCGACAACCAGGGTGTTATGGACACGGTACCTGAGGATTTTTTCTCACTTCTCCAACCTCAACTGAAGGATTGATTGCTTCATTCTCGAGTCTGTTCCGTCACTACCCATCCAAGTGACTTGAAAGGCGTCGTCGTCGACAACAAGTCGATGCTGTGAGGCAGGAATATGCCTGCTGTTAGTGCATCAACTCATACGATGCGTCATGAGATGTTCAAAGCCCACACCTTGTCAATGCATTGACATCGGGCTCCATCATAACGTCGGTGGACTTGAAAGCCGAAGGGGACTCGATAGAATGCAAGGCCTCCAAGACGGTTCACAAGCAACCCCTAGTAGGAAAAAGCCTAGTACTAGCATCACTGGATTGACGCTGACATATGTCCTTCTGATGGCGACTTAGCTCGGGATTTTCAGATCTACCTATGTTTGGCAGATTCATTCTACACAGTCCGAATCTCCTTCATTGGTGCAGCAAAAAGCATCGCGATCAAATTTTAGGTAGATATCGGTTCTCGGTCTCGGGGTATTTCGGATGAAGCTCCGCGGCCTGTGCCTGACTAATCAGAACAACCCAACCCAACAGCGAACAAGGAGCATTGGCGTCTAGACTCGATAGAGACAGCACTGTAACGGCCTGGTAGGGCTCTGCCGCAAAGCTCCCGATTTTGGAATCTGGGCATTAACCGATCCAGTTTTTTCTTTCTTTTCTTATTCTTTTGCTTAACAAATCTCACTTTTTGTCATTTCGGGGTTTCTGTTCGGCCTTTGTATCATGTTCATCTCATTCTGGCCACAACAATAATATGCGAGCTCCTAGAGGGAATCATAAACACGAGAATAGTGCAAGTGGACGGACGTCCTTCGAATACTCAACATCTTCACCCTCTCTATTGGACATGAACAACGCCCAAGAAAAGCCGCCAATTGCCATGTTTTCCATGGCAATGGTTTCAACCCTCTTTCCATTTATCGATGCACGACTTCTACGTACATGCACGAGGTTTGACCAATCGGGATGTGACGCGAGGAGCACACGACGGGCCGGGATGCCCGCTGGCGCACCTGTAAGCAATGAGGCAGCGTGGTATTTTTCCTTTTTCCACATGGTATGGTGTCTATCTTTCGCCTCACCAGCCACCGCTTCAATTCGACCCAAGGTTAAGTTAGCAACTGCATCAAGAAGCAAACGCGTAGCATGGAGGTTCGTCACATCTGCTTGCAATGCGGGCAGAAGTCGAAGGACCCGACCCTTTTCCACCATTGATTATGATGCGCGGCCGATTGTGTTGGCCTCCGGCTCCCCGTACTCTGACTCAAAAGACAACAAGGATGGCATCGATATCGACGGCGCACAATATGACTGTGTTGTGTGCTGGAGCTCACTAAGTACGTTCTTATTTTGCTAACTGTAAGACATGCCCACTCAACCTCCCTGCTCTTAGCATTGTTCCCTTAACGCCAAACACCTGAGTTACCTGTACTAGCATGAAGAAGGAACAAAGAAAAAAAGACAAGGGACAAATGCAAGCAGTTTTGACACCCCGAGACGCCAAAACCCTATGCTCGCTGACCCAAACCACCACCCAAAGATGCCGACACCGGAACGCAAGGGATACTGAAAAATTGTTGAATAAGAGAGCGGTGCCTGTAAGGACGCATAGAAGGAGAGCAGGGTGCCACTACAGCACCATAGCAACTAATGCTGCTGCTTCCACGTCGCCAAAGGTCACCTCCGCATGACCCTAATGCTTGCTAAAACAAGAGACCCCGTGAGCCGACACGTCGAGATCCTCCGGCAAGACACATTGATCGGGAAAGAAGGGGGTCGATGTGCGAAGACGCCATCTATCATCCTGTCCACCGAGAATGGGTTCCGAAAACGGTGGATATTACGTCTCCATTTTTGAGTAGAGTAGGCAGATTCGAATACTGCACGCCTCAACCACGTTTGAGGTCAATTAGGTTGACCTGATGCTGGCAAATGACATTGAAGAACAGGATCTGCGCCTGTCCTGAAGGAACTAGCTGAAAAGGTAAGTCGGACTGCGTTGCAAGTGGCAACCTGGCGGATCGTGAGGTCGTGAGACGACTCGGGGGAAGAAGTGGTTTTCGTCAGTGTAAGAGCTCCACAAGGCATGACGTGGGCTTCCTCTAACGCATTCCACGTTACTATTCAGGGAGTAACATCGGAATTGACAACGAAGAAACGGAGATAGAAAACCCGTCGGTATTCTCTATCGCCGAAATCCCCCATGAGGTGTTGGCGATAGAAGCCCAGGTCGCAAATGTCGTGGGGTAGGACAGCGACATAGGTCGACGAAGGGCGTGCTATCAATAATATCAAACTACTGCATGACGACGCAAGGGTGCAGATCCCGGTGACCGAGGTGAGAAACTACGAAGGCGGAGATGAAGTAGAAACGTGAGGTCGACAGCCGGTGCTCATGTCTTGAAAGAGTTGGGAACGATGTGGGCGGGTGCGGCGACGATAGGAAATAAGGACTCAGTGCTGTTAGATTTGACCTTTAATGTCAACCCTGGAAAATGCTGCCTTCCTCGGACCCTCGAACAGCTCTTTAGCTTTTCCGGTCAGGAACATAACAGTTCCCTCGCGATCCTCCAATAGATCCTGGCCCTGGTAGTCGAGGATAAATTGGGCAGCATCCGCATCCGACTCAAAGTACAGCTCTTCCGTGACGAAGCGCAGCGGCACATCAGGTTTATACCTAATCGAAGTCAGGAACACATCACAGTACATGGAGGGAACGAAAAGTACATACGCCTTACAGATGTTGCAAAGAGCGGCAAGGCGTTCACGGCCAACGAACATATCCATAAGATATGCACCCATGTTGGGCGTGTCGTTGTAGAGCCGGAAAAAGCGGTGGTAATTGCCAAGTGCCAAAGCGGATCGGACGTCAAGCGCATGCTTTATGGCTTCTTCCTCCTTCTCTGCTGCAGTTAGATCCGCCAGGACGTCGTTTAACGCCGTGCGGTTAGCGGTATGAATGAAATACAAGATACGATACGCCTTGAACTCAATCGACTTCCCCTTGATACCCATTTTGTAGAGGGCCTTGAGCTGGGTTTGACATTGATTATACTCACCGAGGTCCCCCTTCTCCAAGGCAATCCGAGCATGAATTTCGTAGACTTCTACAGTAAACTCATTCTTGATGCGCTGGACTGTCAAGTCCTGACGCATGGATTTGAACTGATCGCAGATGTACGAGTAGTTTTGCTCCTTCTTCCACTTTCTCTTGAGCAGCTCGAGCGTCTGGCGCAGAACCCGCTCTGGTCGGACCACGGACGGAACAGGCGGCGCCGTCAGACGGAGATAGCGCTTCTCCAGGGTCTCGCATGTACCGACAACCGGGCCGTCGCTGGGAGGCGGAGTCGGCTCGCGATATGTCGACTTGTAACCTCCGTCGAAGCGCTTTTGACGTTTCTCCAACTGCTTCTGGAACTTACTTTGTGACTTCGACTGGGCTTCCTCGACTGGAGCTGGGCGTTTATCAGCATTAAATGTAATGCGGTCCTCAAGGCGATTCTGTCCGTTCCGCCAAGGGGGTGCGGCGCCCTCGCTGAAGTCGGTAGACTTGCGCTTCTTGGAACTGGATGGGGAAATGGAAAGGGCCGAGAAATGAGATGCTTGCTGAAGGGCCCTGGCTCTAGCACGCTCCTCTTTGATCATCTCTTGCGGCAAGGGCATTTTCTCCCAGTTCACAGTGTACATGTGACCCTGGTCGTTAGCGTACGAGATGGTTTCCTTGAGCTTGGCTTCCATTTCGGCGCGGGTGACGGACGGATCTAAGTTGGAGGTCTGGAAAGAACGCTGCACGTAGTTGCGCACAGATTCCGGCCAGTCGATCTTTTTCTTTGCGGGCTCTTGCGTTGTGGTGGGCGTTGCGGCAGTCAAGGGCGCGGCTGGATTAGTGTGAAGTGGTGTTGCAGGAGGAGGATTTATAGGAAGAGGGCCGTAGGCAGGTGGGGGAGGATAGGAAGCGGGCGGTGCGGCGGAATAAGGTTGACCGAAGGTTTGGCGGACCTGAACTGGAGTGAACGCGGTAGTAGCTGGAGGAGGAGAGGTGAAACAAACGTCAGCGACGGTCACCAGCAGTGTCGGGACGGGGCGGCAGGAGTGAATCGCAAGTCAAGAGATGGGATGAAATCTGTAGGACACAGCAGAAGCATACCAGAGTACGGATAAGCCGCCGGCGGCTGCGTGCCTGGCGGAGGAGGTTGAGCGGATGACCACTGCATGTTGCTCGTCTGCAATCGATGGGGTTGTCGAGGGAGAGTTGAAGCACACGACGAAACAAACAACGACGGAGCAAGAAAAGACGATGCCAACAAATTAAACAGAACTCGCTGGCAAACAACAAAGTCGTGCTACTCGTGAGAACCCAAGGTTCAAAACTAGCTATGGAACTGAACTGGGCGTATGATCGTGGGCGGTGGTGAGAGGATGGTCGCCGATGGTACTAATGATGAGCTGAAATTAATGCAGTGGGCGGTGACAAGAAACGTGCAAGGTTTCGTTGATCAAAAGGCTTCTCTTCAACGAAGTGACAGTGTTCAACCTCGATAGGGTGGCAGTGGCCCAAAAGTTGATCGGGCGTGGGTTGCATTCTGTGAACGGGACCAAGCCGGCCGCCATCAGATTCCACTTACTAGCCACCGCACGGGCTGCATGCTGCACCTGTCAGCACCTGCTGTCTGTCATCTTGAGTCCGTGTTAGTGCAGCTGTATCACAGCCACGTGGGTAGCCCCATGGTGTACATGGCCGCTATCTACCGCAATCGCCGCCAAGATACCATCTAGTCCCAAGTCGACAACAACCCCCGCCGACATCATTCAGCAACCCGACCACCACGACTTCAGTTCCAAGTTGTCGATCCTCTTTTCACTCTTTCATAACCCGACTCCCTCGAAAGCCCAAACAGCTTTCCCCCAGCTATGACGAATGTTTCTAAAGAATCTCGACCTCACCACTGCCTTGCGGCCGTCGTACCTGCCCGATGAAGATTTGCTCTTTGTCCAGGACAATGTGGGGTTGTACGAGGGGTGAGTGAGCATATGATCCCAAGTTCCTCTTCCTTCCCGCCATCACCAGTCCTTACGCCTTTTACTTTGTTTACTTGAAAGTCGATGTGTTTGTGTGAACCCTTCAACTGACTTGTTCGCCATGCCGTTACCAGCAAATACAAGCTGCCCAACCAACAAAATGGCCAGGTTTACCTGACCTCGCACCGGATATGCTACGTCGACAAGACGGAGCCCAGAAAATACTCTGCCGCTTTGGATCTCAAAGACATTGAGCGCTACGAGTTTTACGTAATTGCGCCTTTCCCAAGGAACATTCCGCATGATCAAAAACTAAATGCTAGCATGTGATGTAGGCCGGATTTCTCAAGTCATCGCCCAAAATCACCTTGGTACCCAAGGCCAACAAGCGAGCATCCCTCCAACCGTCGCGCAATGGAAATGCTTCACCGGCGCAGCGTGTAGACAGCCCCTTTCGTGCACCGCCCGTTGATACACCTCCAGCGAGCTCAGCGACATGGGTATGTACCATCTGCAGCTTCTCCAACCCCGTACCGTCCAATTTCGATCCGACGACGGCAAGTGAACATACGTCCCTCCCTCCCTGCTTAGCTTGTGGTATCAAGCCTACCTTGACCCATATTCTCAAGGCGACCATCTCGAATGCGACAAGTCGACAGCCCGGTGGGGGACCTGCCATCTACCCTCCGCTTCCTGACCGATCCAAGCAAGGTTCCGAATCAACGGCACCAGCGACTCAGGCATCTCCATCGCCTTTTCAAGCAGCAGACGCGAGCGCATCTTTCCAGTGTCCAAGATGCACCTTTCTCAACCATCCCTCGCTAATGTCATGCGAGATGTGCGGAGGGCCACTCATCTCCAACGACTTACCTGCTGAACTCATGCAACAAAGGCGGGAGACTGACTCGCCCGGCCCAGTTCTGAGCAGTCTGGCTCCCAAAAGCGAGGCCCTCGAAAGCGTCAAGATTTCCTTCCGCGGAGGCGGAGAGAAGATCTTCTACGAAAGGCTCAAGGGATCAATGACCCAGCGCAAGTGGCTGCTTCAAGGCGCACCTCCGATTCCCAAAACCTCTTCAAACGGGTTAGGGGTAGGATCTGGTTCTGGTGGAGGGGCAGGAGGAGGAGTCGGCTCAGCTGCAGGCCAGCCCGAACGGGTAAAGATCGCGGGAATCGCAGGCCTCGAACAGCGCGGCCAATCCATGCGCAAGAACAACGAGATCGTCATCGGAAACGCATTCGAGGACCTCGAAGCCCTGATGGCCTCCGCCAAGGACATTGTGGCCCTGGCAGAAACCTTTGCTCGCCAAGTCAAGGGTGCAGGAGGCGCCTCCTCCGGCAGCGAAAATGCGCTGCTCGCCGAGTCTGCCAGCCAACTTGGCCTCATTGCGACCAAGGACATTGTCGGCAGTGGCGGCGGCGGCGACTCGCTCTATCTGTCCGAACTTGCCCGTACATTGGCCGAGTTCCTCACGGATGATGCGCGAGGCGTGCTGAGGAAAGCAGGCGGGATCATCTCGCTTGTCGACCTCTGGGCCATGTTCAACCGGCTTCGCGGAGGTGTGGAGCTGGTCAGCCCTGCGGATTTCGAAAAGGCGGTTAACTTGTGGGACAAGCTCGGGTTGCCCGTCCGGCTGCGCACGTTCAAGTCGGGCGTCAAGGTGGTTCAGGGGCGCGACCGGACGGACGAGACGACCATCAGGGCGTTGCTGGCCTGGATGCAGGATTTGCACAATTTCCCGCCGGACCGGGAGGTGGCGTGGGACTGGCGCGAGTTTGGGCGTGGCGTCACCGCGAGAGATGTGGCGGAGAGGTTCGGTTGGAGTATAGGTGTCGCTGAGGAGGAACTCGAGATGGCGGAAGAGCGTGGCGTGTTGTGTCGCGAGGAAGGCATCGAGGGGTTGAAGTTCTGGGAAAACTTTATTGACACGGGAGAAGGTGCTTCAAGGCCACATCCGGTGAAGGAGGACAACGAGAGGCTTATGAAGGCGTTGCAGGAGAGCGGTTTTTTGTGAGGTGAGTAGTAGGTGCGTTGCCATTCATTCAGCCCATGGAATTCCTAGCATCATGTCGAAATGGCTTCTTACGTTAGATTTGTCTGCTATTATGATAGAATCGATAAAGTTGACAGTAGCCGTTACAGAAAAGCATAATTTTACATAACTCAGTCATCTATTCATGTACCATTAGAGGTTGCCCCTTCTCTCTACACCATATGATACAGTCAAAACTGGCTTTCTAAGACAACAAGCCCACAAGCAAGAGACGATGCCAAAACCCATGAAATTGAAACACCAGAAAACATTCCCAAACGCCTAACCTCTATCCCGACACCTGCCGCCGCTCTATGCAGCTTTATCCTCGTCTTTACAAACGCAACAGCAACACCCATACACGCCCATCTAACCATCCATCCATCCATCCTCAAATCCCCAATCGGGGCACGCTCCCTCACCCCCATGGTCTAACTCAGCCTCTCCATCAAACCCTTTCTAACTTTCATATTAACGACCCCACCTACACCAAAAGCCGGCACAATCCTACATATCCTCGCCGCCACACTAACCGCCCAATTCTTTTTCACCAACGACCACCTCTCTCCCCAACTCGGCGCCGCTCCCGAACCACCCGAGGGGCGATTATACATGTCCAACCCCAACAGATGCACGGGCGTGCTGAAAAGCTGCACCACCGCCGGCGCCGCAAACTGCGCCATCGTCTGTCCACTGACCCATTTCTGCGCATCCTTGCTTAACCTCTCTGTCAACACCGGCCCAAGCAAAGGGGGAACATTGAAACTGGCAAAAATTGTCATGCAATCCCTGGCCGCAAACAGTAAGTAGCTTGGCAGTCCCACGGGTCTGGGTGTGGCGCCGGGGGGTCCGAAGAGGCGCACAAAGACTTGGTCTTTGTAGATGCAGAGACCAATGTTGGCAGCGGAGGAGGCGAAGAATTTGGAACTGCCCGAGGTGACGTGCGCTGGGTTGGGGTTGTTTTGGACAGTGGCGACGGTCGTGTCCAGCGTGTTGGCGGTTAGGTAGGTGCCGCCGTACAAGAGGAAGATGAGGCCAAAGGGACGGGAGAGGATGGTGGACCGGGGAGAGGAGAGAAGGGAGCGCAGGGAGCGGCGGAGGGAGGTGAGGAGGGGGGCGGCGCCGGAGGCATTTTCCATTATTGAGCTGTAAAGGAGGGAAGGGGGGAGTTAGTTATAGGTTTGGAGGGGAATGAGGGAAAAGGGGAAGAAAAAAAAAGGGTAAACAAGACATACCGGTCAATGATAGAGATAACAGGCGCAACAAGCACAGCTGCCGCAGCGGCACTGACGAGGTCAGCACCAAGTCGTAGGCCGAGGTTTTTGGTGTTCCATTTTGATGTTGTGCTTGTCATAGCTGTTGGTTTCGTGTCGACGACATCACCGCCATCAGCCCCAAGCAGTGCAGCGCGAGTCTTTTGCGTTTGTGTTGCCAGGCCGGCGAGATGTGAGTGTGACGTCTTGAGTCCGGCGGCAGTATCTAGCGGCGACGCGGCCGAGACCGGGGCCGGGGTGCCTTCTTTCATGTCGGAGGCGGAGGCGGCAACCAGGGTTCTCCACCGGTGGCAGCGGGTTTGTTTCGGGGAGGTTCTGGGATCGCGGGGTGCGGGATGCCGAATGCGATCGGGGCGGGGGCCGGGGACAGCGGATGCGGAGAAGAAGGGCCGAGGAAGGGCCTGGTAATTGGAGATGAAGCGCGATTGGACCCCCCGGAGGAAAGCCAAGAAATTGAAAATCGAAGAACTTTTAGCTCAATGACTAATGCTTGACTGGTGGCAAAGTGGTGAGGGCCGAATGACGACGGTATGGATTCAAGTTCTGATAACGACAGTGAGGTGAACTTGGCGTGTATGTAGCAGCGTTGTGGTCGCAAAGATGGAGCGCAATGGCCGACAAGGTGTTTCAAACTGGAGGAAATGTGTGGTTTGAAGATGAGAACGGGAAGTAAGATAAAGAAAGAATTGAGATCCAGATCGGAATTGTTCACTTCAAACAAACGGAGAAACCGCGGCTGAAATAGAAGAACCTCAAGGGCACAAGATAAATGTTATGGCTGGCCGGCTGTTGACTCGGAAGCAGTTCGCCGCAGTTCCCGTCGTCCATGAACTTCAGCTTCCGAATGAATATGGGCAGAGGACCATCTGGATATCGGTGTATTGTACCGAGTATGGAGCTATGTACATAGCAGGTAGAAGAACCTAGTGCTCTGGTGGTCACACCCGACTTTCACAATCGTTTGATTTTCCCACTTCGGCCCGGCCGCATCGGAGCTTCATACGCTTCTTCCCGCCTTCTCGACTGTCTGGGCCGGTCTAGTGCCTGACCACGGGCCCGTCTGATCTCCAAATTCTCTGCAACAGCTCCGCACTTGTCAGGGTCTGTTCAGGGCCCTCAAGGTCGCAGAGCATGGGTTGAGGCCCCGAGATCGGACTGAGCTCAGACTGGCTAACGTCAGCCGAGATGCGATGAAATGCCCGTGCCCGGCATCTTTCCCCTGGTGTGCCGAGACTTTTTATCAGATCAGATCGAACTATGACCAGGTGCTGTGGGGCCTGAAGCGGCCCTACAACTACACATCAGTCCTGGTAAGTTCGTTAGCTTGGTACCTACAGTCCAGTACTGGTTTGTTTGTTAGCTCGAGACCTCGTGTCAACTTTCCTAAGCATTTTCATGGCTAACTAATATATAATCTTATCTTGGGCAGGCCATCTCTTCACATTCAAAATGCGAAATTTCAATCTAACTAATACCTTTTGATTTATCTACATAACCTTTAGAACGGATCGAACTAGATTTTGTCTAGTATACTATGTTTATTGTACAGTAGGAGTGCCTGGTGTACCAAGCCAACAATCAAACCAGCATTGGACTGTACGTCACGCAGGCTACCTACCATGCCGGTGTGGGAATCTGTAATTAATTCCGATCAACCCTTCGAGGTTCTAAAACTCCAGTCAGGTCTGGATGGTCTGGGACTTTACGACCATTCAGGCTGACGCATTGACCGTGTCAAATGATCAACATATCTCTCCCTGCATGAAATTCGAACTCCCCGCATTATCCAAACCATCATCGTTAACATAATAGCAAAAACAAACACAGCAGCCATGGAGACGGTAGGTACCTTTACGGCACACTCAGTGTCACCGCTCTTGGTCGAACATCACAAGTCACATCGATGACTACTTCCTTTTCCCATATGTCATCATTCATTCCCATGTTCATCAACACACACCCTGCCTACGCACATCGGAACGCTTGTATGTATGTTCAATAAAATAGAGTCATTAAGTCATCATCATAATAATGTTACAACCCCGTCCCTTCCCGGGATCAAGGCATCCACACCCCATTTACTCCTTCTCTTTCAAGTCTGTTCTATAGATCGAGTCCATCCAACTTGGAGATCCCTGTCCCGCTCTACCTCTACTTTTTACCGCCAAGAGTGTCCTGAACAGTACCGCCAATGGCGCCCTGGTCGGTGAACTGCTTGCCAATCACACCAGAGGAGGAGAGAGGGCCGCCAACTGCTTCGCCGATTTGGCCGATTGCGCCGGTCGCTGTTTTGTAGAAGGAATTGGATTAGATATTGATTGAGGTTGAGGTTGAGGTTAGGAAATGTGGAGTAGGAAAAGGAGGGGAGGGGGATGGGAAAAGAAGGGATAGTAAGAGAGAGGAAGAAAAACAAAACAAAACATACCAGTGAACTGCTTGCCAATAGCACCTTCAGAGTCAAAAGCCTTGGGCTTCTCGCCAGTCTCATTCCCGAGGTGGGCGTTTGCGGGAGTGGGGGTGGCCCCAGACATGCCGCCGGTGGCCTTGGGGCCGCCTTGAGAGGTGGTAGGCTGCTGAGAAGACATGTTGTGTTGTTGAGGTTTGTTGTTGTAGCTTGGTCAAATGATGTGAGGTTGAACGTAGTTGTGCTGCAAGACAGGTTTCCATTCAATAAAGGGTAGAGAGCAAGCGGCCTCTTTAAATACAAGCGATTTTTCTTTTTCTTCCACGAATCGATGTGTGTGACGACATCTCTGCAGGTACTCTATTACACTTACAATGAAAGTGGTGATGTCATGTTGTGAGTTGACCAACACATCGCAGGTGGGCCGACCCGACCAGTGTTGCGGGGCCCCACTTTACCCCTGAGCGGGCAGGCGGGGTGACCTAACTTCCGTTCTGGCCAGGTCGGCCAGGTCCACCTACTATGTAAAGTCATCACTGGATAGATTATGGGGACGCTGATGACTTTAGCCGA